>NC_045427.1:260966074-261274921 GCF_902635505.1 Sarcophilus harrisii
TATGTATAATGTATTCCTTGTTCTGTTTGTTTCACTCAGCATCAGTTCATGTCAATCTTTCCAGGCCTTTCTAAAATCAGTTTGTTCATCATTTTTATAGAACAATAATATTCCATTACCTTCATACATCATAACTTGTTCAACCACTCCCCAAATAATGGGCATCTATTCACTTTCCAATTCTTTGCTATCACAAAAAGAACTGCCATAAACATTTTTGTTGCATGTGAGTCCTTTTCCCTCCTTTATGATTTCCTTGGAATACCGACCCAGTAATGGCACTGCTGAGTCAAAGGGTATGCAGTTTTATAGTCCTTTGGGCATAATTCCAGATTGCTCTCCAGAATGGTTAGATCATTTCACAACTCCATCAACAATGTTTTAGTGTCCCAGTTTTCCCACATCCCTTCCAACATTTGTCATTGTCTTTTCTTGTCATCTTAGCCAATCTGAGAGATGTTGTTATTCTTTTAAATTCTGTGATTATTCTCTGACCAGTATTTTCATTGGATTTTTCATATACTGATAACAAGCTGTGAAAATCTTCCATTATTATTACTTTTCAAATCTATTTCTTTTTGTAAGATTGTGAAATTTTCTGTTATGGATTCTGTTCCTAAATTAATAGATACATATAGATGCACATACATATATATTTAAGAATGATAACCTCTCATTTTGTGCAGAACATTTCATCACTGTTTAATGTCCTTCTTTATCTCTTTTAATATTAAAGTACTGGCCATACAACAATTCTGGAACTCTTTATTATTTTCAGATTCAATGTAAGATACTTGAGATAATTGTAGTTTGTAAATACAGCTCAATTTCCCCTCTACTTCATTCTCTACTAATAGACCAAGTAGGAACCAACTGTCAAATAGCAAAGCATTTAATTAGGACAGAATAACAAAGAAAATAACAAGGGAATCAAGTAGTAGAATCACTCTCTCTGCAGTAGCTACAAAAAGAAGTTCAATTTGTTTTTCAGATTCCCATACAGGAAATACAGATAAGGGAGGAAATACTTCCCCAAACAACTTACACTCTGACATTGTGTTAGAATACTTTTCATAGGCCCATCTCCTGGCTGGGTATCACCTTCCCCATCCCCACCCCATTCTGTTTTAAAAGCTTCTCATGATTATTTCTCCATTTAGCTGCTGCCACCTAATAATACAACTTCTTTTCTAGTAATTCGAAGTTACCACCTTCTGGAATGCCATCTACTGCTGCATTTTCTTCCACACTGGGAAGTTCATTTTTGTAAGGGGGGGAGGGGAATCAATGATTTTCAGGATTGTTGTAAATCAAACCCCCAATTATGATCAATTAGCACACAAAAAAGCTCTAAGCCTAAACCCAGAACTGGGACCCATGAGTAGAAGATGTCCTCATCCCTGGACCAAATCACAGATTGAGTTCAGTCCTTGAAGAGATAGGTTCTTTTCATGTCCTCTCTGGCTCTCTATACCTCTATCCCAAAAGGCCCAAAGAAAATCATTTAAAGAAATTTTAGGCTTTGCTCATACCGAGGTTTATCCAAAGTGATAGAAAGATACTTGATTACAATGTAGGTGAGATATAGGGCAGCTATTTATTTCTTCCCCACACACAAAAAAATGCTTAAAACACACACACACATACAGAGTCTCAGTAATCATAGACAAAGACTTAAAACATAATAGTTTTCTATAACTCTTCTTATACTTTCCTGGGAGGTTGATATTTAAAATCTTGAACAATTCCCCCATGATTTCATCAATCCTAGTCAGGGCTTGGGCTCTTCCTGCTGTCTCTGGTTGTCTTCTCTAAGGAGTATATAGTTACAGAAAACTTTTGTTACCAATTAGCTACAACTAAGGGACCCAGGAGGGACCCAAAACATCTCAAATTCATGAAGTTGCCTATAATGCTAAAAATGTCCACTGTAGGATTTCTATTCGAACACCTATGCTCAGGAAAAAGAAATGTAAAATAAAAAAAGCATGTAATGACCTGGGGTCTAGGCTCAAGCTTACTTGGATATTAAGCTTGCCTGTGCAAGTAGCTTTGATGTTTTCTGGGGGTGGGAGAGAGGATGTCCACAGAAAATCCTAGAGAAATATTCCCATGTCTCATATTTAGGAGAGAGAAAGAAAAGTAGAAGATGTCTTTTCCTTTACAATCTATTCAGAAGATACTTCTTGATTCAATGGCCAATACTCTGAAGCAGCTTTCTCCTCCTTATCCACTAAAGGGACCAAAATATTGTTGCATCATCCCAAATTCCTTCAGTGCTAAGACTGTATCCCTGAAAATGATCAAAGCAGCTCAGCTCAGTTCCATACATGTATATTCCATTTGTGCCTAATGATAGTTATGAGGGGAACAAAGGGAGGAAATTCACTTGATGACTATCATATATTTAAAAGGAATAGCAGGTTGGACATAATAGATTTGCAATTTCATGCAACCATCTTTTTATTATAGTATGCTATGGAATTGTTTATTTTATTCCATAAATTAAAAATAAAACAAAGAAAAACTTTTAAAAGAAAAAAAAAAAAAAGATCCAGTTCAGCTGTTATTTTCTGCATGAAACTATCCTGATTCCCCCAATTGCAAATGCCCAACTCTCACACTAGCCTGAATTTAATCACTTTGTTTGTGTAACAGGGAATTGGCCAATGAGCCCAAGCTTTATGAGTATATAGAGTGCCATTGATGCAATACCTCACATTGAAGAGGCTGGGGAGCCTGCTTCTGGGAGAATTGTGATAACCTCTAATGTAATTTCTTTGGAGAAATTTGGAGCATTTGAAGATTTATGTAATTGGTTTCAGTTTGCTAATCACATCTGCTAACCCATGAATATGAGCCTCAGTTCTTTGCCCTTAAAATTTTCCTTACTTTGAGGTAAAGGATATTGGAGATTTGTGAATTTCAAAAGATCCAAGAGTCAAAACTATATCTGATTTTGTAAAGAGTCAGCCTGAAATAAGGATTCATTCATTTGTCATACCAAATTTGGACACAATCTGGGTAGGACAAATGCTAGGGGAAAACTACTTTAAGATCGAGCTGACTCCCCCAGAGTTTGGGGTCCTGTAATGAAGAGTTTGTCCTTCAGGCATTGGGGAATGGGGATGTTTGTACTCCTTACTCTATCTTCAAAGTAAATATCCCCTTTGTAAAAACTAATCAATGTTTTTTGGTTAAATAGAAGTGGGGCACTAGTTACTGTAGCTAACAATGAGGAAGACCTTATCAAAATGGAGCTAGAGCATTAGAGAAAGATAGCTGATACTATTAGTACCCCTAAAAACCTGAGAGTTAATTTAACAAATACTTATTTGCTAGGTATGGGATCCTGATGAGAGGGAATATGGAGGCCCCCTCGACCTTTGGTGCACAAATTTTTGGGCAAACAGAATTAGGGGACTTGCCCAGGATCACACAGCTAGTGTCTGAGACTTGAATTTGAGCTCAGGAAGAACCTCAGATTCTTAATCCCTGAATTAAATGTTTTCTCAAATCCTTTCTAAATTTGGGATCTGTGATACTATCATCCCTTACACTGCTATTTTCCTTTCTCTCCCTGACTCACAACAAAGACAATAAGTTAGGCTTTGAGTGGTTTATTATTCATGCAACGCCAACTGGCTGGTTACAGGGATTGTTAAATTCTCAATATAAGCATTTCTATCGTGGCAAATGCTACAAATCAAGATTTTATTTATTGTTTTGTTGGTTGTTTAAATTTAAGGTGTTAGTTAATAAGGCAGCTAGGTCACATTGTGGATGCAACACTGGGCTTAGAATCAGGAAGACTCATTGTCTTCAATTCAAATTTAGCTACAGACACTTCATAGCTGTGTGACCTTAGGCAAGTCACTGTTTGCCTCAGTTTCCTCATCTGTAAAATGAGCTAGAGAAGGAAATGGCAACCCCTCCACTATCTTTACCAAATAAAAAAGGAAGAGTCAAAAATGACTGAAATGACCAAAAAAAAAAAAAAAAAAAAAATTCATCTTCTGATGCTCTGGTTATAGGCAGCCATGAGGTGATAGGAGAAAGTGAACATTTTTGAGTAGCTCTCTATAGCTTTTACTATGTATAAGTACCTGAGATCCCTGAGGGGCTTACCCCCATTCAGAAAGGGAAATCAGAGTTAAGGAGAATGTTGGGGGGATAATAGCAGATATGGGTATGTTGGGGGCAAGCATTATAGATGGTTATGAATCTATCTTCCATCCAAATGATTATTCATATATATACTCCCCGGAATTCAGTCCAAGGAATGCTAGGAAAATGCCAGGCTGGGAATGAGAGACCATTGCTTGAGGAAACTAGTATACTAGATACTGTCAGAAAGGATAGGATATGCAGATGATATCTTTGGGCTTTTAGAAAAATTTTGAATTGCAAATGTTCTGGGAGAGGTAAATCAGCCTCATCCACAGCCAGAAAGTATTATGGCTTTTATCCATCAGGTTGAAGACATGGATTTTATCCTGGACACCAAAATTTAGAAAGCAGTGTAACATTCCTTCAGAAGTAATGAAACAAATAGCTTAGCATATAGGTAACAAGAATGATTAATTAAAATAGGAAGCTGCCAAATGTCTGGCTTTCCACAACCCAAGTCACACTACAGGTTTGCTCTGTCCAGATATAGCACCCAACTACTCCATATTCAAGGTAGATGGTGCAATGGCAACAAGATGCTACAGTGGTTAGAAGCTTAGAATCACAAATATTTTAATTCAAATGCAACCTCAGACATTGACTAGCTGTGTAATCCCAAGTAAGTACTTTAACTTAACTTCTGTTTGTCTTGATTTCCTCATATGTAAAATAAGAATAATATGATACCTACCTTGAAGGATTATTGCAAATGAGATAATATCTGTCAAGTGTTTGACACAGTGTCTGGCTATAGTAGTTGATTAAATATTTCCTTCCTTCCTTTTTTGCTTTTTTCTATCTTCTTTCCACTCCTCTTCTTTCCTAGTTCCAGGCTTTCCAATAGTAACTTCAAGATATTTCATACTCCGTTTTCCTAACTATGGGGCAATGTACCAAGGTTTCTACCACATTTCCCTACATAGAAATGTACATTTGGATATGGAAGAGACTTGGGAAGACATCATCTCTAACTTCTTCATCTTACAGATGGGGAAACCAAGACTCAGAGAGACCTATAATTTGCCAAATTCATGCAGCAATAAGTACTGGAGCCGGAATTTAAACTTAGATTTCTTAATTCCAAATCCTGAGGAACAGCCCTTCGATATTGCATGTACTAGGAAAGAGGGGTGACTCCTATTTGAGTGAGAAATAACAACCTGTATAACCCAAAGCTTCTTAAACTGCCCCATATGAAATCCCATCTCTGAAGAAGAGGGTCAAAGAAAAAATGTTGACAACAGTAAAAAGTATCAAATAATCTATCAAGATTTAATTCTTTATGTAAAAATAAACAAGCACACCCATTTCATTAGAATACAAATCTGCTTTCATCTTTAATAAATGGTAAAGTTATATGTGTACCAAATAATTGTTTTAAAATAAATTTCTTTATGATTTACTAGCAGTAAATGTTTGATTTGTATATCTGTTTTATATACCTGGAGTATATAAACCTAGAGTAGCATAAAAATTTCTTGGACAAAAGAGGGTCCCCAGTGGAAAAAGTTTAAGAATCTCTGGTATAATCTATATAAGTGGAAAATTTTGAAGAGATCATTGGAAGAAGGGAGGAGTTCATGAAAGCATGCCTGAACTTGAATGGTGAAGAAGAGATCCCTTAGGAGTCAAAGACATGAGAAGTCAACTCCCTATAATCTTGCTTCTCAGTGCCTGAAACTCTAAAGAGCTTATTTATTCTGATGTATTCTATTGTCTGCCCTAATCTACTTTCTCTGATTTCTATTCACTGCCCACTTTGATAAAGAGGCTTACTGCTTATTGCTGATGTATAGCCAGCATTTAGTAGGAAGTAGCTAAGTGGATGAGAATAAGGTATTATCTCCTCTTGAGAGTCAACTGAGAAAAGGGTATTTCTCCTAAGTCTCAAGGAATCATACTTGTAGACTACCAATATGTTTGATATTGTGTGAGAAAGTATCAAATACAAAAACAATCAGAAACTTTCAGAGTAAGAAAAAACAAAAAGGGGTTTATTATGATCTTGAGAGAAAGGGCACCTCCCATCTGACAAGGTGTTTGTCAGAAAAGAAGTGCAAAGCATAAACTGCAAAACACCAGATTAAATAGAACAGAAGTCCCTCCCACCTTGACCTTTTCTCCCATTGTTTGGGGGAATCCAAGTTTATACCCTAAACCCAGAAATTTATCCCAGCAACAAAAGAATATAAGTCAATAATAATAAGATCAATTTAAACTTCCCTATGATGAGGGATGAGGGTATAGATGTAGAGGTTAGGCAGGAATGGGTGAGGTTCCATCCTCCAAGTCTCAAGTTCGGGAGGAAAGGAATTCGCTAAACCCAAAGGCTATGTTAAAAAGCTTTATTCTTAAAGAAACACCAAGAGGGATTCTCTTGGTGGGAATATCATTCTCAAGAAAGAAATGATCTGCAAAGAGTTATTTTATGAAGACCCATTTTATGCATGAGTCTAAGGGAAATCTCAGGTGAATGTGAAATCTTGCCTAGAATTGTGACTTCCCCCAAGAAAGCTTATCTTGCCCTGAAAGGATGCAAGATCATTTGGGTTGTAGATCAAAGGAGACATTTTTTTGGTGATTTTACATAATTTTACAAGGCTCACTCAGGTCATACAGAGTTTTACCCTCATCATCTAGAGAATTGTTATGCAAACAGCTATCCTATAATAAGAGAATTCAAAGCCATCATCATCTTCAAAAGAAGTACTTAAATGGTAATTAAGAAGTGATGGGAAACAGGAGGGGACAAATACCTGCAACTTTTTTAACTATAGTCTCAAATCACAATTAAGGTATACTTTAAGGCTATATTCCCATGAAAGTATCTTCACTCAGTTAATTTCACACAATCCCTCCTTTTTTATTTATTAACCTTTGAAGACTTCTCATGCCTTCTTCATACATTTCTTCAACCATCTTGTTCTCAGTCTCCAATCCCTCTGGACGTGACTTGTTCTTTTTTTCTACTAGAATCTATCCTTGTCTAACTGGACTTCCCTCTTCAGGTTGCTCAATCTTTCTTCTGTGGAAATCACAGTCATGTCCCTGAGGCCAAACTTTCCTTATAAAACCTACTTGTGAGCCATCCCCTGGCCACTATTCTCCTCTAGGTCAGTTCACCACAGCATTCTGCCTTGTGGTGTCTTTTTCTTCTTCCATACCACATGATATCTGTCCTAAATGCATTATGCTTTCTGAACCCACTTCTCCTCCCTACAGCTAACTCTCTTTTAGGGTGCTAAGTCCCTTTCAGGATTTAGTCTGCCAGCTAAGGGAATGCCCCAATCTCATGGAGTACTCCCTTTCTACTGGGAAATTGTGAGTGCCAATAAGAAACTTATAAAAGCCCTTTCTTCCTCTAAAATCTGTAACAAATCCAGTACCTTTGTCATCTGGTTATTATTTATTTCAACCAAGGCCTGGAGTCTAATGAGCCTATTCAGGATACAAATTGGGGTTCTGTATCCCCAACTCCCATCTGGAGCCATCTATCACCCAAAATATTTGTATCCCCAGTAATTAGAGCAAGTAACCTTTCACAAATAAAAATGCCTGTCAGCAACAACAAAAATACAGATATATGCATCTAGCAACAGATAGATGAGTAGGCCAAATATTCATTTACCTATTTATTTAGGATATAATGACCACATATATTCAGATTGAAAACTGCAAATCTTACATACTTGATTGTACTCATGACTTCTATTGATCACTTTCTCTGATTTTAAAAGCTTGCTATAAAAGGAAAAAGCAGGAATGAAATTATAACCCAAAACTGGTCCTTCGGGCCTCAGCCTGAGAACATATACATAATAGGATAAAACATCCTTAGCTCTGTTTTATAGTTGACAACTAACTATGCAGCAACAATTCCACCTTATAGCCACTCAGGAATAATCAGGTGGGTTCTTATTCAAAGGAACATCCCTGGGAAACTGAGTCAGAAGGAACCTATCTTAAGCAGAGGCCAAGGTTGTCCTCCCAATTCTTGCTCAGATACTAACGTCCACCTATAACAATTCAAGATCAAATTCCTCTGAGGAGCTGGTGGAATATTCCTTTCTGAAGGTGGATTGCGGCTTGATGATCCATCAGATAATCATATCTGAATTCAAAATTCCCAATTAATATCAGTTACACTCCCAAGAGATTTTTATCTCAAACAGCAAGTCTCATTAATCAAAGCTTCAGGTAAATTTAGCTCAAGGATCACATATCCTAAATAAGTATTGACTATACCTACTTACACTGACAGCAGTAAGACATTCATCCTAAAAAGTTCATAGCTTATGTTCATATAGAAGTAGGTGGGTTTTAAATTCAACATTACTCAAATCATTTTACTTTAAGATGCTCAACAACCAAACCAGGAGATCATTATACATGGCAACAACAAGATTATACGATGATCAATTCTGATGGACATGGCTCTCTTCAACAATGAGATGATTCAAACCATTTCCAATTGTTCATTGATGAAGAGAGCCATCTACACCCAGAGAAAGAAGTGTGGGAACTGAGTGTGGTTCACAACATAGCATTTTCAATCTTTTTATTGTTGTTTGCGTGCATTTTATTTTGCTTCTCTTTTTTTCTTGTGCATCACAATAATTGTTTAAATATATATACATATATTGGATTTAACATATATTTCTACCATGTTTAACATATATTAGATTACTTGCTGTTATAAGCCAGAACTTGAAACAAGGCAATAACTCAATGGAATTGATGGAAGCAATACTTGTGTGCATGGATTCACACCTTTAAGAGATCATATATAAGAAGCTCTTAGAACTTCAGACAGTCAGTTGAAAAGATTGAGAGGGGAGCGTCAGTTGGAGATTGAGAAGCCACAAGTCAGAGTTGAGCTAGAGGCAGAAGCTGGAAGAACTAAAAGATAAACTGCAAAAGCTCTTGGAACCAAGGAGAGAAAGAGGTCTCTAAGAAAGCCAACCGGGCCCAAGGAAAGAGACAAGACTTGGAAGGAGAAAATAAACATTTGGATTTTATCAGCTGGCTGCATTTCAGATGATTATTGATCTGAACTGATACAAAGGCTGCCTCCAGAAAACCTCCTCAAGAAACCTGCTCAGAGAAAACCATTATATATTATACAAAAGAAGAAGGACACCACAACTTGCCATCTAAGGGAGAAGATGGGAAAAGGGGAGAGAAAATTGGAACACAGGGTTTTGCAAGGGATAATGTTGAAGAATTGTCCATGCATATGTTTTGGAAAATAAAAAGCTTTAATTTTAAAAAATGCTCAATAACTGATATATATTAAAACATGTTATTAACCATGTTCAAAGGTACAAAGACATAGAAAACTGTTCTCAGAATCTCCCTAAACAATGGAAACAGTTTTTAAATGACCCAATACAACCAACTAAAACTCAGGCTATAGAATATTCTAATTTCACATTAAAGAACCCTATCAGAATTAACAATAATTTCTACATCCTAAAAAAAAATGTTAATTCGACTTCCTCCAATTGAGGAGTCCCTGATAGGTACAATATCAATATTGTT
Organism: Sarcophilus harrisii; assembly: GCF_902635505.1. Lineage (NCBI taxonomy): Eukaryota > Metazoa > Chordata > Mammalia > Dasyuromorphia > Dasyuridae > Sarcophilus > Sarcophilus harrisii. Next base: position 260,975,786 of record NC_045427.1, read on the forward strand.
AAAATTCCTCTAAGCACAAATATTCCCATCTCCCACAAAACATTCCCAATTGCAAAGTCAATTTTAGAGGTTATAAATTGTTCTTAACACTCCATTTTTAGGTTCCTCCACAGGTCCTTTACGCCTAGTGTTCCAGACTGCAGTCTCATTTATCTGAAATGTCTGCTAAAGTCCTTCCATTCTGCTTCTTCCAGGACTTAGTAAATGTCCACTCTCCTACAAACTGCAAACTCCAAAAGTGTTGCCTGGGTCAGCAGTCCTTGTTTCCTAAAAAAAGGATGAGAACACAGCCAGTATACAATTTCTTTAAAAACGTATGCTTTGTCTGAAAGAATGGGACCTCTCCTTTCGCCCTCCCCATTAAAGCATTAATGATCTAATCAAGGAGGATTTTTGCTGACCCCAGCTAACTTGGAGTTGAGGTTGGGAAGGGACCCCAAAAAATTTGGGGCCATAGACCAGTGTCATATCTCAAAAGAATTTGCAGGCTTGAATGCATATCCAAGTCAAGGGGTAAAGTTTATTGTAATTGTAATGCCATTTAAAATGGGCAAAATTCCAAATGAATTTAGTAAGGAACTAGAAGCAAGGAGACACATTTATCTAGTTCTTCATGTTATTGATATACTAATTTTATGGCCTAGAGGTAGAACTGAGGAATGATCTCAGGAATTTGGTTATCACTGCACAGAAGACCAAGAACTATCCTAAAGCCTTAAGACTTTAGAATCATTGATAGACGAGATTATTAGAACAATAGTGTTCGAAGGTTAGAGAGTCTCAGGGTCATTAATATATCTTCACTAAAGTCTAAGGGAAGAAATATTATTATATTGCTAGGCCAGGAGATTTTTACAGTGATTGACAAAACAATGGCATTCTTAGATCAGAGGGGCTCAGGATCACAGATTCCAAAGCCAAAAAATTTAGAATCACTGACATTGTTAAAACAGAAGCACCTTAAGGTCAAGGGACCTCAAAATTAATGCTGCCCCCCCACCCCTAGAAACTATATTCCATCAGTGGCTGAGCTCAGAGGACAGGCTTCCATCCATCCAGTTAAATGATCTAGAATTACCAGTAAATGTTGGCATTTCAGCAAAATCCACCTGAAGATTTTTTGAAGGTTCTTAGCATGATTTCCCTTCCTCCCTTTATTTGTTTCTTCTCTCTAGCTAAAAGCTATTTGCATGAGTTCAATTATGTACAAAACAAGCACTTTTTAAATTCCAAATAGTCAGATCTTTTCCTTGAGAAACACAGAAGACAAATATAGGCACACGTGCTTTCTGTCTGTGTCTGTCTGCATCTGTCAGTCTTTGTGTCTCTCTTTTTGTCCCTCTCTGTGTCTGTTTCTGTCTCTGTGTCTCTTTTTTTTCTTTCTTTCTCTTTCTCTTTATCTCTCTGTGTCTCTAAAGAATTTGCAGACTTCAAGAATGTTTGTGGCAGCCCTCTTTGTAGTGACTAGAAACTGGAAACTGAGTGGATGCCCATCAGTTGGAGAATGGCTGAATAAATTGTGGTATATGAATATTATGAAATATTATTGTTCGGTAAGAAATGACCAGCAGGATGAATAGAGAGGCTTGGAGAGACTTACATGAACTGATGTTAAGTGAAATGAATAGAACCAGGAGATCATTATACACGGCAACAACAATACTATGTGATAATAAATTCTGATGGACGTGGCCCTCTTCAACAATGAGATGAACCAAATAGGTTCCAATAGAGCAGTAATGAACTGAACCAGCTACACCCAGGGAAAAAGCTCTGGGAAATGAGTGTGAACCACTACATAGAATTCCCAATCCCTCTATTTTTGTCCGCCTGAATTTTTGATTTCCTTCACAGGTTAATTGTTCACTATTTCAAAGTCTGATTCTTTTTGTATAGAAGAATAACTGTATGGACATGTATATATATATATATTGTATTCAACTTATACTTTAACATATTTAACATGTATTTGTTTTTTTTTTTTTTTTGACTCTTAGATTTGATGAATGGTTTATTGAATAGTATGATTTATCTATGGTACCTACATTCCCATATTTATTGGTTTTTTTTTTTTTTTTTTTTTTTTATTTAATAGCCTTTAATTTACAGGATATATACATGGGTAACTTTACAGCATTAACAATTGCCAAACCTCTTGTTCCAATTTTTCACCTCTTACCCCCCCCCACCCCCTCCCCTAGATGGCAGGATGACCAGTAGATATTTAACATGTATTTGATGAGGTCTAGATATGGGGTACCTAAATGAAATTAGGTTTTAAATGAGGTCTAATGGCAAGTTCGGGATACAGGGAGTCAAAATAGAGCTCCCCTGCAATCCCTTTGGATTTGGCACAAGGATATGGAGTTAAATGAGGTCTAGTGGCAGCACAAGAGTTCCCTATGAAAGAATTTACAGGCCCGAAAAGCTAGATTGAAAGAAGAGGTTTATTATGGGGTTTGAAAGTAAGGTTAAAGTATAGTTAAGGAAATAAATGAGGATAAAGAGATAAGAAGGGCACAGGATTTCAGAGGATAGAGGGTCCTGGCATGCAGGCATAAGGCTGGCATGTTTGGAACCTCTGCAAAGAAAGGATTCCAGGTTAACTCTTTTATAATGAGAAATTTAGCTAGAGGGGCCTGTGGGTGGAGTCTCAAGTTGGCTAGATCCAGGTAGGGCTGGGACAGGCTCAGATCTTCTATTGGAATTCAAAGGGACCAGGATTTGAGAATCAAAAGGTTCTGGATTGATAATGCATCAACTAGGAGGGGTTGGGAATTGGGAATAAATCAATTCTTAAAGGGACCACACCCACATCATATTGGTCAATCTGCCATCTGGGGGACAAGGTGGGGGGAAGGAGGGAAAAAGTTGGAACAAAAGATTTTGCAATTGTCAATGCTGAAAAATTACCCATGCATATATCTTGTAAATAAAAAGGTATAATAAAAAAAAAAAAAGAAAGACTGTGCAGACTTGAACCCATCTCCTAGATAATGAGCAAAGTTTTACTGAAAGTAATGTACACCATTACTAAGTGGACTAAATTCTAAGAGAATCCAGTAAAGAAACTGAAGCAAGGAAATACACTTATACAGCTTTCAATCATAGATATGTTAATTCTATGACCTGAGGATAAGGCTAGGGAGTAATCTCCAGATAAATTGAGGGTGGTCTCTGAAATTTGATTATCATTGACCAGATCATCAATAAGCAATGAACTGAGAAATCTATTCAGAAGCAGACAGATTGGGTTTAGGAGTTTCCTGAGGCTAGAAACTATCTGGCTAAAGAGATAAATTGGGAGTTTCCTGAGGCCGACTCCAAAGCCAAAAGTTTTAGGGTTTCATATTACATCAATCGACAAGATGCTTGTCAGTAAAGAAGTGCAAAGCATAAATTGCAAAATATCAGATTAAACAGAAAAGAAGTCCCCTCCCCCCAAACTTGACCTTTTCTCCCATTGTTTGAGGGAGTCCAGGTTTACAACCTAAACCCAGAAATTTACCCCAGAAACAAAAGAATTCGAGTCAATAACAATAAAGTCTTAATTTAAATTTCCCTAGAGAATTACTATACAAGCAAATATCCTCAGAAAGGAAAATTCAGAGCCATCTTCACCTTTAAAAGAAGTACTTAAATGCTAATTAATAAGTGGTGGGAAACTGGGGACAAACATCTGCAACTTTTTTAGTTATAACTCTATTTGTTATTATTAAGTCTCAACTCACAATTAAGGTATAGTTTAAGGCTATATTCCCATGAGAGCATCAGCTAATTCAACACGGTATGGTAAATAGATACAAACCTAGTCCAATACCTGTTTGGAGATAGAAAGAAAATCCAGCCTTGGTTCTTTCTCACAAATGTGGGAATTGTGGTTTTTTACCACAATTTGGAGACCTACCTTCTCAAAGGGTGGACCAGCTCATATATAAAAGAAAGATCTATCCATGCCATATATGAACTAGCTATCTACATATCAGCTATCAATCACACATACATTGCATTTAGGAAACCCAGGTTTCCTACTTTAGTCCCATCTTTTATGGAACAATTTTAATGTCATTTGGGGTAAAAAGGGTTAAGTAAAATATGATTCTTTCCTAATCATAAGAATAATGAAAATGTATTTTTCCATAATTCTTCAAGGTTCATAAAACACTTACCTTTTGGTAAGTCTTAAAAGTTTAATTTCATGGCTAACTAAACTGTTAACAGCTAAACAAATTCTACATGATTTTAATGGAATATTACTGGGCTCAAAGAAACAGTAAATATGAAGACTACAGAAAAACTTAGAAAGAATTAATGAATTGATTTAAGAATGAATTATGCAAAGTCAAACAATAATTAGATCCAACCTTTCATACTACATTATATTTAAATACTTTGTATTTATTTGTATATATGTTGCCTTCCCCATTTGAATGTCAAATTATTGCTGGTAGATATTGTTTCATTCTTTGCATTTGTACCCTGAGGTACAAATAGCTCTTAAGAGGTACTTAACAAATACTTCTACATCTACTAAATAAAAAGAAAGATCCAAAGCAATATAATAGCAATTTAATACTATGAAACTGTAAGGACCAAGCTCAACCTCAAAGAACAGAGAAAGTGAACTTCATTTTCTTCTTTGAAGAAGAGCAGAGATACAGATGAAGAACATTGCATTCTGTCAGATTCAGTTGACCATCAGTTATTTCCTGAACTGTTTTTTTTTTTTTAATTAAAAAAAAATTTATTTGTTCTAAAAGATGACCCTCTGGAGAAAAGAGAAAAAAATCTATCTAGAAATAAATGTACTATACAAACAAAAGATAGAGATAAAAATCTTAAGAAAAAAATTTCAAAAGCTGATCTTAGAGTGGGTTTTGGGTTGCTTATCCAGAACACAGTTTTTGAAATTTATCCCCTAAAAGCCTGAAGGGCTGATTACAATTCTATCCCCAATGTGTGGGACAATAGTGACCACTAACACAATCAGGAATCCCAGGATGAGTGTAGGAAAAAGTTTATTTCTTTCTCATGAGAAAGGGTGTGTAGTATCTGACACATAAAGTGTGGTTTGGGAGAGACTCACACACAAGCAAAGAGGCAATCCCTCTTTATTCCCTAATTCGAGCTCCCTTCCCCAAGTCCCTGGCTCCTTTCCCCATTGCTGGGGTTTCTAAAGCAGTTTCTAAAAATGTGAGATAAGAAAGCCTAAGGCTATCAAATGCTTACCTGCCCTAATCAATCTAGTACTTGCCCCCTCCATTCTAGAAGGGGAAGATAACAATGGAAACCTAGAGACAAAGAACAAAAGACTTTTCAAATCTCAGGCCACCAACCCTGATTGCAAAATCCAGTCCTTAGGGTAGCTAGGTGGCCTACTGTATAAAGCAGCGTCTCTGAAGTCAGGAGGACCCGAGTTCTAATTTGGCTTCAGACACTTAACACTTCCTACCTGTGTGAAACTGGGCAGGTCGCTTAACTCCAGTTGTCTCAGCAAAAAAAGAAAAGCCAAAATCCAGTCCTTGCTCTCTAAAGAGCTTCTTGTATTTTGGAAGAGAGAGCCTCCACTCCAACCACCCACTGATGTCCCTGTGGGTTTCTCCAATTCAAGTCCCATTTCTCCAATTTAACCTTTATGACTGTGGAAACCAAACGAATGCCCATCCATTTCTCATACCACCAACCCTAGGAGATGGTTTGTGACACTGAGAGGCCAATAGGTAAGGGTTAGGAGTTGTTCTTAATCCACTGCCCAGGAAGGATCCCTTTAAAAAGTATGACCTGGGAAATGGGCCAAGAGAACTGGCTCAGGATCTGACATTCATAGTGATGGGGTGAACTCTGAAACTGTCCTTGACTTTTGGGATGAAACTCTCCTGACTCTGCCCCATCCTTGGGGCAGTTAAGTGGTTTCATTAAGATTGCCCCAAGACCATTCCCTACTTAGCTCAAATTTAAGTGGTCTCATTTAAAATTAGTCCAGAACCACTCATACTTAACTGGAACTTAAGTGGTCTTATTCAATTGAAAATCTAGGCCAGGGGGTAGTGACAACATTGAAGGAATCTTATTCTATTGAAACTTCAGTCTCAGATTTCCTATTAAAGGGCAATTTTGGGCTCATTTCTTTGCAGAGGCCCAAAACAAGACCACTTCTGTCAAGGAACCTCTCTCTCTCCTTGGCATAGCTGCCTATCAGACCCCCTGCCCTCTGTGAAGACATTCTCTTCTCAGTGTTAACACTTCTGTTTATCTCTCTGCCAGGATTTCTGTGTTAGAACCTTTATCTCTTCCAGGACTTAGTCCCTCGAAACTCAGTCTTCCTAGCAAAAGCGGACTTCTGCAGTGCCAACAATAAACTTCCTTTTGCCAGTCTAATATTTCAGATTTGTGAATTCTTTCACATTGGACCTATGCCAACCAAAGAGGGGTTCCCACAACTCTCTAACATCATTTGGTTCCCTAACCGCATTAATAGCTCTTGTTTACTGATTTCTTTTTTTTTTTTAGTTGTGATAGATATTTTTTATTTTTGCAATACCTTTACTTTTAAATATATTTTTCATCCTACCCCTCTCAGTGAGCCTTCCTTTGTAGCAAAGAATATAAAAGAAAGTGGGAAAAGCAAATAGTTCAAGAAGACAAACTATGTCCACCATGTCTGACAGTGGCATTTCATACCCATAGTCTTCCATCTTAGATTTCTCTTTAAAAATCAGAAAATTTTCTGACACATGGCATGTGTTTTTAGTCGAGGAAACTACTTCCTTCCTTCTCCCTTTTCTAAGACCATTTATTGGAGTCTACATAGGTGATGTGAACTGCATGCAATAATCTTGGTTTGGGTATTTTTAGACAGGTCTAGAATCTGCTTTGACAGGTGTAGACCATCTGGCTTTTGGACCCTCCCTCTTGAGTTCCCACCTTTGCAACTGAAAGATTCCCAAGGCTACATTTCCCCTGTAAAAAATCTGTTTATGATGAAGATCTTTGCTAAGTTCTCTTTAGGACTAAGCCCACTATGAGGTACTCTATTTTTCTCTCTCATAGTGCTTTCCTTTTAATGGTGTTTTTCTTCTTACTAATTCTGTCTAATTAACTTGCCAGTCATGGCTTTCTCTCACCTCATAGGTACTTCTTTTCTCCTGGTTAATTGTGAGTTCCCTAGGGGAACTTGTCTTTTTCTTTGCTAACTATAACATCTCTCAAATTTATTTCATATTTGCCATTTCTGGTGTCTATTTTACCTTTTATTTTTGTCTGTAAACTCTTCTCCTAAATAAACCTTTTTTTTGGCAAAGCAAATGGCCATTATTACAAATTAGCCATGGAATCTTGCATCAAAGCTTCTGGCCCAATAGAAAACATGGCATCCATCAGAAAGAATCCAGAGATTTTAAGAGACGCACCTGCTGGTTCAGATAATTAAGAATTGAGCTAATGGCCCAAAAGGTCCAATTGAAAGAACCATCCAGCAGATGTACTGTGATGGGGTTAGAGAATGAAGTTGGGGGCTGGGGGAGGATAGGTGTGGAGACCATAAGAACAAAAAAGAATATTGGAGCTCTAAAGTGCCACAGATGAGAGTTGACTCAGTCATATATGACTTATGTGTGAAGGGTTCACCACTAGTAAACTTTAACTTTTTTCCCCAATTCTTCTATGGACACCATAGACATTTGTAAGAGAATGCATCCCAGTTTTGAGGGGAGAATGTTTCAAAGCTATTTTTCTTACTATTTTTTAAATACATTTTTCAATTGTATTCAACTCTTTGTGATACCATTTAGGTTTTCTTGGAAAAGATATTAGTTTGCCATTTCCTTCTCCAAGTCATTTTACAGAGAAGGAAACTGAGGCAAATAGAGTAAGTGTCTAAGACTTAATTTGAACCAAAGTCTTTCTTACTCCAGACCTGATATTCTATCCACCACACTACCTAGTTGCTAAACTGTCCTCTTAACTATCTTTTGTAAATGCTTTTTCTTTGCACTATTTACTGAATGATTATTAAAGGAAAGTCCATTGGTGGGCACTAGTGAGTTATAGTGTTAGGCATATAGATCTATAGACTATCTTTGAGTCTGGTGGAGTAGTAGAAACTCCCTGGAGGTCCAAACCATGAATATAAGGAGTAAGGTAATACATATATACATATATATATATACACATATTCAATAAGTAATAAATTATATCTATATATATACATATATATATAATAAGTAATAAATTATATATATATGTCTTATGCAGCTCAATGAAACTATGAGCTATAATGTGCAGGATTAACCAAGATAGATCCTGAGTAGAGAATTGTGACAAAGGTGATCCACTGGAGAAAGAAATGAAAAACTACTCCATTTTCTTTGCCAAGAAAGCTCTATGAAGAAAGAAGGTGTTGTTGTTTTGTTTATTAGCAAAGCAAATAAGCAGAAGAAAACAATAGAATGGGAAAACAAGAGAGCTCTTTCAAAAAATTAGAGATATAAAAGAAATATTTCATCTAAAAATGGAAATAATCAAAGACAAAAATGGTAAAGACTTAACAGAAGTAGAAGAAATTAAGAAGAGATGCCAGAATATATAGAAGTAGGATTTTAAAAAGATCTTAACATCATTGATAACCATGACAGGATGATTACTGATTTAGAGCCAGACAAGCTTAAAAAAAAAAGAAAAGAAAGAAGTATACAAAGTCTTAGGAAGCATTGATAACAATAAGGCTAGTGGAAGTAATAGAATTTGAGCTGAGTTACTTAAAATCCTAAAAGATGGCGCTATATACACACACTCCTCAGTTGTACAGCATGGCATTCCCCTTCCAGGAGAGCTCCAAACTTCCACCCACTCCTCATTCTATTTTCTCTAAAGTGATTTTAAATGATTATAGTTAGCCAGAGAACTGGAAAGGTCCTCCCAGGCCATCCAGTCCAACCTCATCCTGTGTCAGATGAAGATTTGAGATATTAGTGGGACTGTGAGAATATATAACAGAAGCTTTTGGAGATGGGGCAGCTCCTCAGGAGCTCAGGTCTTCTTCTGGCTTGTTGGAGAGGCCCATTTGATCCATATGAGGTCAGATGAGTAACCAGTGCTTGTCTTGTCAATCTCTTCAGGGCTGGGCAGCTGCATTAAGGTTTTTAGCAAGGTTCAGACAAAAGGAAGATATCCTTTTAGAAGGTCAAGAAACACTAATCAGATGGACAGTGGTTACTATCATTCTATTTAAATCTACACTTTCAAAGCAGAAAAATTCACAGGCTTATATACAATCCTCTTTTATTAAAATTTTTAAGAACAAAAAACAGTGTTAGGAAAAAAAAAAGATGGCACTATTAAAATGCTGCATTCAATATGCCAACAAATTTGGGAAACTCAATAGTGGTCGCTAGATTAGAAAACATCAATTTATGCTCAAGGCATAGACAAGCAATGCCAAAGAATGTTTAAATTAGCAAACTATTGTCCTTATTTCACACACTAGCAAGGTTATGCTTTGCAATCTAGGCTTTAGTGATATGTGATCTGAGAATTACTAGAACAGGTGGATTTTTGAAAAGGCAGATGAGCTAGAGACCAAATTGTCAACATTCGCTGGATTATGAAGAAAGCAAATAACATCTACTTCTGCTTCATTAACTATACTAAAGCCTTTGTGTAAATTACAATAAAATGTAGCAAGTCCTCAAGGAAATGAGAATAATAGATTTTCTTACTTGTCTATTAAGAAATTTGTATGTGGATCAAGAAGCAATAGTTAGAACTGAACATGAAACAATTAGTTGGTTTAAGATCGAAAAAGAAGTATGACAAAGCTGTATATTATCACTTATATACAGAGTAGATGTGAAATGCCAGGCTGATTGAATCAAAAGCTGGAATTGAGCTTGCTAGAAGAAATACCAACAATACGCAGATGTACAGAATTAAGAAGCCTTTTGATAAGGTGAGAAAAAATAAAAGTTGGCTTGAAACTTAAAATAAAAAAATAAAAACTAAAATCTTGGCAACTGATCTCATCACTTCCTGGAAAATAGAGGGAGAAGAATGGAAGCAGTATCAATTTTTATATTCTTGGCCTCAAAGATCACTGAAGAGAGCAACTGCAGACTTGAAAGTAGAAGCTCCTTGGAAGAAAAGCTATGGCAAATCTAGACAGCATATTAAAAAGCAGAGACATCACCTCACTGACAAAGGTCTGTATGGTCAAAGTTATATGTATTTTTTTCCCAGCAATAATATGTAGCTATGAGAGTTGGCCTTATAAAAGGAAAACTGAGCACTACCAAATAAAATGCTTTCAAATTGTGGTGCTGGAGAAAATTTTTCTTTTCTTTTTTTTTGCTTTTTTGCTGAAACCATTAGGGTTAAGTGACTTGCCCAGGGTCACATAACTAGAAAATGTTAAGTGTCTGAGGGCACATTTGAAGTCAGGTCCTCCTGACTTCAAGGCTGCTGTTCTATCCATTTCACCACCTAGCTGTCCCTGGAGAAAATTTTTGAGAGCCTGTTCGACACCAAAGAGATCAAAATAGTCAATTAACAAAGACTATTCACTGAAAGGTCAAATACTGAAACTGAAGCTGAAGTTTAAATACTTTGGTGACATAATGAGAAGACAGGACTCATTGGAAAAGATCCTGATTTTGGGAAAGATTGAGGCAAAAGGAAAAGGAGAGGACAAAGGATGAGATGGATAAATAGTTGTCATGGAAGCAACAAACCTGAACTTAGACAGACTTGGGAATTAATAGAGGATAAAAGGACCTGGGTGTCCATGAGGTGATCCATGAAGTCACAAAGAGGCAGACACAAATGAATAATTGAACAACAACAAATATATACATGTAGGTATGTCCAATATGTATTTATATATGTACACATTGATATTCTATTTTTTTTTTTGAAGGCAGGGGTAGCTAGTTTCATTTTTATCTTTGTATGCTTAGCATTGATCATAATGTCTGCCCTGTAGAAAATGGCTTAATAAATGCTTGTTAATTGTTCAATTGATAGATTGAGCTAGGATGATGGACATTAATGTCCTACACTATAGTTAGGCCACTGTATTTAGAGAGGTGTTCTTCCAGTAGGTATTAAGGCCCAGCTCACCAATAGCAGAATGTCTTTTTCTCTTTTTGGAAGACTTGGGCTCCCAAATCATTCTCTGATCATTACCAAAACCTCAGAAACTCTTTTTTTTTTAAAGTGCATTGTTAACTTTTATTTTCTTTCACCTAAATTTCTCCTGGTATCCTTTCTCTTCCCTTCTCTCAGAGAGTCATTCCATATAATGAAAACTACATTTTCAAAGGAAAAAAATACTAGTAAGAAAAAGGGGAAAATCATCAAAGATTCAATACATCATCAATACATCAATACAGTTCAATACATCAAAAAAGTCTGAAAATATATGCAATGTCCAACAGCCATGACTCTCTCGCCTCTAGAGAAGAGTAGGAAGAAGTTTCTTCTCTTATCTCTTTGGAATTGCAACATTTACTTTAAAAAAAATATTAAAGCTTTTTATTTACAAAACATATGCATGAGTAATTTTTTCAACATTGACCCTTATGAAACTTTCTGTTCCGAATTTTTCCCTCCTTCCCCCACCCCCTCCCCTATATGACTGGTAGTCCAATACATATTAAATATGTTAAAATATATGTTAAATCAATATATGTATACATATTTATACAGTTATTTTGCTGCACAAGAAAAATTGGATCAAGAAGGAAAAAAAAAACCTGAGAAAAAAGCAAAATACAAGCAAACATTAACAGAAAGAGTGAGAATGCTATGTTGTGATCCATACTCAATTCCCATAGTCCTCTCTCTGGGTGTAGATGGCTCTCTTCATCACTGAATCATTGGAACTAATCTGAATCATCTCATTGTTGAAGAGAACCATATCGATCAGAACTGATCATCGTATAGTCTTGTTGCAACATTTACTTTTAATGTATCATGGTTGTTCTTTCCATTTACATTGGTACAGTTATTGAGTATTTTGTTTTCTTGACTCTGCTTACTTACTTCATTTTGCATCAAATCACATAGATCTTTCCATGCTTTTCTATATTCATCTATATTCATCATTTTTACAGCATAGATATTTCATTGTATCTACATACAACTATTTGTTTTACCATTCTCCAATATGCATCTAATTTGTTTCTAATTCTTTGCACAAAAAGGGCTGCTAAATTTTTTGGTATATGGGGACTTTCTTATTATTAATGGCCTCTAATCTCAATGCCAATCATTCTTTTTTAAATTAAATTTTAAAAAATTTTAAAACACAGACTTTTTTGGAAATTTTTTTTAGCTCCAAATTTTCTCCTTCCTGGTTTTTATTTTCATTAGGATGAGAGATCTAGGTTTTCTTTTACAAATTGACTTTTATGTAAATGTTTTGCATAACTTCACACGAGGTTTCTTAATTGTGGAAGGGGATAAGGGAGAGAACCTAGAACTCAAAAATTTTCAAAACATATGTGAAAAAATTGTTTTGAATGTAATTGAGGGAAAATATTAAATAAATAAATCAAATTAAAAACAAACAAACAAACAATTTTTCTCTCTCCTCCCTGATCTAACAAGTAAGCAAGAAAAACAAATTTGTGTGTTATCTTTGATCAAGGGCCATGTTAAGCTTTATATCATTCCATTTTTAATATATGTGCTGCCAAAGAGAGCATAATACCTGAAATTCTGTTTAGGATTCAATTAGCATTGCCCATGAAGTTCATAAAGGGCTCCCAATATAAATGTAATAGAATAGTCCCTAGTAGGGACACAGGATAGTGAGATAACCTGGTGTTCTGCCTCTTGATCTTGAGACAAAAGGGTGGAATTGGAAGCAACATCATAAAAAGTACTTTATTTAAACTCAGGAGACTCTAGGTTTAACTCTCATTTTTATAACATTTACAAGTCATATAATTCTAGTTAGATCATTAATAGCATGCACAATGCAAAGAGATATCTAGGGACAGATGACCTGAATGGAAAGCCCAATTCTGCCACTTATATGTATCTACTTATTTACATGTTATTTCCCTTAGACTGTGAGTTCCTTGAGAACAGGGCTTGTTTTTGCCTTTCTTTGAATCCTCAAGTTTTTGCACAGAACGTCATGCATGTTAAGAAGGTAATGAATGTTTGTTGTGATTGCCTGTAAGATTTGGGGTTCTGAGTCTCAGTTCCCTCATCTGTAAAATGAGAAGGTATGAGTAGATGACTTTAAGCTCTAAATCTAAAATCATTTTCCTTATTTATAAGATGCTACTAAAATCCAAAACATAAATGTGAACTGAATATCTCATGACAGGCCTGGAAAGCCAATAGCTGATTTCTCTCTTTTGCTGCCCCACCCACTGCTAAGTGTGCCCCCAGCCTTTTGGCAAATGGTGCACCCATGCTAAAAAGGTGAGTATGTAGGCTCCATAGCTCTTGCTAAAGGAGAAACTGCAATTGGATGTGGAGGGATATATGTGTTATAGATTTTGTATTACGATGGACATTAGTCCCTGATTCTCCCCATGCTATTTGGAAGGAGGAATTCAGGCCTTTTCTCTTTGTTGTTTATAACAAGAAAAAGTCTGGCTCTGAGTTTCTGTTTAAGTTCTATTTGCATCTGTGCCTCTGCCAGAGCCTGAACCCCTGTGACATGTCCAGGTGGCTGGCGCTGGATGATGCCAACAGATTCTGGAGGGAGATGAGGTCCAGAAGGCACATAAATAAATGAAAGGGACAGAAGCAGCAGCTGGCAACCCATCACCTCTCAGGCACTCATGCATACCTGAGGCCACTGGGGTGCATAGTGACTGTGAACAAAATAGGCAATTAATTTAACAAACTGTTGGTAGGTAATAAAGATGGCAGAGCTGGAAATGGGCAGTGCATGCAAGAACTTCTGGCCAGGGCCACACAAGTCAGAGGGGTTATCAAATGTAACCTCTATTTGTATCAGTATGGTAAAATGAATGAAATAACATTACGTTGCTCACTATGAGCCAAGCACTGGTGTTAAATGTTAGAAATACAAACATAAAAGTAAAGGCAGTCCCTGACCTTAAGGAGCTTATATTCTAATATGTGAAAACAACGCACAGAGTGAAGATTCAAGAAGATCCTTTTGATATAGATTGTTGCTAGGATGGTGATGGAGATGCAGAGGTTTACTGGAATCAGAGTGAACCTGTTCCAAGAAGCTGTTTATTAGCTTTTCAGGGTAAGCATTTATATCTCAGAAATCAGTAAACATTGCAAATCAAACTTTGATTTATTGTATTGTTTGCTGTCAATACATTTAATGATGAAGAAAATATTAAGAATACATATTGCAATATTGGTGGTGAACAGATGCACCATTCAAGAGAGCAATTTGGAACTATGTCCAAAGGGCAATCCAACTGTGCATACCCTCTGATCCAACAATACCACTATTAGGTCTAAATCCCAAAAAGATCATAAAAGGGGGAAAGGACTTACATATATACATACATACATGCTAAGTGTATAGCAACTCTTTTTGTCGTAGCAAAGAATTGGAAATTGAAGGGATGTCCATTAATTGGGAAATGGCTGAACAAGGTGTGATATATAAATGTAATAGAATATTATTGAACTATAAGAAATGTTAAGCAAGCAGATTTCAGAAAAAACCTGGGAAGACTTACATGCACTGATGCTGAGTAAAGTAAACAGAAGCAAGAGAACATTGCACATAGTAATAGCAATATTGTGTGATGATCATCTATGATAGATTTAGCTCTCCTCAGCAATAGGATGATCCAAGACAATTCCAAAAAACTCATGATGGAAAATGTTATTCATATCCATTGAACTGATGGAGTCTTAATGTAGATCAAAGCACAGTATTTTCACTTTATTTTTTCATAGTTTTTTTTTTTAATTCCTTTTGCTGTAAAATTTGTGTTTCACAACATGACTAGTGTTTTACATGATTGTACATATATAATCTATTCAAATTGATTGTTGTCTTAGGAAGGAGAAGAAGGGAGGGGAAATTTTGGAATTCAAGATTTTATTTTTAAAATGAATATTGAAAAATAAAAATTTTAAAAATAAATAGATTAACCTTAAAAGTGTATCCTGTAAAAAAAAAAAAATTCCCCAGAAATCTAGCTGTTAAACATTTGCCGGCACACCAAAGAAAAGGAGTAGATTGACAATCCTTCCAAGAAAAATTGCAGAATTGATTTGATCATGGTTTCAAAACTGGAGACTGAGAGCAGATGAATTAGGGATGGGGGAGGAAAGAAGAAGAAATGTGTATTTCAGCAATGTATTTCAACAATTTTAACAGTGACAATTTAGAGATAGGAGGGGAAAGCCTAACATTAAAAGACAATGAAAAATTGCATCAATTCACTAGCTCTAGGCCCACTAAAGTATGGGAAAATATGACTGAAACAAAAACACTTAGAAATCATGATTTTCATCAGTCTATCAATTAATTAAAGAGAATGGAAATCATGTGAGGGACCTTAATCTGACTAGGGTTGGATTCCATCCTCTGAAAGAAAGGGATTCATACAGAGAGAAAGCTGAGCTATTAATTAAATTAATTAATTAGAGAAACATTAAGAGAATATGTGAGATCTATCTGTATTGAAGCAAGAGTTGGACCATTAGCTGAGGATCCTCATGACCTTTAAATCTTGAATATCTACTCTTAAGCAGTCTAGAATAACCCTTGAGATAAGAGTCAGAGAAACTACCAAGGGCCAAACCACCAGAATGCCAGTTATCAGGATGCCACAAAGATCTTAGGTAAAAACTTGTCCTTTCTGAATTTACCCAGCATGGAGGGAACATTTTGTGGGAATTTGCCCTGATCTTTCATTTAAGAATAAATCATATGTCTACAATCCTATCCACTTGCTCTTGGGGGACAGTGTAGGTTAGTTTTAATTTGGAGAGCTCAGTGACCTGGACATTACTGTAAATACACTATTTTGTTGTTGAATTGTTTCAGTCACGTATGATTCTTCATGATCCCATTTGGGGTTCTCTTGGCAAAAATACTGGAGTGTGTTGCCATTTCTTCCTCCAGCTCATTTTCCAGATGAAGAAAAGGAGGCAAAGAGAGTTAGATGACTTGTCCTGAGGCACAAAACTAATAAATGTCTGAAGCCAGATTTGAACCCATGAAGATAAGTTTTCCTGATCCCAAGCACAGTGCTCTATTTACTGTATTATCTAACTGCCCCAATATACTATTTATTTCAATATTATTTTGTGTCAGAAAGAGATAAATGGTTTACATTAGGACCACATGTCATCTTTCTAAAGGCATAAATTCACAAAATGAATTATAGAACTCTGCTCAAAATGGCTGTCAACTAAGCAGATGGCAAAAGCTCAAAGGGAAGTCTACCTCTTCTACTGGGACACATGTTAATCTGAATTTTCTGGTTTTAAATATCCTTAAGATCTCTGAGTTATTGATATTTCACATCTTTATATAATACATTTTAATTATATTACATATTTTAAAAATCTTTTTTAATATTTTGTTTTTTGACAATTAAATGTAAAACCAATTTTAACATTTCTTCCCTCCCAATTTTGGGTATCAAATTCTTTCCTCTTTCCCTCACTCATTGAAAGGGTAAGCAATTTGACATAGGTTATACATGTGTAGTCAGGCAAAACACAGTCATTCTGTGAAAGAAAACACACACCAACTCCCCACACACACACCAAAAACCAACGAACAAAGCAAAACAAACAAACAAACAAACAAGAAAACCAAAGAAAGTAAAGAAAAAGTATCTTTGATCTACATTCAGGCTTTGGTCCTTTCTCTGGAGATGGACAGTACCTTTCACCATAAATCCTATAAAATTGTCTTAGATCACTGTATTGCCGAGAATAATTAAGTTGTCAATAGTAGGCCATCATATAATATTTCTGTTACTGGGTACATGTTCTGTTTATTTCATTTTTCATTAGTTCATGTTTATATTTCCAAGTATTTCTGAGAACACTCTGCACATCATGTCTTTTCATCACAGTCATGTACAACTTGTTCAGCCATTCCTTAATTGATGGCTAACTTCTCAATTTCCAATTCGTTGTCACCACTAAAGAGCTGATATAAATATTTTTGTGCTCATAAGTCCTTTCTTTTTTTGTTTTTTACCTCTTTGGGATACCGATCTAGTAGTGATATTGCTTGGTCAAAGTGTATATATAGTTTTCTAGCCCTTTGGCTAGTTGAAAATTTAGGAGTTGCAAATTGCTCTCCAGAATGGTTAGATCAGTATATAACTTCTCCAAGAGTACATTAGTGTTTAAATTTTCTCACATTCCTTACATTTGTCATTTTCCTTTTCTGTTATATTAGCCAATCTCAGAGTTGTTTTAATTTACATTTCTCTCATCTATAGTGATTTAGATAATTCAGATAGCTTTGATTACTTTGTCCAAAAAGTGCTGATTCATATCCTTTGACCATTTATAAACTAAGAAATGTCTTTTATTTCTATACATTTGACTCAGTTTTCTATATGTTGAGAAATAAAATCTTTATCAGAGAAACCCACTGTAAAATCTTTTTTCACAGTAAAGATTACTATGCATTTTCCTCCATCCTATTGTCTCCCTATTTATCCTATGCTCTCTTTTCTTTTACTTTTCCCATTCTCTTTTGTTTCTGACTTTTACGTCCCCAAAACTGTCCTCCTTTCTATTAGTTCCCTCCTTCCCCTCACCCCCTACTCTCACTTCTCTTATCTTTCTCTTCCTACAGAAGTCATTCAGCCAAATATCATTTTTTGGATGAGGAAAAAGTCCTTTGACTCTGCATTATTTTACACTATACCTTTCTTCATAGCTAAGAACCTCATTCTATACTTGGTGACTCCCCATCATTGGGAATATTGCAACTCTGGTAGGATCCTTAGGGACTCCCCATGATTGAATGAGGATAAAGGAAAATAGAGTTTCCTGATATCCAGTACATGGGACTCAATGTGACATCATAATTAAGAGCAGATATTAACATAGTACATTAAAGCTGCAAAATTATCTTATGTTTAGTCTTCCCCACAATCCTCTGAGGTAATTGGTATAGGAATTATTATCATTCCCATTTTTACAGATGAAGAAACTATAGTCAGAGAAGTTAAGTAGCTTGTTTAGGATGAAGCAGTTAACATTTGAAGCAGGATTTGAACTTGGTCTTCTTGACTTAAAGCACAATTCTTTCTCCTCTATTCCATATTGCCTCTCTATAATTGAGAAAGTTAAACATAGTGGATAGAATGCTGGACCAACTAATTGACAAGACCTGGGTTGTATGATCCTAGGCAAGTCACAACCTTTGCCTAGTTTCCTCATATATAAAATGAGAATAATAATAGCATCTATATACCAGGTTTTTTATGAAGCTCAAATAAGATAATTATAAAGCCAAACCAGTCCTACCACTTCAATAGAAAGTATTACAAAAGTGTCCTATCTGAACATGTATAAAGCAGTAAAAAAAAATAAAGTATGGTGCCTGGCATATAGTGCTATATAAATATTAACTCATTTTTAATGCTAACCTCTGTTTGCCTCAGTTTCCTCAATAGTAAAATCGGGATTATAATAGTACCTACCTCACCGGGTTATTGTGAGGATTAAATAAAATAATACTTGTAAAGTGTTAGCCTGTAATATAGTAAGTGCTTAATAAATGTTTATTCCCTTTCCTTTCCCTTTCTCTTCCTTCTAGTTATACCCAGAATCCCTGAAGATGCTAACATCAAAAAACTTTGTCCCTATCATCTCTGCACAGTTATAATTACAATAATAATAGCTCACATTTATATCTCCTTTTAAGATCTGCAGTGCTCTACCCTTTGATCCAGCAGTGTCACTACTGAGTCTATATCCCAAAGAGATCATACAAAAGAGAATAGGATTCACATGTGCAAAAATGTTGGTAGGAGTCCTTTTTGTAGTGGCAAGGAATTGAAAAATGAATGGATACCCATCAGTTGGGAACGGCTGAATAAAATATGGTATATGAAAGTAATGGAATATTATTATTCTATAAAAAATTGATGAACAGGTTAATTTTAGAAAAACCTGGAAAGATTTACATGAACTGATGGTAAGTGAAGCAAGCTGAACCAGGAAAGCATTGTACACAGCAACAAAAAGATTGTATGATGGTCAACTATGATAGACTTGGTTCTTCTCAGCAATTCAGTAATGCAAGACAATTCCAATAAACTTTGAATGGAAAATATCATCCACATTCAAAAAGAAAACTATGGTGACTGAATATGAATCAACTCACTATTTTTATCTTTTTTTTCTTCTTTTTATTTTCCTTGTGGTTTTTCCCTTTTGTTCTGATTTTTCTCTCCCAACATGACTCATATGGAAATATGTAAAAAATGAATGTACATGTATAATTTTTTAAAAGGGGGGGAAACATTTGCAATACTCTTAAGTGTTTGACATTTTAAAAGTTTGAGAGTCATAATTTCTGGGTAAATTAATCATTTTGTTAATAATGCTAGCATTTTATTAATAAGAAGAATGGTCATTTTCTCATCTTTCTTAGAGCAAAGATGACTCATGGTTGTGAGCTCACAGTTTATATGCCCTTGGAAGTGGATGTTCCTAAGGGTGGCAGTCAATTCTGATTGGATAACTTTAATGAGAGACAATGAATATTACAATGAGAGATGGACCTGTTATAATGAGGGGCTGGGGGATATAACTTTGATCATATAGTGCTATATAAATTACCCCCAGTCTAGGGGAAATCTAGATAAAGGGTCTATATCCCCCAACCCAAGCCTGAGCAGAATACAACAGGCTGGGAGTTTCATCTTAGATTAAATTCCTTGTAGGGTTGATAGGTTAGCAAATTAAATAGGTATATTGAGGAGAATGTTAATCCTATCTGCTTTCATCAATCCTGTCTTTCAGAAGCTGAGCCTTATAGAAAAAAGGGGGAGAACACTCTAGATCTCCCCAAATCATGGTTATTAATAATAACATTAATTGATAATAAATTGTTATTAATAATAGTAATTAACAATAATTTCTCTCACATGACCTGAAGTCAGGAAGATCTGAATTGAAAGCTGGCCTCAAACACTTACTAACAGTATGATCCCAGACAAGTCACTTAACACTGTTTCCTCATCTGTAAAATGAGCTAGAGAAGGAAATAGCAAACCCTCTTCAGTATCTTTGCCAAGAAAATCACAAATGAGGTCACAGAGAGTCACATAGAGATATGACTGAACAACTACTTATATGTTCTCATTTTATTCTCACAATAATATCATTTTTCATATTAAGAATTCAAAGCTCAGGAGAGGCTTGCTGAGGGTTACACAGCTATTAGGAGTCAGAGAGAAAATTGAAAATGGGCTTGGTTTGACCTTTTCAGAATCAGGAGACTGCTCTGGTTATTCCTCAGATACTTACTAGTTATGTGAGCCTGGGCAAGTCATTTCACCACTGTCTGCCTCCATTTTTTAAACTGTAAAATGGAAATAATAACAGCACCTATCTAGCAGGATATTTTGAGTGATAAAGATTCTAAGAAAAATGTAGCAGTAATCCTGAGGCCCCCAGACCTTGTGAGTGCTATTGTTCTAACAATGTTTGTTAATGATCCTAAAGTCTCCTGGCCTTAGGAATATAATAATAAAGAAATATAAAATATAAAATTTCATCCCGTAGACTTTAGGAAATATATAGCATTAATCTGGAGGCTCCTGATTCTATTGTTCTAATAATTCTGTTTGTTCTATTCTATTGTTCTAATTCTATTCTATTGTTCTAATAATCTGTCAATGATCTTAAAGTCTCTTGGCTTTAGGAACACTATAGTATTCCTAAAATATTTCTGGCTGTCAGATAACAATCTGTTGTTGATCAGTGATAACAGGGTTTTAGAGACAAATGATGAGGTGCATACCAGACTACTCCTCAACTCACCTCTAAACCACAAAATTCAATATTGGAGTGTCTACCAGACCACTCCTTAGTTCTACTTAAACCATAAAATTAGCATATCAGTGACATGAACCAGATCCCTGTCTTTTCCTATAAATTTATCTTCTTGCTCCTGGTTCTTTGCTAAATCCTTTTGGAACTTAGCTTGCTTCAATTGGTGTTACAATTATAATAAACTTTGTCCCTTGATGTTGTGTGGGACATAAAAAGACCCCTACCCAAAACAACTACTCAGAGATGACTCATAGAAAGCAGATTATTTATTATAGCATCTCATGAGAGGTGGGGCAGTCCCACTGGGAGATAGAGGGCCCACTCTCTTGAGAGTGTTCACAGTTTTTATACATTTCAAACAAAGAACCCCCAAAATCCCACCCTCTATATGTTGTGTTGGTTACATAAGTAGATAAGGTGATGTATAGCTTCTTTGGCCACATATACTTTTTTAATCCCTTCTTTGGATAATGAAATGTAACTGAGGCTATAGGCTTCAATTTTTAGCTAACAGTCTCTAATCAACATGTGCTTAATCTGTAAGTTCTTCACCTTTTCCACACAACGTAGAGATGGGTTCAAACCTGCAAATTCTTGTGCAATTCCAACTTTTGGGGGATCTCCTTTTATACTTCAACATGAGGATCAAAGGAGATAATATTTGTAGAAGTATGTACCACCATGCCAGGTACAATCAGTCCTATATAAATGCTTATTGCTTTTCCTTCCTTCTCTTGTGATGACTCAATATATCTACATAAGCCCTCATAGTAAAAAGTTAAGGTAGATTCTTCCATCCACAGATGGCAGATGGCTTTTGCCGTCTCTTCTCTTGTGATCTGTATCTGGCCACTGGACCCAAATGGCTCTGGAGGGAAAAACTGAGGCAGCTGACCTCAAACAGTCCTCCCTCATTTAAATCCAATTCACTTTCATGTCATAACACCACCTCCCTAATGTCATGGTCCTTTTCAAGAACAAAGGACAAACAACAATCCCCTCTAATGAGTGTATGAAATCTTGAGAAGTGTTGAACTCCAATATTGTTACTTATAAGAAATATTAATAAATTCTAATTGTCTCCAGAAAAGCAAAGGAGACAATACACAGATAAGGAAGGAAGTTTTGAGGTCTCTTTTTGTCCTTTGATTTATCTTGAAGGCTTTTACATTAAACAAAAGGAATTTCATTCTTTTAAAAATAAGTTTTTTAAATTTCTTTTTTGGGAGATATTACAGTCATTTGGGGATATATATGTTGCACTTCTCTCTACTCCCCTACCACCATCCTTCATTTTCTCTCAAATGAGCCCTCCCTTTTAACAGAGGAATAACAAGTCCAAGCCATTGACCTGAACGTTCTGGGCCCAAGTTCTGGCCTCTAAATCTATGATCCCATCTATGACTGTGTAAATTAGTGAATGTAACCTTGTATACCCATTGTTATTGTTGAGGTTGGGAAAGGGACCCCAAAAGTTTGGGGTCACAGACCGGTATAGCAAGATGTCTCAAAAGAATTTTCAGGCTTGAACCCATTTCCTAGTCAAGGGGCAAGGTTTATTGTAAATGTAATGCCAATTGAAGTGGGCTAAGTTCCAAAAGAATTTAGCAAAGTGCTAAGAGAGAGGAGACACTGTTATCCAATTTTCTATCATTGACTTGCTAATTCTATGGCCCAGAGGTAGAACCTAGTAGTGGTCACCTCTGGATGGTTCTCACTGACCAACAAATTATCACTATTTTCTCAGGAGTTTGGTTCCTGGGACTACCCTGAGGTCAGAAGCTATCTGACAGTCAGCAATGAATTGAGGAGTGGTCTATTTAGAATCAGACAGTAATTGGACCAGTTTCTAAGGACAGAAAATACTCACCAGCAGAGAATAAACGACTTCACCTAATTGTATTTTTTTTTCAAGTATTTCATGACACATGTTTATGCTTCTCCCTTTAACATTTCACTTGCTTAGCTTCTGCATTCAGACAAACATAATTTCTGCCTAGCCTGCTCCATCCCCTTTCAGACAAGGGGCCTCTAACCTCTATGACTTTTCCTCCAGAAAGGAGAATGAAGGGTAGTGCTGGGCCCCTGCCATGTCTACAGAGATGCCTCCTGCTGGGCCCCTCAGTCAGACACAAACACTAACTCAAAACCTCCCACCATCTGTGGCCCAGCCACAGAGGGTCTGGGAGGGGACAAAAAGCAGAGCCTGACTCTGGGAATCAGGGAGTTTCAGGGTTTCAGGGAGAAAGAAGAAGCTTGTCTCCAGAGCTCTGCTGCCCTTCTGTCCAAATCATCATAATCACCACACTGGCAATAACCCCTGGAAGGGATCCAGGTCATACCTAGATGTTCCTCCCCCATACCCCTGCTCCAAGCTACTTGGAACAACAGTGTGATAAAGGAGCTCCCTATATCAAGAAAATCATAAATCTAGTCTCTCTCTTTTCTTGTTTCGAGGATCTTTATAAGTGTACCTATACCTCTACCACCAATGAAAAGAAAAGATGGATTTGGAATTCCATTGACCAATACACAAATGATCTTAGTTTAGTGAATTCCAGCACATAACCAGGGAGGAACCTGATGAAAAAAATACAAGTAAAAGATGTTATCAATGAAAGGTATGATAGGAAGAAAAGATAAACTGTTCACATGATGAAAGGAAGATAAACAACCAAATTGATATCTTCCCAATATTAAGATAAAACATGTCAAATGGATTCCATAGAATAAACTTATAGGTGGATGTAGAAAGAATATATGCAGGATGGTCAGGCAAGAATTGTCATCTATAACTTGTTGGAGGGAAGATGCAACTCAATGAGAGCACAGAACCATTTTAGTATTGAAATGAATGAAAATGAATGAATTAATCACCTGGTGGCCAGCTGTTTAACTGCCACTCCTGTCTGGTACTTAAATGACAGACAGTCTTCACTGGACCAGTACAAAGAAGATAAAACTTGCCAAAAGATACATTTTCCTTTTGTATAACTTATGAGAACTCAGAGTGATATCCACAGAGAACCATAACTAGGTCAGAGGAATGGGGCTTGGATCTATGATGGTGAAATTTAGAGGATTCTAACATTCTTTAAAATAGGAGCAAAAAACAAATGAACTTAGCACCTTGTCAGAATGAATAGTTAAAATAAGAAACGACCAATAGCCTAACTCTTTCCCATCTCAAAGGATCTCATTTGCCCCACTTCTGCATGCTAAATTTGCTAGTCAGATTTCTGCTTCCATATCAGATAAGATATAGCAGTAAGATTTCTGTAGGGTTTTATAATTTCATATATCTCGTAATTCTTTCTGAGAGCCTTTTAACATAAAATTCCATAAATTGCTCCTGCCCCCAGATGCCATTAGAAATCGGAAAAAGAAACTTTAGAGATGATTACAGAATCACAGAATTTGACAGTGGGACATTAGTGGCCATCTCATATAAAGTGCTGGCCGTTCAGTGACACAGTGTCAGGCCTGAAGTCAGAAAGACTCATCTACTTGAATTCAAATCTGGCCTCAGATATTTACTAGCTGTGTGATTCAGGCAAATCACTTAAACCTATTTACCTAAGTTTTCTCATCTGTAAAATGAGGTGGAGAAGGAAATGGTAATGAGTCCAGTATTTTTGCTAAGAAAACCCCAAATGAGGTCGTGAAAAGTCGGACATAACTAAACAACAAAGGAATTCCTGTACATTAAAGAATGTACTATAACCTATGAAACAAGTGACTGTCCATCCTCTACTTGGATACTTCCAAGGAGGAAGAATAGATCTACCTGTTGAGATAGCCACATCATACTTTTTGATAGCTCTAAATATTCAGAATTTTTCCTAATGCTGAATCTCAATTTGTCTCTCTTTTTTAATTGTTTTATTTTTTTCTAGTTATACATGCACATTCATTTTTTATACACATTTCTTTATGAATCATGCTGGGAGAAGAAAACAACCAGAACAAAAGGGAAGAGCCACGAGGAGAAAAAAAAAAAAGAAAAAGAAAAAAAAAGTGAACATGGTATGTGTTGATTTATATTCAGTCAATTTGTCTCTTTACATCTTTAAGTTCTATTGCTTCTAGTTCTACCTCTTGGAGACAAACAGAGCAGGAGTCATTTCTCTTCTATATGATAGCCCTCATTTTGGGGAAAAAACTGAGGCCCCAAAAAAATGATGTACTATTGATTCTATCCTCTAAATAGATATTCTCCCTGTCCCTTCTCTTATACATTTTCAATCTTTTCCTTTCAATTGCTTTCTTCCCCAATGCCTTCAAGATCCTTTAAAAATTTTTTCTCTTAGGAGCAGCTAGGTGGCGCAGTGGATAGAGCACCAACCCTGAAATCAGAACGACCCGAGTTCTGAATGATTTTAGACACTTAACACAGCCTAGCTGTGTGACCCTGGGCAAGTCTCTTAACCCCAATTGTCTCAGCAAAAAAAAAAAAAAAAAAAAAAAAATTCCCTTGACAGTTATTCCATTAAGCTATTGTTCTAGATGTATGTACTTTCTCCAAAATTACTAGTAAAAGAAATTTACATTTAATCATTCACAGTAAACTCAAAAATGTTAGAAGCAGGAAAAACTTACATTAACTGAGGCAAAGTGAAATGAACAGAACCAGGAGAACACCATACATAGATGGCTCTTTTTAGCATTACAATGATCCAAAATAATTCCAAAGGACTAATGGTGAAAAATGCTCTCCACATCCAGAAAAATAACTGATGGAGTTTGAATGCAGATTGAAGCATATGATTTTCACTTTATTTTTTTCAAGTTTTTTTTTTCTTTTTGATTTTTCTTCTTTTACAACATGACTAATAAGGAAATATGTTTTGCATGATTGCATATATGTAACCTATATCAAATTGCTTGGTGTTTTAAGGAGTGGGAGAAAAATGTAGAACTTAGAATTTTTTTTTTACATGAATGTTTAAGATTGTCTTTACATCTTGGAATTAGGAGGACCTGAACTCAAATACAGCCTCTGTTCAATCTGTGTGATCCTCGGCAAGTCTCAATGCCAGTTACTTCCCACTAAAAATTGTTTTTATATGTAATTGGAAAAAGTAAAAAGCTATTTTTAAAAAGGAATAAAGCACAAATTCTTTATTAACTTGATATTTAAGTCCCTTCACAATTTAGTTTCCACCTAGCTTATTTCACATTACTTCTCTTTAGCTATTCAAATATGTTCCATGCAAACTGGATTATTGCTTGTTCCCATGAATTGGACCTGCTCTCTCCAACTTCCACAGGCCTTCTTTGTTATTAATATCTCTTCAGCCTTTCAATATCCTTTCTTCCTCCCAAGTGCAACTCATGTGCTACCTCCTCCGCGTGTGTGGATGTATGTGTGTTTGGGTGTGGGTGTGGGTGTGTTTGCCTTATACATGGCATGCAATTTAAATTTTCAAAATATTTATCACTCAGAGAAGCTTTATGAAAGGTAAGGTGCCCTATAGATAATCACAAACTTAAGGATGAAAAGGTGACTGCTTTGAAAAAAAAAAAAGAGGAATTCAACTTTCTGGAGAATTCCAGCAGGCCATCAGTCAGCTATGACTGTGCATAAGTCAGTTGCCCCAGGCCTGAGTTAATGCATCTTTTCACCCTTCACCTCCCTTTCTCCTGGCAACACAAATTGGTTTCTGCTTATTATACTTTTCATTGGTTCTTCCACTTCCAGACCCCTTATCCTTGGCGAATTTAGGATGTAGATAGTGTTCTGATTGGCTGATCAGTTGCTGGGGGAAAGTCCAGCATTGTGATGCTACTTTCCCAGATGTGGACTCCATCTGGCTCTGAATGAAACCCTTTCCTCTCCCCACTCTTGCCCTATCTCCCATCCCCCTCTCCCTGCCCCTCACTATTCCCTCCCACCTCTTGCAATAGCACAGTAAACAAATGGTCATTGAACTCCCTGGAGACCCAAACAGAGGTTTTCATCTTTGGAAGATTTATCTTTTAGGAGTCTTAGCATTTTCTACAATCCGTGTTGATAAAGTTGAGAAATTGGAGTTTCTCAGTCGTTTTTTGAGGGCTGAGTTTATTCTTAAATGGTGTATGCCGTTGTCCACATGTTTTGAAATAAAAGATTCCTATTTTCATCATCTTGACTGGGTACTTGAAACACCATTATCAGAGATCAAGATCCTGAGATTAAGGCATTATGTTTCCTTCTTAAAGGAGTCTCCCATTAAAATAAGAATACCTCTTGAGGAGGGGAACATGTGAAATCATTATCAGAAGGAATTTATTGGGTTGTTTTCTAAAATAGTAGCTAGTGGAAAATAAGAAACAAGATGGTTAAATTTTCATGAACTGGTTTGCTAAAGTGGAGAGAATGTCAAATTTGAACTCAGGATGACCTGAATTCAAATTCTGCCTTTGATCTTAGATATCTGTGTAACTGGTTTAGTCACACAAATTCTCTGAGCTTCAGTTTTCTCCTCTGTAAAATGGGGGTAATGGTAGCACCTACCTCAAAGGTAGTGGAGGTACTAGAGTTGGTTCCTACCAGAACTTATTGTTAAATCTGCAGCATATTTATATCATTAAAATGCAAATGATACAGACTTAATATATTATTTTGTTAATTGTGTTGATTTAAAAAATTGATAGAGAAAAATAGTAATAATTCAGATTGAACATACAAATGTATTAAGTATACATCTGCCCCACCCCTACCCTCAAAGAGCTGATTGTTAAATCTTTGCCAGTACACCCCTGCTAGTGGGGCGCACTCAAGTGAGATTATATAAGAAAAGCATTATGTAAGCTTTAAAGATGACAATTTAGCAAATGATAACAATACTAGAATACCTACTTTACCTACCTGTTGTGAGTATATGAAAATATATGGAGTATATAAAATATTTTGTACATTTTAAAGAATTATATAAATCTATGTAAATATCTGTTATTTTTGGAGAGGGAAAGAGACAGACAGAGACAGAGAAACAGAGAGAAAGAAAGAGAGAGAGGAAAAAGAGGAGGAGGAAGAAGAGGAAAATGAGGAAGAGGAGGAGGAAGAGAAGAGAGAGAAAAGAAAAAGAAGGAGGAGGGAAAAGAGGATTGAGACAGAGGAAAGAAAGGAAGAGAGAGGAAAGAAATAAAAAAGAGGAAAAATAGGGCGAGTTGAGAGAAGAAAGAAAGAGGAAAGTGCGGAGAAAGGAGAATATAGAGAAAATAAAAAGACGAAAAGCAAGAGAGAAAAATAAAAAAAAGAAGAAAAGAGAGATGAAAGAGAAAAGAGAAAGGAGAAGAGAGAGAGAGGAGAGGAGAGAAAGAACAGAGAGGAGCGACAGTTGAAAAAGAGAGAAAGAGAGGAAAAAATGGAGAGAAGAAAAAGAAGAGGAAAGAAGCCCAGAATGATTCACTGATTGAGGGAAATGGAGGGGTGAGGAAGAGAGGAAACACCTAGGAAATACAAGAAAGCCCAGGTAAATTGGGGGGAGGAGGATAAAGGGGAGGGAAGTGTGATAGAGCCCCAAAGACAAACTTTATATCCTTTACAACCCCTGGCAAGGCAGGAGCCTTGTATGTAACATCTAAAATCTGGTAATCCTTTATATACAGTGAATGGCATAAATAATTCTGAACCCTTATCAGCATCACTGAGTAACTATGAAATATCCACAGTGACCTAGGCATTGAATTGATTTTATATGCCCTGATTATTAATTTAGAGATATTCCAAACATAGGGAGAACCTTTTCCCTGTTTTGCCTTATCACCTCCCCAAGTTTTCTGACATAGATGGTAAAAGAGCTAGCCTGCTGGTGCCATATGAAGTACCATAATTTATCAGGTGTCTGGCTGAATTGCAAGTAAAACCTAATATGAAGAGATCAAATATCATTGTGTCAGGCAGGTCTCCAAAGCAGCTAATTGAAACGTGTGTGCATGAATCTTCATTCTTAAGTTTCCCTTCCGGTCACTATCAGAACAGATTTTCCTTCTCCTTGTTTGAGTTATAAACACTTGCATAAGAAGAGAGGAATTTGTAGGATTCTAACCCATCTGGTAGGGGAAGGTGAGAAGAATGGTCAGGTATGCATGCCTTCTAAATCTCAGAAAGATCCTGGAGAGGATATTAACCCATCTGAAGTCAGAGAGAGGGTTTTTGGTAAGAGAGGAGATAACAGGGTAAATTAATCTAAATTGGATTGGAATAGAAATAATAAGGGCTGATATCTTTGTGGCCTGTATTTAGGCTTCATACATTATTTCTTTTGATCCTGCCAACAATAATGGGAGATAAATGGGAATTATTCCCATTTTATAGATGATGCGAAGTGAGGAAAAAATGACTTCCTACAGTCATTCAGCATGTAAATATCTGAGATGGGATTTTCACACTATGTGACCAAGTTCCAGTCAAGTTATTTCTTAACTAGTCTTTAGTGCTGATAGGACATATTCAAACAGCCTCCAGAGGGGATCCTTTGTGGATTGGGTGGGGCTTTGAGATCTAAACAGAAAACAACTGAAAGCTTCAGTGAATATACCTAAAAGGTAAAAGAACTTTAGCCCAGTTAGATAAGGTACCAATAGGTAGCACAGTGACTGAAGAGTCAATTCCTGCCTCAGTTCCTCAATCTGTATAATGAGCTGGAGAAGGAAATGGCAAACCACTCCTGTATTGTTGACAAGAAAATCTAAATTGGGGTCCTGAGGAGTCTCATACAACTGAACAACAACAGGTACAATAAAGCCAGAAAGACTTGAATTTGAATCCTATTTGTCAAATTAAGCAGTATATATTAAGTGCTTAGGCACTGTGCTAAATGCTTTTGATATAAATGTAATAGGAAAAAAAGAAGTTTCTGCATTCAAGGAGCATGTGCTCTAATGGGGAAGATAAACGGTAGTCCAGAATCTAAAGAGTAAAAGAAAGTACCCAGAAAGGGGTATGGAAGACAGGGAGTGATGGACAAGTTCACAGGAGCACAGTCTGGTGGGTATATTTGTGATTCTTTGACATATTAGTGGTGTGACTTAGACCAAGTCACTTAACCTCAGCATCAGGGTCCTCATTTGTAAAATGGTATTAATAATATTTGTCTCACAGTGTTATGAGGGTCCAATGAGATAATACACAGAAAGCACTTTTCAACCCTTTAGCATTTTATAAGGTTTTAGCTATTATTATTTTTTTTTTTTTAGTTCAACTGATGAGGGCTTGGGTGGAGTTGGTAGAGACAGCCTGAAGTATTGATAAGATTACTCCTTGAGGCAAGCAGGAAAGGGCACTGATGGGGGATCAATTTAACCTTACAGTCCCACCATGTGGAAGTCTTAAGTAACCCCACTTTACTGCATCCAATCAAAAAACCAAATTGTGATGTCAAACTCCTGAGGTTAAACTTCTTCTATAAATCTGTCCATGGCTCACACTATCTTTGCTGAATCTCTTTTGGGTTTGTCCAACATGGTGTTCTGGATCATGGTATCTTTCCTCTCAACCCTCCTCCTCCACATGCCTCATGGTGTCCTACTCCTTGTAATAGCTAACTCTTAGGGTGCTAAATTTCTCTATGGATTTAGTCTGGCAGTTAATAGCATATACCCACATCCCTTTCTCCTGGTTAATTGAGTTCCATTGGGTTTTTCATATGTCATTTTCTAGGAAACCCCATTATTTGATGCCAGTTGTTCACACCAATCTTATTATTTGGTGCTGAACCTCACGGTCATCACAACACCTCATTTTTCTTTTAATTTTATTTATTTAATATTTTTACATTTAAAACAATTTTTTCCACATTTTTATAACGTGCCACAGTTCTCTTTTATTGACTCAGTTTCCCTAATTGTCCTGACTCAGTTTCCCTAAATTATCCTGCCTCGGTTTCCCTGAATTGTTCTGCCTCAGTTCCTAATTGTTCTGATAAATACTGCAAAAGCATCCCTCCTTCTTATGATCAGAATATTTGATAAGGATAAAAGATCTTATATGTTAAAATATCAGAATGCCTCTCTCCATCCCAATCTATCAAAATCTCAGATACTGTTTTATCAGGTGTCTCTCCCCATCTCTGGTGTCTCCCCCCATTATGTCATCCATCACAGAGAGGGAGAGAGAGAAACACACACACACACACACACACACACACACGGAAACAGAGAGAGAAAGAGAGAGAGAGAAAGAGAGAGAGAAAGAGAGAGAAAGAGAGAAAGAGAGAGAAAGAGAGAAAGAGAGAGAGAGAGAGAGAGAGAGAGAGAGAGAGAGAGAGAGAGAGAGAGAGAGAAACAGAGAGAGGCAGAGAGAGAGAGAGAAACAGAGAGAGAATGATTCCGTCTCTATTCAGACACAATCAGTTTCTTCTCTGGATATGGATAGGATTTTTCATCAGAAGCCCTTCTGAGTAATCTTGGATCATTGTACTACTGAGAATATTAAAGTAATTTACAACTGGTCATCCCAGAACATTGCTATTACTTTGTATACAGTACATTTTATTTTGCTTGAATTCATGTAGGACTTTCCAGTTTTTTTCCTAAGATCATTCTGCTCATCACTTTCCATAGAACAACAATATTTCATGACAACCATACACCACAATTTATTCAGCAGTAGAACTGCTATAAATATTTTTTTACAGATAGATCATTTTCCTTTATTCCCCACTTTTAAAAAATCTCTTGGTATTCATGCCTGATAATGGTATTGTTAGGTCAAAGAATATGCACGAATTTGTAGCCCTAAGGGCATAGATTATTATCTTTTGATCTTTTATCAGTTGGGTCATGGCTCTTATTTTTTATAAATTTGACTCAGTTCCTTCCATGTTTGAGAAATAAGGCCTTAACAGAGAAACTTGCTTCAAAATACTTTTTTAAATTACTATTACTAACTGTATTTCCCTCTATTTATTCTATTCTCCCTCTCCTTTCACTCTGCCCATCTTCAAAAATACAACCCCTCATTTTTCAAATGGCAAACTTGGGACCCAGAGGGAGTAAGATTCTACTTAATGTCTTACAGATAGTGAGTGGGTGTTCCCTCTGGGATTTAGATCTGAGTCTTCTGATTCCAAAACTAATGCTCTTTCTGTTGTTCTCAATGAAGGTTCTTGAACACAATGGGTACTCTCATAGAATGAATGGTCAGCAATTCAGTGCCCTAAATACAGTGGGCATGCAGTAAATGTTGAATTGAATATATATTGAATTGAGTTCTAATTTATTTATTTATTAATTTATTCTTTTTTTTTTTTTTTTTTTTTTTTTTAGGGGAGAAGATGTCTCAACATCAGAACCTTTCTTGAGGAGCTACAAATCCAGGATCTAGGGATAACAGTTTCCAGAGTAGGATAAACGGGAGTAAGGACAGGAGCTCTGGCATGAATGGAGGAAGAGTGAGAAGATAGGGCAGAAGCGGAATAAATAAGCAGACTCCTCCGTGGAGAAGTTTTGACATAGGACGAATCATTAATGGACAAGAGACCTGAGGCAGCGGGCAGTGACTGGGGTGGGGTATGGAGCCTAGAGCCCCAAACCAAGCTCCTCATCTAACTGTGGTTTACAGAAATCAGCACTCCCTTCGGGCCAAAGATTCCAAGCCTTAAAGAGATCGCTCAGTTTAGTAAATTGGAAAGAACGGAAAATAGGGGATCTGAGGGATTAACTGTGAAACCCAGCTCTACTCTCCTAGGCACCTCAAATAACCTCTCTGGGCTGGTTTCTTCATCTGTAAAACGGGGGACAGAGCGAGAGAGGACAGACGAGATGAGTTCTCAGAGCGCAGTCTAGGATTCTATGATAACCTTATTTGACCTTCCCAATGACCTTGTGAGGTTATCATCATTCCCATTTTACAGATGGGGAAACTGAGGCAAGTAACGGGATTTCCAATTTAGCTTGTATGTACCTTGCATATACACCGTTTGCATATTGTAGTCCCCCAACAGAATGTAAATTCCTTGTGGGCAGGGGATTTTCTGCCTACCCCTTGGGTTTAGCAGAATGCTTTACCAGGTGCTTTAGCATATAATAATGACTCAATAAATGCTTGATAACTAGCTAGTAAATGTCTGTAGCAGGATTTTAATCCATGCCAGCTTTCTGCACCATATTTAATGACCTCTAAGGGCCTTTTCTAGCTAGAAACGTATATTCTTTAAAGTCTCTTCTAATCCTCATCCCTAAAGTAGAGCAGTCCCGAAATCCAGAACCCTAGAAACTACAACTCCCATCATGCATCCGGCACGAGCCAGCCGGTTGATTTCGTAGGCAACCCTCCCCCCTCCAAAGAAACTACAAGTCCCACAATGCCACTTTCCAATCGCTCTTTTCTCTCCACCAGTCCGGAGTCAATGAGGTGTCGCGAGAGGACGGAAGGGGCGGGGCCTCGCTTGCCGCGGGACCGTTGAATTTGAAACTAGGAAGCTGCCTGGATGTTGGAGGAGGCTGTTTGGTGACCGTCGTTGGTGGATCCCTCACGGTGAGGGAAGTGGAGGGACTGGATCCCAGTTAGGAAGAGAGTCATCGGGCTGGGTCCAGGGGAGGCCTTTTGAGCCAGTGGTAGAATGGGAGTTCAGCTGTTTGTGGCGTTGGGGAAAGGCCTTCAAGTTGGGGTTGGGAGCGAGTGGGGGTGGGGAATCGGGAGAGCGTTTGGATTGGTGAAGGGAGGCAGTGGGGGAAGGCGTTGTATGCCCGAGAAGGCCGAGGAAGTAGTGAGGGGCAAAAAGTATTCGGCGAGGGACTCCAAGGGGCATGTGGTGTGGGTAAATAGAAGGCCAGATCCCGTCCTCTGAGGACTCCTACCTTTTTCCTAACTCTCTTACTCCCCATTACACACAAACACACTCTCCCTCTCCCCTCCCCCCCATAAGCACACATATGTCCTCCCCTTCTTCCCTTCCAACTTCCCCAACAGCCTCGTCTGGCTTTTTTTTTTTTTTTTTCTTTTTTCTTTTCTCTTCTCTTCTCTTCTTTTTTTTTTTTTTTAAGCATTTCTTTATAACCAAAAGCGAGAGGGTGTAGAAGCAGCGATTGAATAGTGAGAGAAGAAATTAAAAATTTGGAGTCATAACCTGCAGATCCTGGGCAGACAGGCCATAGATAAGGGATAAGAAAATAAATATCACAAAACTAGCATTTTGCCACAGGTAGAAGAGAAATGCATAAGAATTCATGAAGTACTAATTATCCAAAAGCTTTGGGTGATGTTTGAATCAAATGAACCTTACACAGTTTGGCAGCAGTCCTTTGAGATTAGTGATTTTAGATTTTTTTTTTTAAAGTTCACGTATTTTATACATAGATATAATAATGATTAGTTTTTGGTGCTTAAAAGTTGCAAAGCACTGTATTTCATTTGACCTTCACAAGAACCATGTGAAATAGAGTATGGGTTGATGTAAAGCAACAGTTGAACATTTAGGGGCTTAGGCTCCTTTCTTTACATTTTTATTATTTATTATTGTTGAGAGCCTCCCAAGGAATTGTTGTTTAAGAGGGTTATATCTATTGTATTAGCAATTGAAGCATCTTAGTATTATGAAAATAGTTCTGATCTCAAAGAACCCTAAAAGGGGTCTCTGGGACAACCAGTCCTTTGATTTTGAAGAATGTTCTTTTTATTCCAGTGTTGTATTTTTTTTTAAGTAGATTTAATTATAAATGAGTGGCTAATTTATCTAAGGGCCTTTTGATTGTTTTTGGGAGCTTTGAGAGTCTGTCAGTGTAATGAGTTATGGTGGTAGCAGTTCTCAAACATTTTGGGCTCAGGACTTCCTTACAACTCCGAAAAATTATTGAAGACTTCCCCAAATTTATGTTTTTGTGGATTATGTTTTGATATTTTCTTAATTAAAATTAAATATTTTAGTGTTATCATGAAAAGAATTTTGATCTAGTAGATGCTCAAAAGGAAAGTTGGAGACACCCTTTTCTTCCCCCTTTCCTCCCCAGGGTTCCCAGACTTCTCTTTGAGAAGCACAGAATTATGTAATTACCTTGTTATAAAACAAAATAATATGGGCTTCCCTAAGTGAGATGAATAAAAAGAACTTTGGTGGCCAACTCTGACTATTAACTATTTTTCTGTTCATGTACTATGGTTACTTATTTACATATATATATATTTAAAATTATGTTTATTGATAACATATTTAACAGAATTAACATATTTAAGTCATCAGATGAAAGATCAGCTATTGACTACCACTGTTTTCATTTTTTTCTCCTTTAATTTTTAATTTATTTTTAGCATTCATTTAAAAAAAAACAATTAAGTCTAGACTAGTACTATAATATTAGTTATACATATGAAATCATGCAAAATATTTACATAATAGTCATGTTGCAGAAAAAATTAAAAAACAAAATGCTTCAATCAATTCTCAAGAGTTTGCAAATTCTATTTCTGGAGTTGGATAGTTTTGTCATCATTGGTCCTTTGGAAATGGCTTAGATCATTGTCTTGATCAGAAGGGCTAAGCCTTTCACAGTTAA
Organism: Sarcophilus harrisii; assembly: GCF_902635505.1. Lineage (NCBI taxonomy): Eukaryota > Metazoa > Chordata > Mammalia > Dasyuromorphia > Dasyuridae > Sarcophilus > Sarcophilus harrisii. The sequence goes on from NC_045427.1 coordinate 261,011,264, forward strand.
TCCTCATTTCAATATTGCTGTTATTGTATACAGGTTTTCCTGTTTCTGCCAGGTTTGCTTCAGTTCATAAAAGTCTTCCCAGGTTATTCTGAATCCATCCCTTTTGTCATTTCTTATAGTACCATAATATTCCATCATAATCATATACCACTTCTTGTTCACGATTCCCCAGTTGATGCACATCACTTCAATTTCCAATTATTCATCACCACAAATAGAACTATAAATATTTTTGTGTATGTAGATCCTTTTCCCTTGATCTCTTTGGAGTGTAGTACTAGTAGGGGTTTTACTGGGTCAAAGAGTCTATACGGTTTCATTACTGTCCATTTTTAACTAAACAATGTTTTACTTTCAGGGATAGGTATAGAAGTTGTATTTTTTTGTTTACATATCAAAATAGTAAGTCACTTTGCTTGCCTCTCCTCAACTGTGGTCCAATAGAACTAGCAAATAATAATGCCTTTTGCCAAACTCCATTAGACATTGTAACAAGTTAACTAAAAGAAAAATCTGCTCTTCAGTAGGATAATGACTTCACATTAATGTCTGTCTGTCTATACTTTTTGCTCAATCTATGCAGCAAGAGTAACTTTTAGGACTTTAAAAAGAATCTAAAAATTCTATTTCTATAAGTGAAATTCTTTTAACAAATCAATAATGATTCTTGGAGAGGAATCTGATTTTAGTTATTGTTCTATAGAGTAAAGCCATGGAGGGGGAGGAGTGGGAGCTGAGTAAAGAAAATGTACTACCCTTGAGGCAAGGCCGGATTGTGTCCACACTGCAGGAAGCATTGGCACAGCAGGATACTGCCAGTCACACTGCTCTCCATCAGCAAAAAAGGTGAGTGGAACTGTCAAAAATCAATTCTTCAGCTTCTTTGTGGCTTCCATTTATCCTAAGTAATAAAACCAACTACTTGGGTAGGAAAATGCCAGGTGGCAGAAGGGGTATTAACTGGTAGTATATTTTATCTTCTTATCAATAAAATAGCTAACTAAGGCAATTTCTTATCAATGATGAAGGTTTATCCTCCTCTGAGATTAAAAGTGTAATCTTTTAATGTATTCTCATTTTAACTAGTTAATTGTCCATAATGCTGTTTAAAGATATCTCACAAATGGGTCCTCCCTACCTCTTGCAATAAATAAAATGTTAGTATGTTGTGGAAGTCAGAAGAAAGGTAAATGATTGATTGCCACTTATCACATAACTTTGCTATTAGACAAAGCCACTTAAACCTTCTGAGCCTCAATTGATCATATGGAAGATAAAAGAAATTGTGCTTCATAATTTGTAAGATCCTTTCTCTAAATTTTCTTTGCTTCTCTAACCTCCAAGCTCCCTTCCAGATCCAAATTTGATGCTAAAAAGCTTCGCAGTGTATTATGAGACTATCTAATTATAGAAAAGTCAGGAAATTCCCTTGAGACATTCAGATTCCATCTATATAGACTTTGTATCCTTATGCTGCCTCTTGAGCTTTCATTTTAGATTCCTAGTAACCTTTTCCTAGTTGGATCAAATTTTTTTCTCAGTCCTTCTCAGTGTATATATTGTATATATGTCTATTGAATTCTATGATGATCTGTTGACCTCTACGACTTGAGTTTTCTTTGTATTTACTGTCTAACTTAGAGCATGCACATTTTGAAATTTTAAATCTTATAATTCCTAGTACTATGCCAGGCACACGATAGCTCATCAATATATCCTTATAAATGAAAATGGAGTTAGGGTGTTGATTTAACTGTTTTTCTGTAATGTAAGAAGTGCTAACAAGTCATTGCCTGTTTGTTGCAGAGCATTTGAATCTGAAATTCGCTTTTATACGGGTGACGATCCACTAGATGTTTGGATGAGGTAGGTGCTCTTGTTATTTTGATCATCCGATGAAATACCTTGACAAATGGAGGCTGGGAACTACCCTTGAAAAACTATTTTTGTTCTAAATTAGAATAGCATCTCTATTCAGAACAGATCTTAGAACAAAAAAATATGTACTTACCTGAGAATTGTTTAATTTTTATCCCCTTTTGTACTAATTTAGGTACATTAACTGGACAGAGCAGAACTTTCCTCAAGGTGGAAAGGAAAGTAATATGTCAACATTATTAGAAAGAGCTGTGGAAGCCCTTCAGGAGGAAAAACGATATTATAATGATCCCCGGTTTCTCAGTCTTTGGCTTAAATTGGTGAGTAATTGTCAAGAACCAACTATTTTAAAATAGTTTTACTCTTTAGAGATATCTAATATATTATAAAAATGGTATAACCTAATTTATATGGAAAAAATTTGATTCGGGATTCTGTTTACCATGGCAGTAATTAACACAATGCTTTGCAAATGGTAGATGCTCAATAAATACTTGATAAATGACATTGTTAGAGTAACTTTTTTGAAGACTGACAGAATGAGTCATAATATTACAAGGAAAAGGGATCTTACGTCCTCATATGATCACTGCTCATGATTTAAATGCTATTCAACAAACATTTGAGCCTTTGTTAAGTTTTAGGAGCTGGGCTCAGTATGCAAAGACAAAAACAAAATAGTCCTTGGCCTTGAGGGTGAGGGTGGTGTTATGAGGATAATGATAAGAGCTACATTATCCAAGACACATGTGACTATAGACAAAGTAAATATAGAATGATTTTCAGAAGTGTGCTAAGAGAATATTGACGATTAGGAGGATGAGGTATAAAACCTCTTCTAAGATGTGGCCTTTGATATACTTAAGGCAGGAATTCTATAAGGTGGAGGTAAGGAGGGTAAAACATTCCAGGATAGGGGACCAACAATCTGTGGAAAGACAGAAAGAGTTGGAATGACTTCTTGTTTATGGAGAATAGCAAGGAAGTCAGTTGGTTTGGAATAAGAGTATATGTAAGTTAATGATCTGATGAAAACTATGAGAACAAGAGAATGCCTAAAATGCATAGATAATTTTTAAGAATTAATTTTAATACTAGAAGGAGTGCATTTGAGAATACTTCTAAGGACTAAGCTACTTCAATTGGTACAGGGCCTTTTTTTTCAATCCCTAAGGCAAAGAAAATAGAGATGAAAATTTTTATTACGAAATAAAATTATTGTAATTGGGGGGTAGTGTTGGTCTTTCTAGTGTTAATTATAGATACTTTTTTTTCTGCTGCTTTTTAAAATTTGAAATCTTAAAAAAAATTTTTTTTATTAAAGCTTTTTATTTTCAAAACATAATAATTTTTCAACATTGACCCTTGCAAAACCTTTTGTTCCAAATTTTTCCCCTCTTTCCCTTCACCACCTCCCCTAGATAGCAAGTAATCCAATATATGTTTAACTTGAAATCTTCATTTCTCTTGCTGGCCATTGGAGTTATTTATGAGTAGTGAAAAAACAATCAAAAGAAAAATAAGAAGAAACTTAGGTTTTAGATGCACAAAACTGAATTATCAAGCCAGGAATAAACTGTATTTTTTGTTTTGTTGGGGTTTTTTTTAATCTGGAAGGTAATATGGTATGGATTGAGTATGAGCATAGTGAGTAGCATGTTCCCAATCCCTTGTACCTGTGGCTTCATCATTTGGCTCAAAGTACTAGTCATATATGGCTAATATAACTACTGGATAGCCACCAGAGTTTATATTTAGTTTTTCTCATTAAAAATTCCATTCATTTTAAGGAAAAGAAATTTGTTGCCAAAAACAAATTGTACTCAAGTCAAAAAAAACTGTAAGCTTTCCTTTTACATCCTTTACTTAGGGGACATCTCTAGTATTCCTAAAGTCAGAAATCATTTAATATGATTATACATGTATATGTATAATGTCAGATTGAGTGCCATCTTGGGGGGAGGGAGGGAGGTAAAATGGCAATAATCAAAATCTTGTAAAAGTAAATGTCAGAAACCTAGAGTACTAAAGGCCAATATTTATAAATTTTGTATTTACTTAACTTTGGAAATTTGGAAAAGGGAAATTTCTATTCCCTTTAAGTATTCTCAGCACAGTTAAATTACTGATTAGTGCAAATGAGCTACTTCCAGAGTAGTTGCATTTTGTATTTAAAATGTGGTGATTGTTTCCAGATCACTGAAAATATATAATGAATTTTTAAAAAGTAAAGTTCTATTTACTAATATAATATCAAAGATAAGAAAAGGGTATTTCAGAGTAGTTATGAAAACGAAATTTAAAAAAAAACTTGAAAACTAATTTTCAAAAAACAATTTTAATCACTGGTGCTTTCATATCTGATCACTAAAGAAATAGAAGTGATTGATTGTTGTACCTTTTCAGAGCCCAAGAATTTTGAGACCAAGCATTGATTTTAGTTAAAAATCCCAGATTTGAGTTTTTTCGAGGTTCTGGAAGGAATCTCATCTACTTCAAAAATGTGTTGTTCAATGTAAAAACCATTGATTATTTTCTTCAGAACATTGGTATCTTTAGCTACATCCTCATATGCACCAAGCACTTCTGAGACTATATATAACTCGTACTAAATCAAAATTTTGTATTATTCAAACTTAGATAAACCTTACTTGGCTCTATTTTTCAAGAGTTTATTCTCTTAAAGTGTTCTAGTTGAAAACTGTGGAATAACTTTATTAAATAACCCTATGTTACAGGAACTCTGAGAAATCTGTGGGTATAGTGAATTTAAAGAGGAGGGGTTTTTTTTTGTTTTGTTTTCAAAATTCACTTGTCTTTGTTTATGACTAGAACTAACACTGACAGCCAATAGAGGGCAGCGCATTTTCCAAAAAAACTAAGAGCACACACCAAATTTCACTAATTTGGTTAATCAATCTAAATGATAACTTTTTTTTTTAATTTCAGTCAAAAATTTTTTCAATTATATTGCTTTTTAGATCATGAAGTAACTAGTACTCTCTCTTTCTTGTGGTACTAAGATATTGATTGTATGCAATGCTTGTTTTTAAAATACCCTTGCTACATTGAAAATCTTCTGGGTTAAGTAGTATAATAATACAAACACAGTTGTCAGAGGAATTTTTAATTTGCTCAGCAACCTGTTGATATATATGTATTGGAAAAATAAACTTCAAATAAGCCTTTTCATTATTATCACAGACTGTGGGTGATCTCCTTTTAGAGGTCATTGCCCTACTCCAACATAATCTAAGGAGATGCTATTTTCTCAATTTATATTCTACTGGACACTCTGCTGTTTTTATCCTTTGTTTCCAAGAGTTACATTTTCTTTGTTGACTCTGTGCACTGCTCTGTTGCTCTTGCTCCATAGTCCTATCTCTGTATTGTCATCTTCAATAACTGTATATGCTACTCTTTTGCTATCTTCTGCTTTTCCCATTCAAATGAGTTATAATAAATCAACAAGCATTTACTCAGCCTCTACAATGAGCTGTGTTCTATCCTTTAATAAATATTCTTTGTAAGCAAAATAGAAACTTGAACTTTCAATCTAGGTAAGGCTGTTTTTATAATTTATATGAAAAGTGGTATTTTTATGGAGTTCCTATTAACTTTTAGAGTTAATACTGCAAGAGTGAAACTGAAATTAATTTGATTTTTAAAAGTTTCCTAACAAATCATTATTGGCATAAAAGCATGCTTTTCTGGAGATAGCAATATTTGTATAATTGAACAGTCATCTCTTTAGCAAATAGTTTTAGAGAAGGAAAAACTTTTCTACTTTTGTTCTAGAAAAAAATCCTAAGACTCAATGGATCAGTGGCATTCAAATATTAACAAAGAAAACTTCAGTCCAGGGTGAGGAATCTTTTTTTCTGCCAAGGGCGATTTGGATATTTATAACATCTTTGCGAGCTATACAAAATTACCATCTTAAAAACTCAAGCAGTAGGAGGTTGTTGGACCTAGCTTTCAGTTCATCATCACCTGCGGTTGCCGTGGTAGGGTCAGACCAAATGATTTCATGGGCCTTATATGGTCTGCAGGTCAGACATTCTCCTTCTTTTAGCTCTATCTGTACCATGAGCTTTAAGAGTAAAATATAAAGCCAAATCTATGGAGGGTTATAGGTGACAAATTAAAAAATTTCAGGAAATAGAGCACTATTTTCAATAGTAGGCCATACTCAGAAGCCTTTCCACATAGAAATGCATTGTATTTTGTTTGGGAGATTTTTTTTCCCACTGAGGAAAAGAGGGGGAGAAAAACATCTTTATTAAATAAAATATGTTGGGGAAATGAGACAAAATGGAGAATGAATATTTACAGACGAATATAGTAGATAGTGTGGAAGACTGGAATGATAAAATACTTCGAAGGTGGCCATAGCATAGGTTTTTTTTTTTTTTTTTTTAATAGCCTTTTATTTACAGGATATATACATGGGTAACTTTACAGCATTAACAATTGCCAAACCTCTTGTTCCAATTTTTCACCTCTTACCCCCACCCCTCCCTAGATGGCAGGATGACCAGTAGATGTTAAATATATTAAAATATAACTTAGATACACAATAAGTATACATGACCAAAACATTATTTTGCTGTACAAAAAGAATCAGACTCTGAATTATTGTACAATTAGCTTGTGAAGGAAATCAAAAATGCAGGTGTGCATAAATATAGGGATTGGGAATTTAATGTAATGGTTTTTAGTCATCTCCCAGAGTTATTTTTCTGGGCATAGCATAGCATAGGTTTTCTACAGGATAGTAAGGTATGAAGCATAAGAATGCTCATGGGCCTTAGGTTCTTTGGATAAGTGGGCCAATTGTGTCTTTCTATGGTTGATTGAAAAGTAATGCTTAGAGCCAGTTAATGGAATAGTGTGTCATATTGGGCAGAACACAGAATACTTCTATTTGAGGCTCACTTCTAACATTTAGTACTGTTGAAGTTGCTTCACTTTGCTCAGTATCCTAAGGAAATAATACTTTTACTACCTGTCTATTGGGAAAATTCTTGACTCTTTTCTTTTTATACCATTTAAATAAACAAAAATTACCTTGGATTACTTTATTTTCCCTTCCCCTGTGTCTTTTAAAGGTTACTTACTTAAGCCAGATAAACCAGCAGCTACCCTTTCCCTTGTCCAATACACCTGGTCTTTGTGTTATAAGGGAAAAGCTAGTAGTGGCTGGCTACTGAATTGAAAGCTTTCTATCTTAAAGAATGAAATCATTAATAAATTAGAGGAACATAGGATAGTTTACATCTCAGACCTGTGGAAGGGGAAGGTCTTTATGACCAAAGCAGAACTAGAGATCATTACTGACCACAAAATAGAAAATTTTGATTATACCAAACTGAAAAGTTTTTGTACAAACAAATCTAATGCAGACAAGATTAGAAGGGAAGCAATAAACTGGGAAAATATTTTTACAGTCAAAGGTTCTGATAAAGGCCTCATTTCCAAAATATATAGAGAATTAACTCTAATTTATAAAAAATCAAGCCATTCTCCAATTGAAAAATGGTCAAAGGATATGAACAGACAATTCTCAGATGAAGAAATTGAAACTATTTCTAGTCATATGAAAAGATGCTCCAAGTCATTATTAATCAGAGAAATGCAAATTAAGACAACTCTAAGATACCACTACACACCTGTCAGATTGGCTAAAATGACAGGAAAAATAATGATGATTGTTGGAGGGATGTGGGAAAACTGGGACATTGATTCATTGTTGGTGGAGTTGTGAACTAATCCAACCATTTTGGAGAGTAGTTTGAACTATGCTCAAAAAGTTATCAAACTGTGCATACCCTTTGATCCAGCAGTGTTACTACTGGGATTATATCCCAAAGAGATTATAAAGAAGGAAAGGGACCTGTATGTGCACGTAATGTTTGTGGCAGCCCTTTTGTAGTGGTTAGAAACTGAAACTGAATGGATGTCCATCAGTTGGAGAATGGCTGAATAAATTGTGGTATATGAAAATTATGGAATATTACTGTTCTGTAAGAAATGACCAACAGGATGATTTCAGAAAGGCCTGAGAGACTTACACTGAACTGATGCTGAGTGAAATGAGACAGGACCAGGAGATCATTATATACTTCAACAACAATACTAGATGATGACCAGTTCTGATGGATCAGGCCATCCTCAGCAACAAGATCAACCAAATCATTTCTAATGGAGCAGTAATGAACTGAACCAGCTATACCCAGAAAAAGAACCCTGGGGGATGACTAAAACCATTACATTGAATTCCTAATCCCTATATTTATGCACACCTGCATTTTGATTTCCTTCACAAGCTAATTGTACAATAATTCAGAGTCTGATTCTTTTGTACAGCAAAATAATGTTTTGGTCATGTATACTTATTATGTATCTAAGTTATATTTTAATATATTTAACATCTACTGGTCATCCTGCCATTTAGGGGGTGGGGGGGTAAGAGGTGAAAAATTGGAACAAGAGGTTTGGCAATTGTTAATGCTGTAAAGTTACCCATGTATATATCCTGTAAATAAAAGGCTATTAAATTAAAAAAAAAAAAATAAATAAAATATTAGAGGATAATTTCCTAATATGGAAGAGAAGACAAAAAAAAAAAAAAAAAAAAAAAAGAAAGCTTTCTATCTTACTATCACTTATTAAATCCAAGATTTATATGATCTTAACCCTGATTCTCTAGTACCCTCATTACTTGTCTGTTATCTGATATCTAAATTATTTTTTTCGTCTGGGTAAATTTTTGGTTTGGTGCATTATTAAAACTTGGGGAAAAAAACAAATGTTGCATTTATTTTAGGGATGTTTATGCAACGAACCTTTGGATATGTATAGTTACTTACACAGTCAAGGGATCGGCATTTCATTAGCCCAGTTCTACATTTCATGGGCTGAAGAATATGAGGCCAGAGAAAACTATAAGAAAGCAGATTTGATATTCCAAGAAGGATTTCAGTGCAAGGCTGAGCCACTGGACAAACTGCAGTCACATCATCGGTAAGTTACCGTTTTAAATAAAATGGAGTTGTATAAAGAACTAGTAGAGACACCTAGTATTTTTCACTTGTAAATGCATGCTAATCTGTGATAGAGACCATCTTTGACAGATGTTTAATCCTCATATTTTGGGTGGCCACTCCTTTGATTTTTTTTACTGTGGTTGCAACTACATAATCCAGTGAAACAAATATTTAGCACTTGTTTTGTGCAAAATATTATGTTGGAGGCCATGGATCCAAAAAGAAACCTGGCTGTTGAGCTTAATTTCTACTGGGAGATAGAACGTGTGAATAAAAGCATGTATGCAAAATAATTTGAGAAGGAAAGAAAGAAAAGGAATTGGGAAAAGCTTCTTCTAGATGAAATTAGCTAGGTGACATAGGAGATTGAGCCCTGGACCTAGAATCAAGAAGACTTATTTTCCTCAATTCAAATCTGGCCTCAGACACTTATAGGTTGTGTGACCTGGGCAAGTCTCTTACCTCTGCTTCACTTTCATTATCTATAAAATGAGCTGGAGATGAAATGGAAAGCTACGTCAGTATCTTTGCCAAGAAAACTGCAAATGAGGTTATGATGAGAAGATGAAGAAATTAAGATCTAAAGATGGGAAGTGACTTGGCCAGCGTCACACAGGTGTGAGACAAACATCTGTGGCAGAACTGATACTCAGACCCTGATTGGCTGACTCCAGGGCCTACAATTTTCCCATGGCACTCCATATTACTTCAATCCATTGTCCATTCTCTTTAGGCAGTTCCAGTTTCGTGTGTCTCGACATACTCTGTTGGCACTTGAAAAAGAGGAGGAAGAAGATATCCCTGAGGCTTCTGGACCTCAGCGAAGCACTCTGGCTGATTTGAAAAGCAAAGGGAAAAAAATAGCAAAAGTCCCCATTAATCGTGTAGGAGGTGCTCTTAAGGGTAAGCTCAGCATAAGGGCATCAGTCTTGTGAATAATACTTAACATGAGGAAGCAAGTAATGGCAAAGTGACTTATGAAGAGATCATGATTTCAAAAATACAAAATTGGGACTTAAAGCAACTCTCTATTGCACACTGTATGGCATTTTGGGGCAGAGGGAAGGTGGGCATATAATAGTACTACAGGTCAGGAATTTTTGTGCCATTGCAAACAAGCTCTGGGTTTTAAGCTGATAGTGAAGAATCGTTAGTGTCTCCATGCTTGGCACTGGCAAAAGCAACAGACCCTTTTTAGAGGAATTATCTTTATTCATTTGTGAGATTTCTTACTTGAGGGGAGTAAAGAACTCATAAGGAATTCAGGAGAAAATCATGAGACTCAGTGAAAGACCTGGAAAATTAATATAAGAAGACAGACTAAAACAACAGCTTTTTTTTTTTTTTTCTTAGTCCAGAGTAGAAAAAAGGGTAAAAAGTGATTTAGAGTCTCAAACAGATGAAGAATAACTAGACAAGACCTCTTTGTCTTCATTGACAGAAAAATGGCTTAGATTGCAATCCTGGACCTTAGGTGAGCACAAAAGAGGAGCTGGCCTGGAGGAAGTGTGTGATCTCTTTATGGAAGTTGATAAGTTTTGGAAAGGACTGCCAAAAAAGTGATGAATTAATTAGTAGATTAGTGGAAAAGCCTTTCCATCTTTAATTCTATGCTAATAGACAAAACTACTTATAGCTACAAAATAAAATATCTTTAATTTCAAGGATAGTTATTCTGATTTATAAATAATAGTTTTTATTCAAAAGCTTATTTTTCTGCAAAGTAACTTTATCAGAATTAGAATAACAATATACATATTACCTATGATTATATTAAAAAGCAAAAAAAACCTTAAAGCAGAACATTGTTTAAGTACACTGACAGAACAGATCAGCATAAGACAAAAAGCAAATAAATCATTGTTGTTATTAAATATAATTAATAGTAGTTTGAAGTTAAAAAATTCATATTTTTGTTTAGTTGTAGTTGTTATTAAATTTACAATTATTGAAAATATAAGAATTCCCTTTTTTCCCCCTAGCTTCAAACCAGGTCCGGGGGCTTCCAAATCCTGTTACTCAGCAAATGTTGAGTGGCTCTAAATTTGCTGTTTTTGATGAAAATGCTGATGGAGCCTCTAGAACAGAGCTGCCAATGGTTACGGCTGAACCATGGAAAGCACCACCAGTTCGTAGGGCCAAAGAGAATGAGCTGCAGGCGGGACCGTGGACCAAAGGCCGAGTAAGGACATACCTTGACTGCATTGGGCTAGTAGAGGGTTAGGATTGGGGAAAGAAATGGAAATAATTTTGCCTTTACATTTTCTGGCTTCTTCTCAATAGGATAGGAAGAAGTTTTTGAAAATATCTTGAATGAAAGAGTTACTGCCAGTATATCTGTTCATTTTAAATCTTTTTCCACTTTGTTCTCCAACAGCTTCGTAGTAATCCAGCTTCTGTGGCCACTGTACCAACCACACTACCAAATTTTATCCCATATGTGGAAGAGTCTGCACAACAACAAATAATGTGAGTTTGATTCTCAGATGCTCTTAAATAAGAATTAGTAAGTAATGGGGACTGGTCATATTTTAACCTAAGCTAGTTTGGATGTTTTCTTTATAACTGCACATACTCTAGAAACAGTTAGCCCGTATCTTCAGTGGGGAAGAACCATTATTAAAGGAATTAAGCTCTTTTTTACACAGGATAATCAAGGATAATCATTTTTGTTTTAAGATAAATGTTTTGCTTTCATTAATTAGCAACTATCAAAAGTCAATTGTTTTTAGCTTCTCAGATTGAGTTGTTAAAGTCTGACTTTTCACAGTGAGGAAATATTAAGAATAGGCTATGCTATTCAAGGCAGATGATATTTTTATTATTTAAAAGTATATATTTTTTGTTTTGCTTTTAAGGAATGAGTAGGTTCTCAAAGATAAAAAGTTATTTTGCATTAATGTCTGTTGCTTATGTATGTCACTTTTGTTTGCAACTATATCCTCCCTTCCTTCCATACTAAAAAAGTCTACCCTTGAAACAAAGATTTACAAAGTGGAAAAGAAAAGATAGTTCAATAATACTAACCAGCACATTGACTTCATTTGACAGTCTGAAGTATTCCATAGCTAAAGTCCCTTTCCTATGCAGCAAAGTAAGGGAAAAGTGTGTTTTCCAAATTTGTTTTTAGAACTAGACTTGGTCATTATAATTACATAGCATATGGTTTGTTTCTTTGATTTATAGTATTGTTGTAGTCATTAATGTTTTTTCTAGTTCTGTTTGCTTCACTAGTGCATCAATTCACATAAATTCATGATTCTTTGAATTCATTTATTTTTTCTTAAAACACAGTAATAATACATTTATATAGCATGTTTTCTTTAGTCATTTCCCAATCAGTGCATGACTAATTCATTTCTATTTTTTGTTAACAAAAATATATATACTGTTAAGAATATTTAGGGGTATATGATACCTTTCTTTTTGTCTTGAACCCCCTTGGAATTTATTTCTAGAAGTAAGATTTCTGGATCAAAGAATGTGTATATTTTATTCACTATTTTTTAGTATTATTCCAAACTACTTTCTGGATTGACTAGATTGATTCACAGCTCCACCATAAGTTTGCTTATCTTCCCACTGTCTCTTTAACATTGATTATTTCTATCTTTTACCATTTTTACTAATTCTCTGTATCTGAGGTGAAACTTCAGAATTTTAATTCACATGTCTCTTAGTAATGATTTGGAGTAATCTTAAATTTTATCATCTTTGCAATTCTTTTGAAAACTGCATCTCTTGACTTCTGTCGGCAGTGATTCATGTGGGTGGGTGTTTTAAATTTCTTGTATATCTTGGATATGAGATATCACAGATATTTAATGTAAAACAACTTTGAAGCCATAGTTTTCCTTCTTAAGATAAGAATTCTTAAAGAAGTAGGGTTTTTTTTTTCCTTTTGCTCAAAATTTTGAAACAGAGATGATCTGTTAAATACACTTTGAAACTACTACTTACTAATGCCTTTGGTCCCATTAGTCCCTAAGTTTGAGAATTCTGAAATTACTGTGAAATCTGTATTTTATTTACTGTAATAAAAATTCCTTTGCAATTCTTGAAATGGAATGTAAGAAGTTACATGTCTGAAATATTTTAGCAATGTGAAAAACTCTTAGGTTTATTAGATTATTCCTTGAGACACTGATTACTTAGATTCATTTAAACTTTTTTATTTTCTTCTGCAGTAGATCTTTTTTTATGGATTCTTTGAAAAATTAATCTATGAAAAATCTAAGGTTTCACTTTTATATAATGTGTGATAGTGAGGAAGAGATATATTTTTCTTAGGAAATATTTATTTAAATATAGATTATAAATATAGATAAAAATTAAGAGGTTTACCAATATGGGCTTTTAAAAACCTTTTTTTTTTTTTTTTTTTTACATTTTTTTACATTTTTGCCATTCAAGTAGATTGAGGTAGATGGTATCTGAATCTGATTATTATGGAATTTGTCCATCATAGATTTGAAGCTAGAAGAGATCAAATAATTTAACCTTTTCCCTTTATCTTTAAACTGTGTTTCATTGATGGACTTTTTAATTTAAAAAATACTGGCACTTTCTAGTATATCCATCTCCTACCCCTACCACCAATAAACCTTTCTTCCCCAACAAAGACCTGAAGCTAAACAAATATTGCCTTAGTTTGCCTAATTAAAAGAAATATACATTGTTTATGTCTGATAATAAATGCTTCATTCCACACTTACCTTAAGAGGAGGCAAGGCTTCACTAGCAAGTAATAAAAACAGTGTGGAGGATTGATTCTATACATTGATCAGTGTTCAGGTGTCTTTTAGAGTTGTTTTGTTATGATAGGTTTATAAATTATCTAGCTTCTGTGTACTTCATTCTGCATCATTTTATATAAGTCTTACCGAGTTTCCTTGAATTTTTCATATTTGTCCTTTCTTATACCACAGCAGCATTCTATTCAATTTATGTACTAGTTGGTTTATTCTCTAATAGGCTCATTCTACCTTAAGTCTCTCCTCTTTGTGATCTATTTTATGCATAACTTCCAAAGTGAAATTTCAGGGTGCATAAGTCTGATCATGTCACTCCCTCTTTTCAAAAGCTCTAATATTTGCTTGTTGCCTCTAGAATAAAAAAATTTGTTTTGTTAGGTATTTTCCAATTATATATATTTTTAATTTGCAGTGTTCATTTTTTAAAAAAAAATCTCGAGTTCCAAATTTTCTCTCCTTCATTCCCTGAGAAGGTAGTCAATATAGTATTGCTTTTACCATGTTAAGTCATGCAAAACATTTCTGTTTCAAAAAAATTTTTTAAAGTGGGCTTCAGTTCACACTCAGTATTCATCAGTTTTCTCTCTCTGGAGGTGGATAGCATTTTTCATCATGGAAGGAAAGAGTAATGAGGGAGAGAGACAACTGATAAATAATTAGGAACATGTAAAATGTATTTAGAATAAATGGTAGATAATCTGAAAGGGGAGGAATTAGTACTTGAAAAGATTAATAAAGGCTTGTAGAAAGTGTGCTTTGAGAAGAAAGCAGAGGTGAAGGGACAAAGCTTTCCTAGCATGAAGGACAGCCATGACAAAGGCACAGAAATGTGAGTCAATTTTCAAGGAATTGCAGGTAGGCCGGTGTGACAGTAAATGGAAGGGACAAAGAGATGAGAGGCTCAAAAAGGAGGAAGGAGCAAAGTTATGGAAAGCTTTGAATGCCAAGCATAGGTCTTTATGTTTATTTTTGGAGGAAAGAGAAAACAACTGGAGCTCATGGAGCATGAACATATCTAGAAAATATGGCAGCTGAATGGAGAATGGACTGTAATAGAAAGACTTCTTGAGGCAAGGAGATCAATGAAAAGGCTATTGAAATAGTCCAGCCAAGAGATAATGAGGACCTATACTAGAATATTGGCTGTGTGAGTGAAGAAAAGGGACCACATGTAAAAGAAGGTGTGACAAAACAAAATTTGAAAATCGAATATGTAGCATGTGTAAGAGTGAGTAATAAAGTAAAAATAGATTGTAAAGCTGTGTGTTTGAGAAAATAGTTCAAAGTAGTGGAAGATAATGAGTTCTATTTTGTATAAAATGAGTTTGAGATAGGTAAAGAACCTTTAGTTCAGAATCCAAGAGGCACTTGGCAATGAGTTGGCCAATTCAGAGAAAAACTAAAGTTGTCCTCCTTCCCTTCTCTCTCCTTGCCTAATATAAAAGATTCTTGTACATGGGAACTGTTTAGTTTCTTTTCTGTTTCCAGTTCTTCACACAATGCCTGGGCATATAGTAGTAGATACTACTAATTGATTATCAGTTGTTTGCAAAGTGATGCAGTGGAAAGTTGCTACAAATTATATTTGCATATATAGAACCTTTCTATCCGACTTTGATCATTTTGGAGTTTATTTTTAGTAGAGATAACACTCTTGAAGGATATAATGTTTTCTAGTATAATGTCAAATTATTTTCCCATACAATTGAACTAATTTATTACTTATCCAATAGTGCATTGATGGGACTGTCTTACTGTAGAACCTCCAACATTTAACCATTTTCATCTTCTTTCAGAGAAATTTGTCGTGATTGTATAGCAGAACAAAAGGCAATTGGGAAGCATAGAGAATTGTATCAGGCGCAAATCTTTTATTACATACATAAGAAAGAGCTAAAAATTATTTCATTTAAAAGGATACATACATACATATAATATATACACACACATTGTGTGTCTGTGTGCTATTTGTCATGAAAATGCTCTAATAATTACATAAATGCAAATGAAACAACTTGAGGTACCACTCAGATTAGCTAAGATGACAGAAAAAGAAAATTACATTCTTGAAAGGGAAAATATGTACCCTAATGCATTGTTGATGAAGCTGTGAACTAATCCAAACATTCTGGAAAGTAATTTGGAACTGTGTCCAAAAAACTGAAATAATGAAATAAAATTATATATAGTTTAGGAAGACTTGTTAAGACTTTTATAAACTGATGGAAAGTGAAGGAGCAGAACCAGGAAAATACACTTTAATAGCAACATTGTAAAGATAATCAACTGTGAAAAACTTTGTAACTGATCAGCACAATAACTCACTACAGTTTCAAAGGATTCACGATACAAAATGCTATCTACCTCTAAAAGAAAGAACTGATGTATGCAGTGTAGATTGAGGCATGTTTCTTTCTCTCACTCTTGTTTCTTTGATTGCACATGTGGAAATTTATTTTGCATGACTTTATATTTGTAATGGTTCTGTGTTTCTTGCTTTCTTCGTGGGGACAGAAAGAGAATCCAAAACTGAAAAAAAAAAAAAGTTTCCAGATTTTAGAAATACAGTGATAGAAATACAGAAATCTGCAGTAGAAAAAGTTAAACATCATTTTTGTCATTCTGATTAGTGTCAGGTAAAACTTCAGTTTTTTTCTTTTCATTAATTTGGAACACTCATATGGTAATTATAAATTTGCAATTTCTCTTTGGAAACTTATTGGTTTGATTTCTTAATTTTTGGGGAAATGGCTCATTTATATATTTGTACCAGTTCTCTCTCTATTTTTAGATATTTAACCTTTATTATAGATATTTCCTGCAATGACTTTTCCCCCCCAACTTTCCCAGAAAGTTTTTTTTTTCTTTTAGATGTATTGATTTTGGTAATGAAAAAACTTTTGTGATTTTATGTATTTAAAATTGTCTATTTTATCTTTTAGGATTCTCATTAGCTATTATCCTTTGTTAGGTTAGAAGTTCCCCCCCAATTGTGTTTGTAGAAGATATGCCCTTTCATTCTTCTCTAATTTTTTATGGTTTTATTTAGGTCACATGCATTTGGAGACTACTGTAGAATATACTATCTATTTTATGATGTTCTAAATCTATTTTCTGCCCTATGGTTTTCCAGTTTTTCCAATAGGTATTATTAAGAGGCCTTACTAAAATAGTTTGCATTTGGGAATCTGGTGGGTCCTAGACATCTAAATATCATTTTACAGATTAAAAACTGAGAACCAGAAAAATTAATTAACGTACCCTGGGTCATATAGTCATTCCATATAGATGGAAACAGATCTGGATTATTAATGATTTATATTTCTTAACTTATAAAGTTTGTGTTTATGTCCTTTGATCATTGTTTCATTACTGAATAATGTGCACTTATATAAATATAAGTCTTATATAAATATAAGTGGTTTACCCATATTTGTTATTATTTTTAAAATTTTCTTTTTTAAAGACAGTAATGGGTTTCTTCATAGATTTGACTACCGAACTATTAGATGCATATATTTTTAAGACTGACATTCTCATTTTTTGTAGAAACTTTCAGCTTAATATAATGTCTTTTGTCACTTTATATTTGGGGACTGGAATTTATTCATCCAAAGTCATTATCACTAAAAATTCTTCAGTAGCTCACTATAAACCTAATATAAACTTCCTGGTTTTCAGACTTTTCCAATCAATCACTTCTCCTCAATATCACATTGACAGTAGTCTCTGATGTAGATCCTTTAGTTTTGAGAGAGAGAGAGATACCTCTCTCTCTCTCTCAAAACTAAAGGATATATATATATATATAAAAATGAGTTGTTTCTAAAGTTACCTTTTGAATCTTTAATGTGTCATATTTTTAAAAAATCATTTATTTTTTTTGTGTGTGTTATGCACTGGGTTAGGCTAAAATAAAGAACATCTGGGCCTCTGTACTATGTGTCATTAGCTACCTTAGAAAATTCCTTGAGGGAAAGAACATGTTTCTTATCTTCCCTCCCCAGTGAAGAATCTAGTATAGTTTTCAGTGATAGTTGTTAAAGGATTTTGCAGGACGCTGCAATCTTGATTATTTAGTTAGTTGTTTTTATTTTTTTGGTAACAATTATTGATATACTGAATATTTTTTGTGGTAGCATGTACAATAAATATGGTGTTCTCAAATTAACCTGTGAACAATGTTATGATCTTTTTTGAAACTGCAGTCAGTAGCAACTGTTTTGCCTCTTTTTAGGACTCCTTGTAAAATTGAACCCAGCATAAATCATATCCTCAGTACTAGAAAACCTGGAAAAGAACAAGAAGATCCCCTGCAACGTGTACAAAGTCATCAACAAGAGGCTCAGGAAAAGAAGGAGAAGATGATGTGTTGTAAGGAGAAGATTTATGCTGGAGTTGGAGAGTTCTCCTTTGAGGAAATCCGGGCTGAAGTTTTCTGGAAGAAATTAAAGGAGAAAAGGGAAGGTATGTATCGTTATTTCATATTTACCATCTATTACTAGAAATCTGAACAGCCCTTTCCAACAATTTTATTATTACATTATTATTATATTCTCTATTGCCTAAAGTTTTTCCACTTGTTATAACTATCTAAAATTCAATCATTTAAGAAATTAACTTGAGTTAACTAGCATCCTCTTTTAAAAATGCAAATATGCCTAGAAGATTACATTAAAGTGAGTTTAATCAGATTGTTTTAGCATATTACTGTCATTGAGGGAATGGGGCTGCTGACTTGATGGAATAGATAGATGAGTTTGGCAAGTAGAATGTTTGAGAGAAATAGAACAACTCTATCTCTTTTTCTATCCATTCTTAGAGTGGAGTCTTTAGGAAATATGAAGGTAAGAGGAATGTTATGAGACTGGTAAGAATAAAGAAATTGAGGTGGGTAGATGTTAAATAAGGTAACTTGTTTCAAAATTTTCTTAACAGTGGTCCTAAGCCAGTAAAGCAAGAAGAAGAAACCTTTCTATTTCTTTCCTCTTAGGCCACATGGCCTTCAGGTCTTAGGATTTAGAATACTAATTCTTAAGTTAAGTCACATTATGAATTAAAGAAGCTTTTGTGGGATGGCCTAGGAACTTAACTAGCACTGATAAATATTGTTGCTTTGGAAAAATGCATTTCAAGTTCCTAAGTTTATGTCCTCAAAATCCATTTGTACTTTGGTTTTTTAGGTTTTATTTTTATTGCTATTTCTTTGTTTTTATATATTTTCAAATATAGACATCAAGCCATCTCTTATTTAAAAAAGGAGAAGGGGGGAAACAATTTAGTAAAACCAACCAATATATCATCTTTATTTTTGTGGTATATGTATAGTATTCCACATCCATAGTTCCCATCCTCTAAAGGTTACATAAAGAAGCAAAAATTCCTGGCCTCAAGGAATGAGGACACAACAATGCATAAACCTAACATAAGTACAAAGGAGATGAAAGGTAGCCTTATGATGAAGACCCTAGAAGTTGAGGAGGATTGGAATAAGCCTGTCAAAGGAGGTAGTGTTTGAGTTGAGACTTAAAGGTAGAATTAAGAGAGTATTTCAGGTGTTGTGGACAACCAATGCATAAGCACAAAAAATGGAACATTGTGAGGTATAAAAAGGTATTGAGTGTAACTTTAGGTACATGGCAGGGAGTTTTATGTGAAAAGACTATGAAGATGGGAAGGGAGAGGTTTGAAGAGTTTTAAAATCCAAAAACTGAGCCATTGGGGTTCACAGAATAGAGAAGAGTGATATCATCAGATGTCAATAAAATCACTTTGGCAGTTAAGTGGAAGAAAGATTGGAACAGGGAGTACTTTGAAACAGAGTATTGGGGCAACTAGATAGTGCAGTGAATAGAGCACCAAACTTGAAGTCAGGAGAACCTGAGTTCAAATCTAGCCTTAGACACTTAACACTTCCTAGCGGTGTGACCTCGGGCAAGTCACTTAACCCTAATTGCCTCAGCCAAAAAAAAAAAAAAAAACAAGTGTCTTATTAGAAGGCTATTGAAATAGCCGTAAAGAAGACATAAGAAAAGAGATGTCCCCAGCTTACCATCATCACTACCATCATCTCTTTGAATAAATGGGATTTCATGAATATGGAATGTTGCAATTATTGTCAGATTTTTTTTTTAATGTATCAATTTTACAGCTTTCCCCTCTCCAACAATTTTATTATGGGACGATTCTTTGGGAGGGCTGAGAGGAAGGGAGGCAGGAAGAAATTTATGGTGTAAAAACAAAAAAAATTCATTAAAAAAAAAAAGCACTATTGCAAAGAATTATAAAGGCCTAAATTAGGGTGATAGCAATATAAGTAGAGAGGAGAGAAAGAGTGAGTGTGTGTGAGTGTGTGTGTGTGTGTGTGTAAGAAAGACATGACAAGATTTGGCAACTGATTGGATACAGGGAAGGAAGTGGGAATTTAGGATGACACAGAGGTTGTAAATCTTGGTAGGGAAAGGGAGATGATGAGTGAAAATAAAGACAGTGAGTTTCTGTTCTGAGCATATCAATTTTAAGATGTCTATAGGAAATGTGAAATTTGAAATATCCAATAAGCACTTGGTAATGCTGGACTAGATAAATGAAGAATGTGTGAAATGAGAGAGGAAGGCTACAGGAGAGAGCCAGCCCCAACTCTTATGTAATAACAGAAAAAATAGCATTCATTAATACATGCTGCTCCTTCTCATGTGTTTGAATCTGTTCATCACACATAACACTCCATCTCCCACTTCCATTTCTTAGATTTTAGTCTTCAAGATTCAGTTCAAATACTGCCTTTTGTGTAAAGCCTTTACTAGAATTTCCAGCTGCTAGTCTTTCCCCACAAGTTACCTTTATTTTGTACGTGTGTAATGTGGATGTACCATTTTTCCCCAAAAGAAGATATACTCCTTAAGGGCAAAGATTGTTTTCATTTTTGTCTTTGTACTCCAACTCAGATGCCTACCACAATGCCCAGAACAAGGGAAGTCCTTAATGAATGCATGTTGATTGATAGTTTTAGAATCAAATTAAATATTAAGTTTAAAAGACAGTTTAAGGATGAAGAAAATGGGGTTGTTAAAGGGTATAATGTCTTACTAGACTTCCTTTTCTCTAGCTGAGTTGTTGACTGGAGCACAGAAAAGAGCAGAGATGCGCAAGCAAATTGAGGAGATGGAGAAGATGCTAAAGGAAATCCAAACAACCCAGCAAGAAAGGCCCTGTGATAAGGTAAATTTCTTTCTTTCTTTTTTTTTTAATAGCCTTTTATTTACAGGTTATATGTATAGGTAACTTTACAGCATTGACAATTGCCAAACCTCTTGTTCCAATTTTTCCCCTCCCCCAGATGGCAAGATGACCAGTAGATGTTAAATATATTAAAATATAAATTAGATACACAATAAGTATACATGACCAAACCGTTATTTTGCTGTACAAAAAGAATCAGACTCTGAAATATTGTACAATTAGCTTGTGAAGGAAATCAAAAATGCAGGTGGGCATAAATATAGGGATTGGGAATTCAATGTAATGGTTTTTAGTCATCTCCCAGAGTTCTTTTTCTGGGCATAGCTAGTTCAGTTCATTACTGCTCCATTGGAAATGATTTGGTTGATCACATTGCTGAGGATGGCCAAGTCCATCAAAATTGGTCATCATATAGTATTGTTGTTGAAGTATATAATGATCGCTTGGCCCTGCTTGTTTCACTCGGCATCAGTTCATGTAAGTCTCTCCAGGCCTTTCTGAAATCTTGATCAGGTAAATTTCTTAGCTACTAGTAACAGCAAATTGTTTCAAAAGTTGTGTTGAAAAAGTGAATTTTGGGATGTAATTTTGGCCTATGTCCCTCATAGAATTTTATTCACTATCTGGGAAGATTTTCTGAAAAAGTACAGCATACTATTTGGTATCATTAGGCTAAATCTAGATTTGTGAGGATATTTAGTTCTTCATGATGGAAATCCAAATTGTTAAGAAACACTTTTATTTTTTCATGTTTCCCACTAAAGTAGAGGTTTGTTAAGATCCCTAGGTTAAATAGGGATTCATGGAGAAATTTCAAGGTGTCTGTGATTTTGAGTGGGAAAAACTATTATTGCCTAAAAATAGCTTAATTGTTATTAATGTCTAACTTTAAAATACCGTTTCCTTTAGGAATGTGGGTGACAAACTACAGCAGCATTAGTAGAACTTGTGATTTTATCACCAATAGAAATCATAGATATTTTCATAATATATTATGGTTGTTGCATATTTCAACAAATATTTATCTTTTTTAATTAGTATTTCATTTTTCCAAATACATGCAAAGATAGTTTTCAACATTCACCTTTGCAAAACCTTATGTTCCAAATTTTTCTCCCTTTCTTCCTCTTTTCCCCCTTTGTCCTGCCCCAATGCAGCAAGCAATCTAATATAGGTTAAACATCAAGAAGCATTTACCAAACAGCAATTCTTAAATATATTTACTGTGGTCCTGACCATAGCAAATATGCAGGCACACAATAAAAAAGAAAAAGAGAAACAGTTCCTGCTCTCAAGGAGCTCAGATTTTTTTTTTTAAACCATTAAAGCTTTTTTTCTTTCAAAATATATACTTGCATAATTTTCAACATTCACCTTTACAAAACCTTGTGTTCTGATTTTTTTTTCCCCTCCTTTCCCACTACTCCTCTCCCAAATGGCAAGTGATCCAATATATGTCGATCATGTGCAATTCTTCTATATGTATTTCTACAAATAGGCTGCACAAGAAAAATCAGATGGGGGGGGGGGGGGGGAAATGAGAGAGAAAACAAAATGTAAACAACAACAGAAAGAGTGAAAATACTATGTTGTGGTACACATTCAGAAGTTTTCACTCTGGGCGCAGATGGCTTTATCACGAGACCATTGGAACTAAATTAAATCATTTCATTGTTGACGAGAGCCATGTCCATCAGAATTGATCATCGTATAATTTTGCTGTTGCTGTATAAAATGATCTCCTGGTTCTGTTCATTTCACTCAGCATCAGTTTTCATATATGTCTCCAGGTCTCTCTGAAATCATCCTGTTGATCATTTCTTACAGAACAATAATATTCCATAACATTCATATACCATAACTTATTCAACCACTCTCCAACTGATAGGCATCCATTCAATTTCCAGTTTTGTACATTTTATAAAGCATTTTTCTGAGGAGTTTGTAGGTTTCAATAGCAAAAGGGGTCCATGGCACAAAATAAAGTGAAGAACCCTGTGGTGTTTTTCTTATTTAAAATAATGGTTCTCCGGGAGAGAGCAGGTTTCTCGGGGAGGTTTTCTGGAGGCAGCCTTAGTTTCAGTTAAAAGTAATAATCACCTCAAATTCACCCAGCTGATAAAATGCAAATGTTTATTTTCTCCTTCCTTGGGCCCAGGTAGCTTTAATAGAGGCCTCAGCTTTCCTTGGTTCTAAGAGGTCTTGCAGCTTTGTCCTTTGCTTCTGCCTCTGCTTCCTTCAGCCTCCAGCCAGCACAAAGGTGGAAGATGGAATGAATCTCTCTTGCGTCCGAGAGAGAGCTTGTGGGCTTCCTCCCAAAGCCAATTGTTTCAAAAGTTGTGTTTCAGAAGTAACAATGTTCTGAAATAACTAACTGGCTCCCTGAAGCTCTATTTATGCTCCTTCTCCGAAAGTGGGATTATGGGTTTCCTCCCAGCGTGCTCTCTGTCCCTAAGAGCTTCAAGGGAAGTGTGAATTCACAAAGGTACAAAGTTAACTTTGTGAATCTCCCATACATGTGAACTCCAATGAGTAAAGGTGTGAACACAAGCATTGTTTCTCAGTTACACTTAGTACCTTGTTTCTTCTGGCCCATAACATCTCCTTGTAGGATCAGATCAATCATACTGAACCATGCTAAATTAGATAATTATTGCCTCTATCAACTCTAATGACTTAACAGTTTGTAAAGATTCCAACAAAACCCCTGTCATATGGCATATGTGTGGACATGAGAAGGTACATGCACATCTACAAAGGAAAAGAAGTAATGTTGGTTGAGAGTGTTACATTTCATCAGTCACAGCAGAAAACTCAGATTCTCTAATTCTTGTTAAGACTGCTTTTTAACAAAATAAGAATTTCTGAAAGCAAAAATACATTTTCTTAGAATTTAGTGATTCATTGATTGTTTGTTTAATGTTAACAGCCTGAAGAAGGTATGTCAACAAGAGAGATAGCTGATGGAGGATATGCTTCAAGGCTTCAGGATATACCAGGAGAGGAGGTTCTTTTCAGGTCTGTCTTTTATTCACCTAGCTCTTATTTTAGGTGGGACCAATGCTTCATTAATGGAAAGGGGAACACAGAAGAGCATTTTGAAATATAACTAGCTCTGTACTCATGACTTAAGAGCTTGCAATTTTTTCCTAGTACAGGTTAGTGTTTTTTAGATATTTCTTGTATCTTCAATGTAGAGTAGAACTGAAGAGAAGGTAGGGTATAGTCCTAACTTATTGAAGGGGGGGGGGGGGAATCACAGATTTAGATTGGTTTCATTGCCTTGGAAATTACATAGAAGGGGGAGGAATTCATATGACTAGGTTTAAGCTTAATAAAAGCACAGTTCTGTTTTAAAGTATAAGTGTGGTTTTTAAAATGTAAACTTGTTAACAGGGAAACTTCACTTGTAGAAAACACTTGGAAGGATCTATCTGCTAAAGGTAAGTAATATTCAGAAATTTCTAAAATGGAAATTTTGCTGGTGAGGGAGAAAATGCATGCCAAATAATGAATAGTTAGCATAAAGTTTCCTGATTAGGATAAAAGAAATGGAAAAGGAGACCTCTTATTGTCCTGATTCTGCTTAAAGTCTCTAAAATCTTGTTGTTTAAAGGGAGTGTATTAATGTTTATATAAATTTTTTATATAAACTCAGCAGTGGTTGATTTTTCTATTACATTTATTGCCCTGAAATTATAAAATGGAAACCTTTCTGGTCCAGAGGAAAAAGTAGATGAGAATATGATAAAGAAGTTATAATAGGTAGGAGGAAAACCCAATTACTGTTTTCCAAGGACTTGGCTTCTCTAGTCACCAAGGATCTCTCATGCTTGCCCTGTGAGCTCTAACCATATAAGGTTCATTGACTTTGATAACCAAGGCTGGACAGCAAAAATTCCTATACTTTTCAACTGACTATCAACATTTATAACTGACTTGGGGGGAGAGAGGAGAGAAGGCTATCATTGGAGCAACTTTTGAAGTAGAGCTAATGACATCCTACCTTCTTGAATTCAGGATTTGGAACTGTAGGATTGGTGTGTTATAGGGGCACTCAAACAAACTTTACTTAACATGTAATTAGAAAATCTTTGGAACAAAATAAAGTAAACTTGAGCTAATGGCAAAAAAGGATCTGCCAGGATAGCTGCTAGAGCCTTTAGATGGTATTCAGCAGTCTAGGCCATGGGTGGGATTTGGAATGCTTTATAGAGAAAAATCAAGGATGTCATTTGGCTTGGTGTTTTTATATATAATTGATTTAAGAACTGTTTCCTTTTTCAATTGTGTTAAAGGAGTACTAAGGAAATTTTTTATGAATCATTCTTGTGGGAAAATGATTTGAGAGGAATTATATTTATGTTAAAAATTAGTTTGTGACTTAATTTGTCTTGTTCTATAGGGCCCGCCATACCATTCTCCATTTTTGATGAATCTGTTCCTTCAGAAAACCAGAACACCAGGTTTGATTTGCTTCAGAAATATTCATATTTGTGTGAGGCTTGATTGGGGGTAACTATGCCAACTCAGAAAAAATGTACTGAACAGAAGGTGTGGTGTTGTTTTTTTTTCAGTCTTCCTGCAGAACCTCTACAGATATCAAGCCAACGAAAAGCCCTTGCTGTGCTAAAATCTTCAGAAGACATGACCCCAAGGGAAGATCTTCCTTTAGAAGTCTGTGTAAGTAGCAATCTTCTTAAGTAAATGAGCAAAAATCTCTTGGATTAATGCTGTCTAAATTTGAAAATATAAGGAGTGGGATACACATCACAATATGATCCCTAGGTCAACGATGTATGAACTGTAAGTGTGTGTGTGTGTGTGTTTAGATAGATAAGATATAAATATATGTTGTAGAGAATGACATAATAGATACCTTCAAATATCTGAATTTCTGTCATCTGGAAAAAATTATTAGATTATTCTTTGATCTTCCTGAGGGCACAAATGATTGCCTAGGGTAGGGATCAAATAGAGGAATCATAGATGAACAGGATTTGAGACCTGGAAGGCACCTCAGCATCTACCTAGAAAACATAGAAAGAATTCTCCCTGAACAAATAATCGTCCATCCTCTCTGGGAAGATCATTTCCCTGTGGAAAGTCTTTGTTAGGAAGCTTTTCATGACATCAAATTTAAATTCCCTTCTTGACATTTTTATCTATTGCACCTGATTTGGCTCTCTAGGACCATAGTTTCAGTTCTTCTTCGCATGACAGGCCTTCAAGTACTTGAACACAGCTATTCTATTCTCTCCTGAACCTTTTCTCCCTCCAAGTTAACAATCCCCAGTTCCTTGTTTGGCATGGACTCAAGACCCATTTGCTAGTTTATTACTCTCTAGTTTATCAATGATCTTTTAGAATGTCACCTACAACTGAATATACAATTCCAGGTGAGATCTGTCAAGGGCAGGTTATAATGGGCCTATCACCTTCCTATTCCTAGAAACTGCATTTCTATTAATGTGGCTGAAAGTTGTATTAATTTTTTTTTGGCTGTCACATTATACTGCTTTTTCATATTGAGTTGTAGTCCAATTAAAATTCTTAAATCTCATGCAAAGTGAAATGTACTGTGTACAAAGCAATAGCAGTATTATGGGATGGTCATTTGTGAATGATTTGGCTATTCTCAACAATAGTGATCCAAGATTACTCTGAAGGATGAAAAATGCTATCCATAATCAGAAAAAGAACTGATTGTAACTGCATACAGATTGAAGCATCTTTTTTTTTTTTTAATTTTATTGGAGTGGGGGAATGGAGATCTTTGTTTTCTTTCAAAACATGACTTTTAGGAAAATATTTTGCCTTCTCAGTGGAGGAAGGGAGAAAATCTGGAACCCAAAGTTTTAAAAAACAAATGTTTAAAAAATCATTTTGCATGTAATTGGGAAAAATTAAATATTAAATACAAGTTAGCTGTATTTCCACTCTTCTGTTTGTGAAATGGATTTTCATTGTTGTTGTTATCCAAGTTATAAGACTTACCTTTATCCCTTTTGAATTCCATCCTTCTAGATTAAGTCTAGGATTCTAGCCTGTCAAAATTTCTATTCTAATTAAGATTTTCAACCTTAGTTTTTATTTTAAAGTATTTGTGGCTGATTACCCCAAATATTTAATTAAAACATTACAGTCAATTACCCATTCTTAATAATTTAATAACCCCATTCAATTTCCTTTCCTTAGACTTACAACTACATAGCCACATTCTTTTTCCCTTAATGCCTTTTCACCAACTTCTTGTTTCCTCAGTTTGCCCCAACCCAATAATCCATCCTATTAATTTGCTTTTATCCTCCAGTTTTTCTACTTACTTTTTCTTACTTAATTTCCCTCATTTTTCTAAACACCTTTCCCTTCTTCATCTTCTTCAGTTCCTACTTCCTGATCCTTTTAAATCCTGCTTAATCTTTTAATAACCTCTTTCTACCCAGAAATAGAATCTGGAACAGTATCTAGACTTGGAGATTACTCTCCCGAAATTCTCAGATTCATTCTCTGACCTACCTGGGTAGGCCTAGTCCCTTTTTTAAGTCATCTATCTAATTTCTTTCTTCTTATGCAGATCAAGGACTTTATCTTTTTCTCATCGAAGCTTAAAATTGAATTGGAATTATAAGGGAGTATAAAGAACTCCTTAGTTATAAGGAACTTTGTAATGAAGAGCCATCCAATAAAGAGGCTGCCATGAATCAATTAGTCTGCTCTTACATGTTTATATTCAAGCGCTAAGTAACTATCTGGAGGGGCCTGGGAAGGTACTGTAGAAAAGTTTCCTCAAGTTGTGGAGAAGATTAAAACTAGATGATCTCTAAAATTCCTTCTAACTTCACTGTATCTTTTCCTTTACATTCCAATGGGTTTGGCTCTTTATCAAAGTTTTACTCTGTTTGACAAGTCTCTAAAAATGTTTTCAGTAAAGACTTAACACACTTGCACATTAAGAGCTTTATCAAATGGATAAAGAAAAAGGTAATTGGATTTAAAATGAATAAGGCCTAGAAGAAGATTAGCTGTTTTTTTCTAGATAGCTTTGCTGGGCATTCAAAAAGACTTTTATCCCAAGTTAATTGGGGTGGGTAAGACATTAAAGGGATTCTTTTTCATCTGTTTTTAATATCTTTTCTCATAATTTCTACTTGTTTTTTATTTTTATTTTAATATCCATTCACATTTTCCCCACAGATTCATTTAAGTTTATAAAGTAGTCGTATAAAATATATACAGATCTACAAAGATTGTAGATCTTTTCTTTGGTACTTTTAAATTTTTAGCTTTAGTAATGCTTAATGTCAATACTAGATTTTTCTGCCTCCCCTCTCACACTGCTTTTCAATTTGCTTTTATTAAACCAAACTTCTTATATCTGAAGTGCATTGCATAGAAATAGTAAGAATTCCATGGGGAATATTTAGGCTTATTGGAAACCTTTTCTGAGTAAGTAATAATAGTTCTTCCAAGATTCTGTGATTTCATTGGTCTTGATAGAAAGGTATAGAAAGGTACTTTCTCTACTGATGCACTTATCCATGCATTGGTAAATGGCTTTTGTAAGTTGACTAAATATTCGATCAGTTGGTGATATCTGATTGAACTTGGCTAAAATATGTTTGCATTTCATTGTTAGATTTATTTTTGAAGTCTTTTTTGTTAGGTAGAACCCGATAAAGCTTGTGTTCTGCTAGGTTAGCCTTTAAAAACCCAAGGATATTTTTGTATCACAATGACATGCTAGACTTGGCATTTCAGGTACAAAATCCCTCACATTTATGTAGCACTTCAAGTTTTATAATGATAACAAACAGGCCACAATCTGGAAGTGCTAATAATAGGTACTTTTGTTAGATTATGCATGTAGGATAAACACCTTTTAATGACATAAGTTCTTCAAGTAGTTTATTTTAATGTCCAAGGCCTTTTTTTTTATTTAAACATAAAATCAATTTATGAACTGATTAAAATATTTCTCATAAAAATCTTTTCTCTTAAATATTTCAGGATGAGTTCATTGGAATTGAGCCCCTGAGTGAAGATGCCATTATCACAGGTTTTAGAAATATGCCTATATGTCCCAATCCAGAAGATACTTGTGACTTTGTAAGGGCAGCCCGCTTTGTATCAACTCCTTTTCATGGAATAACAACACAAAAGCACCCACCATCCACCAATCCTGAGAGAATTCTACCAGAAGATCTACAGCTGAAGAGAACTTCTATAAACCAGCAAACTGTTTGTGAGGTTACTTACAACCAAGCTCTTGGCATGAAGAAACTGAGGTAATGGTGGACTGACTATATGTGAATCTGCTTATTTATTTATACTTTTTCTTCTTCTCTGTGGATCTTGTCATTTCCCAAGAATACAGCTTCTCTATATTCTGACTATTCAGGAATGCTTTATTCTAACTTTTTTTGTGGTTCAAAATTACATTCTTAATTTTTAAAATTAGCATGGGTATCTAGACTGTTATAACTTCATTATAATGCTAAACCCAAAGTGTTAGATAAATCAGTATGGTCTGGAATGATTATTGAGACATTTTTCTATTTTCCCAAATAATGTTAAAATCACTATTTTACTGTTTTTACTATGTTTTCAACCTTTACGTGAACCAGCATTAGTTAAATGTTATTTTTCTCTTTTTAAAAAAAATTGTCAATAGTATTTTATTCAAATATATGTAGTTTCCATCATTCATTTTTATAAGGTTTTATGTTCCAAAATTTTTCCCTCATCTTTTACCTCCTTGTTCCCCAAGACAGCATATAATCTGTATAGGTTAAACTTGCAATCTTTTAAAACATATTTCCTTTTATGTCATGTTGTGCAAGAAAAATCAGACCAAAAGGTTTTTTGTTTGTTTTGCTGAGGCAATTGAGATTAACTGACTTGCTCAGGCTATGTGACCCTGGGTAAGTCATTTAACCCCAATTTCCTCAGCAAACACAGCACACCAGTATCTATTGGTGTCAAGTAATCAGGCCAGATTTGAACTCATAGTTCTCTTTCTGGATGAAGATGGTATTTTCCATCCTGAGACTATTGGAATGAACCAAGTATTATTAACAAAATAATTTCTCTATACTTATTTTGATGTCTAATGGAGAGGATGCTGGACAGAAAATTTCATTAGTTAGATGATTACTGATTACATAGTGGGTGTAAGTTTTTTCTTTACTGATTGATATTTGCTGTAGCTCTTAAACAAATCACTTAACTTCCTGGGGCCTCAGTTTTCTCCTGTTGGAGCTCTATTGCTGTGATCCTGTGATCTCCTATCTCATTGTGCATTTTCCATCCAACAATGTACAGATCTATGTTTGCTTATCCTATCTGATTCTTGTTTGTACCTCACTCTACATTTTTCACAGATATATTAGACAACATGCTAGGGGCTTTTCTCTTGATTGCATCATTTCACAATAACTATTAGAACACCCAAGTACCATACTATATGACTCACCTAACATCTCTCTCCTGGACTCTCCTTTATACTACTTCTCCTAAAAACAGTTCCTCTTAGGTTATATGCTCACACCTATTTTGTGCCTCTCTATTGACCTTTTAGTGAGCCGCAACTTTAATTCTTTGTGACTTGTAAGTATAAAGCACTAATGCAGTTTCTAAATTACAATTTAACTTCTTATTTTACTCAATTCCAGATCTAGTTCTTTGTTCTTCTACAGTACCTGTCCAAGACATATTTCTTCCTGACTTTGAGGCTAGCTCTCTATCCATTATACCAGATTGTCTTTTCTCCATAAGACAAATTTATATTCTAAATTGATTTGAGTAAAGTATCTTTTCATTTGATGAGGATATCAATTGTTTATTGGCTAGTTTCTAAATTCTTTTAATGTCTCACCTAGCTCTTCCACTGTTCTGCAGGTTGCTAGCTCTACTCCTGCCTTTGGAACACTCAGCATACATTTTAATGACTCACTGGGTCTTAACTCCTCTGACTTAGATTAATTCTTCACTTTGTCTCAGATATGTAAAGGTGCAGTTGTGTCTTAGGGATCATAACCTTTGTGATTATGAATTCTGAATTCCCTTCTCTCCTGTCCTTTGATTCCTCACTCTTCCTAAACCTCTTTTTCATATTCACAAGGGCCTCTAATCTTTTCATTTTTCTCTGTTCTCTCTAATCTCTGGCTGCACTTAATTCATTATACAGTTTTAGATGGGGAGAGGCTTATGTTAGTAATAATTGAACAAATACTTGGTTTTATTAAACAAAGAATGCTGAAGGACAGTGCTATAGTTTAAACATTGAAGATTAAGCAAGGACTACCTTCCACCTTCAATTTATCCACTGAATTAGCAGGATTGGCATTGTTATATAGAATATTTAAAAAATTCCATTTTAAAAGCCTTGATTTGCATATTTCCAATGTGTGCCTTCTATCTTTGGTCTCACTGCTTCTTGTGTATCCTTTTAAATGACTATACATTCTAATGAATAGAGTAATTGTTAGGAGTTAATTGCTAATGGGTAATCATCATGTGGCTAGGAGAAATTGAAAGATGCCTTCTTAGCAGTACTGAATACTTTGGCATTAGGACAAGACTAAATTCAATTAATTTAATGAAACATTTTTTGTGGTAGTCAGAGACTAGTTTGTTTGTCCCTATTTAGAAAGTCAGAGAAATTAGGAAAATAGGTCTGGAAAAACTTGAGGCAGGAAGAGGTAACTAGAGAAATAGGCAATAGATTTCCTTGGTGGTCCTGGGAGCTTAGGAGAAAATTAAACTTTCAGTTCAACACTTAGACTCATTATATAAATAGACTGAAGAGGAACTCTGCTCAATATGATGGAATGAGTGGGACGACAACAGTTCAGTTCTCCCACAAGTTCTCCAACAAGAAGTTTGAAAAAGACTGAAGAAATTATAAAAAAAAAAAAAAAAATCTAAAGAAAAAGTAAGTGCATTTTTCCAGCCCACATCTACACAGAGACAGCCAGCAGATGAGTACTGGGGAAGGTGTTCAGAGAGAAAAGGCTAGCTAAGCTTAGGAACTAGGGTTAGGTTAAGGAAGCCTGAAGCTGTGATCAGAGCCAGGAAGACAGGAGCTTGCACCCGGGTGTAGTAAAAAAGACAGGGGTCTATAATTGTGTCACCATAGAGAATTACCTATGCCCTGGCATGTCATCTAAGACCTGTGTCCTAGTCTACTCAACACACGCTGTTTAATGTAGTACATTGTGTGATACTAAAAAACATTCATCACCATTGACCAAAGATAATTTAGGTCTCTAGCAAAGGTAGTCACAACAGTCTTGTCAGAGTATCCAGTAAGTACTTGGCTCTGAGCTGAAGTTTGAAAAATGTTTGTTGATTAATTGAATAATCTACATTGGTAGAAGGCATTTTCCTCAGCACGTTTTCCCTGTATTAGTAATAGGGAAAGGGGGGAATAGTAGTTCCCCCCTACATTGGAATAGTAGTTCCTTAAGGTATGAGGAGGGGAAATATTACCAAGGTAGGAATCAGAAAGCAGAAATGGGCTTTGGAAAATCAAGTGTTATTCATTCAGCAAACATTTATTATTTTTCTAATGAAAGGCCCATTGGAGAGCAACAGATAGATGGGAAGAATGCCTGCTGACTGGGATCTGAAGCCAAGTGTGATTGGTTGTCCAGGGCCAGCACGGAAATAAAGTGGGCTCACTATGTCAGTCAGCTGCAAAAGGAGGAGGAGGAAGTTAAGTTGTAGAACAGCAGTAGCATAGAGATAAGGATGACAGGGCATATTCTTGGAGAAAGGATAATTCAACTGGACTGCAGAAGAGGAATGTGCATGAAAAGGTAGAAGCAGAACCAGATTGTGAAGGACTTTGAATGTCAGGCTAGAGTTTATCCTAAAGATCATATAACTAAAAAATATAAAAATTCAACATCTTAGTTTTAAAACCATCCTGCCTGCTTATCTGTGGGGAAATTTTTTTTTTCTGATCTTTCTTTTGTGTTCTGTTCCTTTTAACATTTTTTTTTTTGCATGACTATATTATTACTATTCTTACTTGACCTCCAAGGTTTATCTCTACCCATTCCATCCCCAAACTTGTCCCTTATTACAAAAAGCATAATCAAATAAAACAAATCCACATATTAGCCCTGTGATATGTTTTGTTCCATACCTTGATTGGCCATCTCATTTATCAGAGGGCTTATTTTGTCTTTCAGAGTATTTTCTTAACAGTATTTCAGCCACTGTGTACGTTGTTCTTCTGGTTCTCTTTACTTCACCTTTGTATTATTTTTATATAAGTTCTTCCAGGTTTATTTGAATCTATCCCTTTCATCATTTAATATGGTGTAATAATATTGTATTATATCCATATGCCATTTTTTATTTGATCATTTTCCAGTTGATGGGCACTTTCCAGTTTTTTGCTACAACAATGTGCTTCTCATATTGTTTTGTCTCTTATTTATATCTAACAGTATATACTTAGTATAGTGGTATGACTGCATCAAAGAATTTGTAGTTTAATGACTTCTGGGATAGAATTCCAAATTATTTTCTAAAATGTTTGGCTATTTTAAAGCTCCAGTAGTATTTTGGTGGCCTCCAATATTCAGTGCTTTTTCTAGTGAGCAGAGGGATGATGTGATCATATCTGTTTATGTTAGTCTGACAATGGCATAATGAATGCGTTAGAGTAGAGCTAAGAAGACTTCTTACAAGGTTGTTGAAATTGTTTAGGCAAATGGTAATGAGGAATTGTACTAGGATGTGAGCAGTGGGAATAGACAGGAGAGGGTGGATTTGAGAAATGTTACACAAGTAAAACGAACAAGACTTGGTTACTAGTTAGATATGAGAAGTGAGAAACAGGGAAGAATCAAAACAGTAAAATTTCATAAGAAGGAGACTGAGTGAATGCTAATATTATTAATAGGAATATTGAAGAAGAAAAGTATGATTCATACTTTTGGAAATTCTGAGATGGAGATTCTAGGAGACTATCGCAGTGACAGAGTGAGGCATTTGGAGTTCTAGTCTGGGACTCAGAAGAAAGGCTAGAACTGGAGATGTAGAAGCAATAGGTGAACAGTGAGATTGTCTAGGGGAAGATTAGAGAGAAGAAAACCAAGAACAGACCTATGAGGAACTATTTCTGTTAAAATTAGAAAAGAAAATCTACAGTTTAAGGAGTTTTTCAGAAGTTGAAGGAAATCAGGGAGGATGAGCTAGAAAAAAGCTCATGTAGGTGGCAGGTAGGTAGTGATTGGTCACTTTAGAAAGCCGTTGCAGTGAAAATGATGGAGGTGAAAGTCAAATTGCAACAAGTGGATCAGAGAGTGGGTGATAAAGGAAATGCCATCCTGATGCTTTCACCTGTCTTCAATCTCTCTGTGTCTCTTGGATTCTTTTCTTGTGCCTCCAACATGCCCTTGACTGTTCCAGCCTCAGAAAACCCTCCCTTGGTCCCTCTAACAATTGTCCCACACCTCCTCTAACCTTCTAGCTAAATTCCTTGAAAAGGCTGCCTACAGGCCCCACCCCTCTTACAGTCTGATTTCTGGCCTCACCATCCCCCCCAAACTGCTCTCCTCGGGGTTACCTGGGATGTCTTAATTGCTCAATCCATTGTCTTGTTTCTACCTCCTCCTCAACCCCTCAGCAGCCTCTGTCACTTCTGATTAGTCTCAGCTCTGTGATACGCCCGTCTCAGTTTGGGGGACAATATTTCCAGTTTGCCTTCCTAACCACCCGTCAATCTTTAGGTTCCCACCCAGCTCAGGCCTTCTGCTCTTGGGTGTCTCTCAGGGCTCTGCCCCAGCCCCTCGATCCTGTTTCACTCAATGATCTTTCATCAGCTTTCATGGATTTCATTACTCTGCCAACCACTCCCAAATCTACCTATCTTCCCTAAACATCTCTGCTGGCGCTGCTGTGGGCTAAGTGCCAAGCCTGGAGGCAGGAGAACCTGAGCTATTTATGTTTCCTCAAGTTCTGGACTCTAAAAATGAACTGAAAAAGGAAACAACAAATTACTGCTAGAATTCTCTGCCCTACAGATGGGGTCCCAAAGAGTCGAGACATGGCTGAAACAACTCCCCAGCAGGCCTTGCGTCTTCATGTGCCTTTGGGACATTTCAAACTAGATGTGCAAAACTGAACTTATTATCCCCTTCTCTAACTCCTCCCTACTTCTTAATTTCCCTATTATTGTTGAAGACAAGAACACCCTCCCAGTCCCTCAGACTTACAGTCTGGGCATTATCTTTGACTCACCCTTCTCTCACTCAATATATCCAGTCAATTGTCAGTTTCCCCTTTGCAACTTGTCTCTCAGACAAGAAAGAAAGATGTTCCCTTTCCCTCCTCTGACTCTGCCATTACCCTGATATAGGCCCTGAGCCACTAACAATGGCCACCTTGCTGTTTCATGAACAAGATACTTTGCATCTCAACTATGGGCATTTTCTCTGATTGTCCCCCATGTCTAAAATTCTCTCCTTCCTCATCTTGGCCTACTACCTTCCCCAGCTTCCTTTACCCCAACTAAAATTCCATCTTCTCCAGTAAACCTTCCCAGCCCCTTAACTCTAGTGCTTTCATCTTGAATGTAGTTTGTTTGTATTTTGTTTGTTATCTCTTCCACTAGATTGTGAGTTTCTTGAGGGTAAACATCATCTTCTGCCTCTTTTTGTAACCCCAAGGCTTAGCATGATACCTGGCACATAGTAAGCACTTAGTAAATATTTACTGATTAACAGCTACAGAAATGGACAACTCCGTGATGTTTGGCAAAGGAGAATAGAGACCGGACCGTGGGTACAGAAAGTAAATAAGTCAAGTAACAGGTATTTCAGAATTAAGGAGACCCAAACATAAAGTATGGGACTACTCTATGACCATGTGATCATGTGGGAAAGAGACAGTGTTTTCAAAATAACAATGGAATTTAAGTACCTATTCTATATAAGACACTACCCTAGGTGATAGAGATGTAGACAAAATTTAAAAACCTGTCCTCAAGAAATTGACATTCTACTAAGGCTTACAACATGTATCAGATAAATGCAAACTAATTAAATAAGAGATTAGTTATCATTAACCAGTGGTATCAAATAAAGTTTTCAATGAGATGTGGTCCATCAGTTAGGCTTCCAAACAGAAGTGAGGAAGAAGTACATTCCAGATACAAGGGGCAGTTAGCATACTGGCATGGAGAGAGAAAAGATTTGGGATCATCAGGCAAATTAAATAGACTAGGATATAGAATGTATGAAAAAGAATAATGGGAAATAAGGATACATGGGTAGGCTTTGACTAACAAGCCCAGAAATCTGTTGTTTTTCTTATAGTTAGTAGAAAGCTACTGAAGATTCTTGATAATAGTATTGTCATTATCCTACAGTAATAACAGTTGATGACTGTAATTTAAGATTTAACAAGTGTTTCACATACATTATCTCACTTTACCTTTCCAGCAACAGTATGAGGTTTTAATACTTCAGGGATTAATTTCTGTTTTATAGATTAGGACACTGAGGTTTACAAAGTTTAAGTAAGTTACATAGCTAGTGTCAGAGGCAGGCATTTTGAGATAAATCTAGTATTTTTAAAAACACTTTTTATTGCTTCCTAATAATATCTACCACCTTCATGACCAAAAGTGCAGTTCTCCCTTGTAACAGAGAAGCATAGTTAAGCAAAACCTACACTTGTATGCCCCTTTGACAATGTATGCTTCATTTTGTAACATAAGTTATATGAAAGAGGGAGGAGATGATTAAAAACTAGAACATAAATGGGCAGGAAATAAAATAAAGGCACATTTAGAAGACTTTTGGAGTTAGTGTGATCAGGAGAAAGGTTGGAGGAAAGAAGTTTTGAGAAAGGAAGGTAGGATCCCGGGAGAAGCCATGCTGTATTTCTTAATCCCCTTGGTGAAGTAGGAAGCATAAATCAGCTGCTATAAATGTTAAGAAAAGGGAAGTGATAAGACCAAAAAAGGAGATTTGAAAGTTTCTGTAGAAAATTAAATAAAAAGCAAATAGTGGAAAGAGTAAAAAAAATTGTTGAGTCATAGCAAAGGGCCTAACTGAGTCTGTAGACTAATATGTAGTAGATGAGATTGTACTGATCTCATTACTTTATTCAGTGATAGTTGGCAGATGGAGACAGGAGGAGAGAAATAAGGTGGTAGGGTTACTCATATATGAGGAGTTGAAATAGTGAACGTCCAGAGAGCCCAAAGATCTATGAGAGTAGTTTGTTATTATTTAGTCCTTTCAGTCTGGTTCTTTGTGATTCCATTTGGACTTTGCTTGACAAAGACATTGGAGTGGTTTGCCATTTCCTTTTCCAGCTCATTAAGTAACTTGCCCAGCATCACAAAGCTAGTAAGTATATGAGGGTGAATTTGAACTTGGGAAGATGAGTCTTCCTAACTCTACTGTGCCACTGAGCTGTCCTATGAGAGTTTTTAAAGGCTATGAAATAGTAAAGTGGTAGATCATGAGGCTGATTTAGGGAGACAAATATAACTGACATGAGAGAGGTGATCTGTGATAATAAATCATGGTCAGGGACAAAAAAATTTAATGTGAGTGAGTAGGAGAAATGGAAAGAAACTAAGCTATAGTGGGAAAGTATTATTTCGAAGTACCTATTCCAAGAGAGGTTCCTAATCTGGGATCTGGGGACTTGGGTGAGAAAATAATTATGTCTTTACAGATTGTCAAAGAGGTAAGGGACAGATAAAAGGTTAAGAAACTTTGCAACAAAAATCATAGAATCTTAGTCAACAAAGTTTTATTCAGTGTTTACTGTATGCCAGACATTGTGCTAAATAATGGGAATGTAAATACTAGCAAAAAGAAAGAGCTCAAGCCCTCAAGGAGTACACATACTAAGGAAGAAAGACAACATATAAAAAGGAGCTGAAATTGTAGATAGAGAAGCGAGGTTTGTGACTGAAATTGATAGAGAAATCATTGGCATGGGTAAGGCTACTAAATGAGTCATTGTGAATATGTATACTTTTCAGTTCGAGATTTGAGGAAGGAAAGGTAAAGCTCAACTTTACAAGGAATTTAGCTAGTTATAATTTGTCACTACAAAGGATAGCATATACTCATTTGAGGTATAGCCTCCTGGATTCTATACATCTTTCTTCTGAGACATAACTTAGCCCAATTGAGGTCCAAGGAAGAGATAGCTAGTTTTACCAGGATCACAGTATGACTCTGTATATTGAATTTGGGAATTTACGTGGTTTTATTCTCAGGAATAGAGAGAGGTCACTAATACCAATCAGTCAATAAATATTAAGTGCCTAATATGTGCAAGACCCTGGGCTAAGCATTTATAAGAGTATACATGTTGGGCAGTTGTTCTCAAACTTTTTGGTCTCAGAACTCCTTTGCATTCTTAAAAATTATAGAAGACCCCAAAAAGCTTTTGTTCTTGTGGCTATGCTAATGTTTATGGCATAAAAGAGATAAAGAGATAATTTTTGGAAAACATTAATTCATTTAAAATAATAAACCTATTACATGTTAACATGATTATCATATTTACATAAAAAGTAACTTCCAAAACAAAAAAAAAAGTTAAGAAGAGTGACATTGTTTTAGATATTTTTGCAACTCTCTTTAATAAATAGCCTAATAGAATATAGCTGTTTTCTCAAATCTGCTTCTACTTTCAATGTATTATAATATGTCATTTTAGTTGGGAATATATGGAAAAAATCGGACCTCACAGATAAGTAGGTAGTAGAAGGAGGAATATTTTAATAGACAAACAACATCTTGGTGCTATTATGAAAATAACTTTAACAACCTGCAAGGGTCTTAGGGACCTCTGGAGATCTGCATACCATAATTTGAGAAGCACTGATAAGAGAGTAAGAAAACCCAGGAGCCTTTAAATATTCTCATCAGGAGTAAACCAAAGTGTTAGAAATTCTTTGATTCTTTGGTGGGTATATCAGTAATTTTAACTATTTGATGCATCCCTTCCTTCCCATTATGGAGAAAGAAGCAAAGTTCAAATTAACTCGAAAAGAGTAGTAGAAGAACAGTATGAAAGTGGAGAAACAATGTCACCCTCTCCTTAGTTTTGTAAATTGAAGGAAAATTAGAAAAAGAATGATTTTCAGTGAAGTTTACAAGAAATATGGTGTTTTTTGAGGAGAGAATAAATGTGGAATGAATGATAGTTGAAAAGTTCAAGACTGTTGAGTTTGGGTAGGATTCTAAAGGAATCAGTGGAATGGATTTAGGAGCTGAGTAATACAGGTTGAGTTGGCCTAGAAAAGAACTAGATCTGATTAGAATACAGATGAAGGAATAGGAGGAAATAATAAAGCTTGGGCTCAGACCATGTTAGTAGGGAAATTTGTGGAGAAATAGGAATTATGCAGCAAAGTGGGAATTCATGACAATCAGCCTTCAGGAGACTACAAAGCCAAAATGGAGAGAAGAGAATAACATGGGAAGGAAGGAATTTATTTCTTGAGGTCTCGAGAAAGGTACAGCCTTATCTAAGGATGCACCAAACTCAGTGGGAAGCTCAAGATAATGGACTAATTCTGCTTCCTTAGCTGCAGAAGCAACAATCTGAAGATTATTCAGAAAACCTAATTATTTTCATGTATGCTAATAGGGAGCCAAATTTTTATTTTCATAATTCTTTTTTTTTCCTAATTTTGAATTCCAAATTCCTCTCTTTCTTCCATTTCCTCCTCCATTCATTAAAAAGCAAGCAATATGATACTCGTCATATATGTGAAGTCATGCAAAACTTATTTTTGTATTAGCTATGTTGTCCCCAAAGTAGGAAAGAAAAACAGTAAAAAAATAATATACTCACAATTCATCAGTTCTCTCTCTGGAGGTGGATAGCATTTTTCATCACGAGCCCTTTGAAAATGTATTTAATATCATCAAGGTCCATAAATACAATTGAATGTTTATTCAAAAAAATCCAAAGTTTGCTTGTCATGTTAAAATGATGAAATATTACTGTTGAATCGGAATCCAGCTAAAAGTCAATTGAATTGGGCCTTAAGACATTAAAATTATGAGGCATCTAGAGGAAAATGGGAAGATTTGTGTCAATGGATACAGCGTGAAAAACTGGAAAAACAGCTATAATAATGTAAAAAGAAATTCCTACTAAAGTAAAGCTGAATGATGTATAATTCAAAAATAAATGTTATATAAACTTAGTCTTAGATAAGAGATGAGAAACTCCTTTTTCTTCCCTTGTAGAGGTGAGGAACTAAGTGTATAGTTGCTTTGTCAGTTCTTTTTTTCTTAACTGTTTTTCTTTGTTATAAAGTAAGTTTCACTTGGGGAGGGCATTGAGAGTGTATATCTGGAAATAATTTATGTTAATAACTTGTTAAGGTAGTGTTGAAAACAATTTTTTTAAAAAGGCCATTGAAATTAGAGTTGAATTCTTTCCTCTTTTTTTAACTAATGAATTTCATTTAAATGAGAAAGAATTAGCATTTATTGCTTCTGCTGGAGGTTGACTTATTTGTATTTCTTACAGCCCAATTGTGGAAAATAGTCAAGAAAACACCTACTCCTCTGGATTCTCAGGTTCTTCTGCTTCCTCAATTAGAAGTATTTCCTCAACTAAATACCTTCAGATTCCTGAGAAATTAGAACTTACTAATGATGAGAGCATCATTCATCCTTTGGGTAAGTGATTCCTATGCTTAGTAAAAACCTATCTCAGTGAGTTCTGGCATGTGTTATGAAGAAATGGCCATGAATCCTGAAACATCTAAAGTGTATAGCATGTCCCTGATTTAATATTGGAAATCACTTTGATAAGTGAATATTAGTAACATACTCTATGTTCTTTTTTCATTTGAAATTTCTCTTTTAATTTCAGATGTTTTGGATAACACTTTCACTTCTGCCCCTACAGATAATTCTTCCCTTTCACCCTGGTGCTTACAGCAACGTAAGCAACTGCTAGACTCACTGCCAGAGTTAAGGGCCTCTCCAGAATTCTTTTTAGAGGAGAGATCCATGCCTGAGTTAGAAGTAGAGAAAGAAATTGAGTTAGGTAAGTATCATTAAAAGCATACATCCCTTTTTTAACTCTTAGAGGTGATTAGGTACACTTGGATGCTATAGCAAATATCTTAGAAATTTCTGGACAGGAAAACAAAACCTATAGAAATCTATAGAAATAAAAAAGAATGATGAACCAGGGCTTAATCAACAACAGTTTGTCATTTATCCCGTAAACTTCTTTTTTTTTTTTTTTTTTTTAATTTAATAGCCTTTTATTTACAGGATATATACATGGGTAACTTTACAGCATTAACAATTGCCAAACCTCTTGTTCCAATTTTTCACCTCTTACCCCACCCCCACCCCCTCCTCTAGATGGCAGGATGACCAGTAGATGTTAAATATATTAAAATATAAATTAGATACACAATAAGTATACCTGACCAAAACGTTATTTTGCTGTACAAAAAGAATCAGACTCTGAATTATTGTACAATTAGCTTGTGAAGGAAATCAAAAATGCATGTGTGCATAAATATAGGGACTGGGAATTCAATGTAATGGTTTTTAGTCATCTCCCAGAGTTCTTTTTCTGGGCATAGCTAGTTCAGTTCATTACTGCTCCATTAGAAATGATTTGGTTGATCTCGTTGCTGAGGATGGCCTGGTCCATCAGAACTGGTCATCATATAGTATTGTTGTTGAAGTATATAATGATCTCCTGGTCCTGCTCATTTCACTCAGCATCAGTTCGTGTAAGTCTCTCCAGGCCTTTCTGAAATCATCCTGTTGGTCATTTCTTACAGAACAGTAATATTCCATAATTTTCATATACCACAATTTATTCAGATTCTCCAACTGATGGACATCCATTCAGTTTCCAGTTTTTAGCCACTACAAAAAGGGCTGCCACAAACATTCGTGCACATACAGGTCCCTTTCCCTTCTTTATAATCTCTTTGGGATATAATCCCAGTAGTAACACTGCTGGATCAAAGGGTATGCACAGTTTGATAACTTTTTGAGCATAGTTCCAAACTACTCTCCAAAATGGTTGGATTCGTTCACAACTCCACCAACAATGCATCAATGATGCATCAATGTCTCAGTTTTCCCGCATCCCCTCCAACAATCATCATTATTTTTTCCTGTCATCTTAGCCAATCTGACAGGTGTGTAGTGGTATCTTAGAGTTGTCTTAATTTGCATTTCTCTGATTAATAATGACTTGGAGCATCTTTCCGTAAACTTCTTTATTTAAAACAAATGATTTTGATGAATTGATCAGAAATTATGACCCTCAGACTTCTGGGAGCCACGATGGTGGAGTAAGCAGTAAATCACCATAACTCTCCCGTTTTCACCTACAAACAACTCAAATGCATGCCTCAAGTTAAATTCTGGAATAATACAATCAGCAAAAAAAATAAAATAAATCACAGGGTGAGCAAATCTTTTAACCCAAGAAACTTGGAAGGTCAGTAAGAAAGTCTGTCTTGCTTGGGTCAAAGGGGAACACAATCCAGGATAGGAAACATCCCAGTGAGATGGAGCAGGCAGATACCAACACCAAGAACCACCACATGCTTTAGTGTAGCCTCAGACAAACACAGAAATACCTCATTCACTTCAGCATTGGGATCCCAGCTCAGCCTTAGGAAAGCTGCTAGACCCCTACAAGCTTCCAGCAGTGCCAACTACCCCCATGGGTACCTCTATCAATACAGCACCAGATATGAAGGTGGCCCTCAGGATAATATCAGTGCAGCACCATGTAAGTAGCCAAAGGCTTATAGATAGCCCCTAGCACACTAGGGGTACTGAGAGAGTATCCCTTTCATTCTGAGAGCAGAGGCCTTAAATTTAAGAGAAAGGGAAATGGCCAAAAAGATGAGCAAAAACAACAAAAAAAGAATCTGACATAGAAAGTTATTATGGTGACAGGGAAGATTGAGACACAAACTTCAGAAAAGGACAGCAGTATCAACCTATGGGCAAAACCCCAGAGAAAAATAGGAAATGATCTCAGGCCCAGAACCCATGGAAGCTCAGAAAGGAATTTAAAAATCACATTAGAAGAAAAAATGGTAAAAGAAATGAAAGTGACCTAAGAGGAATTATGGGGGAAAAGGTTAATAGCTTGAAAAAAGAATTGTTTAAAAAGTAGAATGGACCAAATGGAAAAAGGGATGCAAAAATCCATTGACAAAAACAATTCCTTAAATATAACTGACCAAATGGAAAAGAAAGTATAATAGTTAACTGAGGAAAAACAACTCCTTAAAAAAGTTAAAATTGGGCAAATGAAAGCTAATGTCTCTATGAGAATTAAATTCAAAAGAATGAAAAAAAACCCAGAAAATGAAGTAAAATATTTCATTTGAAAATAGATACAGGAGAAACAATGTGAGAATCATTGGGCTACCTGATGCCATAATCAAAAGGAGGACCTGCACAGCATCTTTCAAGAAATTATCAAGGAAAATTGCTCTCCTATCCTTGAACCAGAGGACAAAATAGGCATTGAAAGAATCTACTAATCACCTTGGGAAAGAGATCCCAAAATAAAAACTCCAAGGAATATTAAGGAATAAATACTGCTGGTGGGCAGAAAGAAATAATTCAGATATCAGGGAGCCACAGTAAGGATTACACAGGACTTTAAGGAGCTACAATAGTTAAGAATTTATTTACTATTTACACTTTAAATAATATCATGATAATACTATTATTATGAATAGTAATCATTTATATTAAAGTCAAAATTAAAGATCGAGTCAAGAGAAATCTACATTCTACGTTATATGTCATATGTCAGCTATATTATTTTAGATGCATATATCTGAATATAGGTGGGTATGTTGGCATATAGTTCTATGTATATATGTTTATAGATATATGTATATGTGTGTGGGTCTGTGTGAATTTGTATATATGTGTATATAAATATTTTTATGCTTAATTATAGCCTACTTAGGAGAGGGAGCAAATAAAAGGGGAAAAAAAAATAAAAAGTTCTCAGCAGAGAACAAAATAATAACCTACAAGGAAGCAAAAAAAAAAAAGGATATTCATGAATATTATTTCTTCTATTATATACGTTTTCTTGAAATGGAAATTTATTGTTATATACTTTGAATCCTCCCTGATGTTCTGCTGGGCCCAAGACATTTTCCTTTTCTGTCTTTTTTCTATTCTGTTTTTTCTTATTCAATAAAAAGAAAAAATATAATTAGGAAAAAATAAAATAGAAATAGCAAAGTATCAGAAATCATGAAAAATTATATTCCAGAAGACAAAGAAGTAGGACTACAACCAAGCATCACCAGTCCAGCAAAATTAAGTATAATGTGTCAAGGGGAAAAAATGGTACTTCAATGAAATAGGATTTCAAGTTTTCATAAGAAGACCAGAGTTGAACAAAAAATAGGATCTCCAATATTAAAACTCAAGAGAAGCCTAAAAAGTTAAAAAGGGAATAGAAAACATAGACTAAAATAGAGTTGAGCTATTTACGTCCCTACATGAGAAGATGATACTTATA
This sequence comes from Sarcophilus harrisii, assembly GCF_902635505.1. Taxonomy (NCBI): domain Eukaryota; kingdom Metazoa; phylum Chordata; class Mammalia; order Dasyuromorphia; family Dasyuridae; genus Sarcophilus; species Sarcophilus harrisii. The sequence goes on from NC_045427.1 coordinate 261,055,746, forward strand.
ATAATTTAAAATTAAAAAAAAAAATTTAGTACAAGCTAGTACATCAAGGGTTTTGATATAGAGTGAATTAAAGTGACATTAAAAAAAATAAGGTATGAGAAAGAAGAGTACACTGGGTGCAGAAGGAAGGAAGCAGTAGAATGGAGTAAATTCTTCACATGAAGAGGTGCAGAAAAACCTATTACAGTTTAGGCAAAAGATGGAAGGGTGTGTGATAGGCATTGCTTGAACATTACTCATCAGTTTTGGCTCAAAAAGGGAATAATATACATGATCAGTTGAAAAAAAGAAACCTATATTACCCAAAAGGACAGACTGGGGGAGGTGGTAGCAGAAACAAAGTACTTATTGAGGAGGGAAAGAGTGAAAGAAAAGAAAACAAACAAGAGGGAAAATAGAATGGAGGGAAATAGTTATCATAAGTGAAAGTGAATGGGATGAAGAATCTCATAAAATGGAACTGGAAAGCAGAGGGGAGCAAAAATCAAAATCCAACAATATGTTTACAAGATATCCACTTGAAACTGAAAGACAACAAGAGTATGTGAAGGGCTAGAGAAGTATCTACTTTGCTTCAGCTGAAATTAAAAAAGCAGGATTAGCAGTTCTGATGTCAGACAAAACAAAACAAAAAAATAGATCTAATTAAAAGAGATAAGGAAGTAAATTACATCTTGCTAAAAGGTACCAAAGGCAATGAAGTAATATCAATACTAAAAACATAAGAACCAACTGGTATAGCATCCAGATTCTTAAAGGAAAAATTAAGTTATAGGTTCATAACCAAATGAGATAGAAAACATTATGAAATTTAAAATAGACAAATTCGATTATATTTAAAAGCTTTTTGCACAATTAATCCAACTAAGATTAGAAGGAAAACAAAGCTGAGAAAATTTTTTTAGCAAGTGTCTCTGATAAAAACCTCATTTATTAAATATATAGAGAGTTGAATCAAATAAATGAGAATACAAGCAATTCCCCAATTGATAAGAGGTCAAAGGATATAAATGGGATTTTCCAGTGAAGAAATCAAAGCTTTCTATAGGCATATGAAGAAGTGCTGAGAATCCTAATTAGAGAAATACAAATTAAAACAACTTTGAAGTATTATTTCACGCCTATCAAATTGGCTAATATGACAAAAAAGGTAAATGATAATCTTAGAGGATATGGGGGAAAATGTGACACTAATGCACTGTTAGTGGAATTGTGAATTGATCCAGTCATTCTGGAGAGCAATTTGAAACTATATTTAAAGGACAACCAAACTTTGCATATCTTTTGATCTAACAATACCAATCCTAGGTCTGTATCCCAAAGAAATCATAAGGGGAAAAGGATCGTGTACAGAAATATTTATAGTAGCCCTTTTTGTGATGGCAAAATATGAACAGAATCAGTAAAATATTGTACATGGTATCAGCAGCATTATATAATGATAGAAACTGAATTGTTTTGATATGTAATTGGTGGGAAAAGTAGTATTAAAACTGATTTTGAAATTTATTCTAAATGCCACTTGATATGAATATGATATTTCTTACACTTAAGTCAGACACTAAGGCTAAGTGTAGCAATGCTTATTATAATTCATAAAAGTAAAAAATTTCTTAATAGGTAATGAGGATTACTATATCAAGCAGGAAAACTTGATCGGTGAAGATTACAGGATATTTTGGATAGTTCCAAGCAACTCTGAAAAATTAACTTTAATAAAGGTAGGAAAAAATTGTTTATATTCTTCATTTCAACTTTAATACTTTATGTAAATAGATTTCTCTAGCATCAGTAATTATATGGGATACTTGTTACTTTTAGCTTCTCCAGAAATGTATAGAATTCCCTTTCCTCAAAGTCCATGGATAGATAAAAAGATCAATTTCGAGTAAGGCTGGGGTCACATAAAAAGAATTAGAGATTAGTGGATAGGAGTCAGGAACTGAGTGTAATAGGAATTAGACATCAAGCAAAATGTGTCAGAATAATGTCAGCCTCTCAACTTTTAAGTACCAGATTTTGGAACTGGCAATGGCACAGAGACTTGTAAGCTAGAAAAAATTCCCATCACTAGCTCAGGAAGTAAAGAACAAAGAAGAAAACTTGAATTTAGCTCAGATTAGTATTTCAGAAGAGATTCACTAACTTTTAGGTATGCTGAAGAAGAAAATGCAATTTAGTTAGTAATCCAACCAGTGGCTGACCAAGTTATAAGGAAACAAAATTTCTCTTTTTATACCAAGATTTTCTCTATATACCAAAAGAAAGCTGCAGGAGTGTTTCCTCTACCCTTCTATCCACCCCAGCATACCCAAAAATACTAAGGTTATGGGCTAAGAGATGAAGTAGGATGCTACTTCTCTGGTCTGCATCCCTTGGGGCACTAAGTTTTGATGATCATACCAATAATCATAATTCATCCTTACAAATGTGTTGCTGCTATTGTTCAGTTTTTAGTCCTGTCTGACTCTTCATGATCCCACTTGGGGTTTTCTTAGCAAAGAAAACTAGAGTGGTTGGCCATTTCCTTCTCCATCTCATTTCCCAGATGAGGAAACTTGAAGCCCATAGGGTTGAGGGACATGCTCAGGGTTGCACAGCTAGTGAGTTTCTGAGACCAGATGTGAATTCAAGTGTCTCTGTCCATACATTGCCACCGAGTTGCCCCTGTGTGGCTTTATAGACATAGTGGGGTTCAAATAATACATTTTTGTATATGAACAGTACTTACGTGATTTAGATGCCAGACTTTTATAATTAGCATTAGAATGCTAAAAGATTTCACTTGACTTTTTGATTTGCCTTTCCAAATGAATCAGCAAAATTTAGTTCATTCTAGAAGTAGAATTATCATAGGGGTGACTTAGCTACGGCTACATCTTTGTTGCAGTTGTTTGTAGGACTTGAGATTTCTGGGTCACAGCCCTGTTGGAATTAAGACAGACTGATTTGTTTATATATTTCAAATAAATTTGGTTGATTTGTTTTTATAGCTTTTCACCCTCCCAAAAGGAGTAGCTTCCAAAGGGGAATAAATTATAATGGAGTTCCTTTATAATAGAGTAAAAGAGAGTGTGTGTGGGGGGGAAAGCAGTTCATAAAAACCAACCAATATTGGGGAAAGTTTGACATTATCTGTCATTATCCATCCCTAGTCACCACTTCTGTACAGGGAGAAAAAGAAAGAAGGGAAAGGTTGGGGACTTTGAATTTAACTTAATTGATACAATGTCTTTTTATTTTTAAACAATCATTTTCAGGTGTATTCTCAGCCTGTACCGTGGGATTATTATATCATCTTCAACTTAAGAGAGCGTCTGAATGAAGAGTTTGATCACAATTTCAGTGCTGACTGCAGCTGTTATCTATACCAAGATGGCTGTATTATTTTACATCAGAATATAAATTTTTTCACGCTTTGGGTTTGTTGGATTACTTTCTTTAAAACTATAACATGGATATATTTCTCAAGTAAATATAGTGAAATATGATCTGCTTAGGTTTTGTTAATTGAGTGTCTGATACTAGTTCTGCTTCTTTTCTATTTGGCATATACATTCATCAGGAAAAGCATATGAGTTTGAGTGGAATGAAGTTTCGTTCAATTTAGCTAACACTTGTTTAGCACGTATTATGAATGTAACCCACTGTACTGGGTGCTGTAGAGGATTCAGAGATGTGTATAGTATTCCTCAGGAGTTTATATGCCAGGCTTCAAGAACAGAGCAGGATCTTAGCAGTCCAGTGGGGTTGTGGGACAATATTCACAGTTGAGAAAAGAAAATTGAGTCAAAGTTCTTAGAGTATATTTGGCAGCAAAAGAGCCATAAAACCATAAGATGCAGAATTGAAAAGGATGTTAGAAATTATCCATTCTAACTTTCTAATTTCAGGCAGGAAAATTAAGGCCTAGGGAGATTAAATAACTTACAGTTATTTAATTATATAGTAGTGAACAGCAAAACTGAATTTTGTATCCATGTCTATAGACTCCAAGTTCAATTTCCCCCCATTATACCACATTTCTACTGTTATCCAATTTGCCTGGATCATAGAATACTTACAGGAAAGTAATACAAGGTAAAACTGGGAAGATAGGTTAGAGTCATGTTTGAAGGGGCTTTGAATATCAGAATGAGTTTGGACTTTATACAATGAAGAAATTTCTGAATTTTTTTAAGCAGAAAAAAAGATGATCAATGTTGTACTTTAGGAATATTTATCTGGCGGTTTTGTTTAGCATGAATTGGAATAGAGAAACCACTTGGGCTATTATAATAGTTTGGGGGGGGGATTTTCTAACCTAGAATGATGGAAGTAAAAATGGAAAAGGGGGTAAATATAGGACTTGACAACCAGGGTAGACTTAGGTGGACTACTTTTATGTGGGGAATGAAGGGAAGGAAAAGTGAATGACTAAAGATTTGAACTTTGGTTTCTGGTGAAATGGTGATAAGAAAAGTAAGACTGTTAGGAGGAGGTGGTGATTTCAAGAGGGTAGAGGATAATGCAGGGATGTTAAATTTGGTTTTGAGCATATTTTTGAGGTACCAGTGGAACTTGATAAGCTGTTCAACAGGTAAATGTAAATGCAAACTATCTTGAAAGAAGGATTGAAGCTAGAGCTATACTTCGAGAAGTTATCCACAGGAAGGTGATGATTGAAGCCATTAGAAGTAGATGAGATTGCAAAAAAAGTTGTGAGAAGAGAGGAGATAGAACTTTGGAGAAAGCCCATATTCAGGTTTTGGAAGAAGAGAGAGCTCACAGAAGAGAGGAGCAGACAGAAAGAACCAGTAGAGTTGAGTGTCACATGAATCAAGTGTTAGAAAGTATTTCAAAAAGAATTAGGTTCAAATGTTTGAGAAGAAATACCAAGAAAACACCATTGGGTTGGTCATTAGAAAATCCTGATTAGAATTGTCAGAAAAGTCAGATTGTTAGAAAAGTCAGATTGCAAAGGGTTAAAAGAAGAACTTGATGCTGAGGGAGAAGGGGAGGGGAAGGATTTAGCAGAGTTTTTTTTAAGTGATGTTTGTAGATAAGGGAAGGAGCTGAGGAAAGATGAAAGGGAAAGGATGATTGATGGATGTCCTGGGAATTTAAACTTTTGTTCAAATTCTGAACTTATTAGAAATATCGATAGGTGTACTCTTAATTTATGCATGGTGTATCTATCTGAAACAATTTAGCTTATGGCATGTTTCCATTAGTTTTCTGTTTTCTTTTTCCAGGATCTACTGCAGCACAGTGAATCCATTGACTCTGGAGTAGCAATTTTGTTTATTCACAATCTCTTGGCATTAGTGGAGAAGCTGCACAAAGCAGAAATAGTACATGGAGATTTGGGTCCTCGAAGTCTGATACTTGGAAACAGGTTGGGTACTGTTTTTCATTGTGTTTCACTTGTGCTCTGCCTTAAGACTTGGAATTCTTGCTACTTTCTCATGCCTTTTGATGTACGTGAATGCATTTAAGAATAAAATTTCTGCTTACTAAAAATCAGTGATGGTTAAGAACAGTCTATTTGGGACCACCTCCAGAAGTTTTTTTATTTTTCTGTCTGAGATTAATATTTAGAGTCTCAAGAAATAAAGAAATATGGCCATGTCCTCAAATAAGGCACAACATTACATAGCAATCAATAGAACCCTAATCTATGAGAAGGTTATTGATTTTGGTGGTCTTGAATGGAGATTGGACTAGATGATCATAACCATAAAGGAAGGAAGAGCCTGTTATGTGCCTATATCTATAAACTGGATGTCTAAAGAACCCCTAGAATCTATCTAGAGCAAGATAATAAAACCCTTGAATGAAATAGGCCCTGTCAGCTCATCCTTAGTAATCCTACAAGTCAGCCAGGACTGCAGTGCAAAGCTGAGGATCTCAGCTAATGACAATTGTAGCTTTCTACAACCCTCCTTGTATAAAGCATTTGAACTTAGCCAGGTACAGAAAATTCTTCCCCAAGCCACCAGGGGGCATCAGTAAAATACATAGACAGATCCATAAGGAAACTGAATTAACATTGTAAAGCCTTTTCTCCCCCCTAGCTCTTTCAATTCCAAAAGTGTTTTGGAATTCCACTCTAATAATTAAAAAAAAGTGAGGTTCTATACTCAATAAAAACATTTGCAGTTGGTAACTTTAAAGTGAAAGAGCCTGTCCTAGTTTTTAAGTGAAACTAAATATGCAGTTGGATCAGTTACAAATGCAAATTATTTGAAAATATGATATTTCCTACTTGTATAAAAAAAAAAGAGAGAGAACAAATTGAAGGTGAAACATAGTTTATTTGTTTCTATCAGGAGTTAATAGCTACTTTTGAGTTTTCATGAAAGCTTCTCTATTTGGAGAATAGCTTTATATACCTTAGATAAGTATAGATATATAGATAAATCCCAAGGACATAATTACTAATTAGTCGAGTGTTAGGAAGTGATTATAATCTTTATTTCTAGTAAAATATATTAGGATGCTTCATTTGAGAACAAAGATATGTACAATGTCAAATTAATAGAAAATTCAATAAGTTTCACAATGTGAGCATCTAAAACTTCCATCTACTTAACTTTTAAGAAAAACATCTTTTTATTGTTTCTGGATAATTTCAAGAAGGAGGATTGTAAGCAATTCTTAGAAAATACTATATGATTGCTGTGAACACAATCATGGCTTACCTTTATATGCATTTTCATTTTCTCTGTCACAACTCTTAATCAGCCTATGAAATTTGTTGTCACTCATGTTAAAGTCCAGTGGAAAATACTGCTATACACTCACTGTCCACACACTGCCCCCATTGTTCATTATGCTGTAGTAGCTCAATAAAAATGTTTCCAAATAATTGTGTAATGATCTAAATATTCCTTTTGAAATGGTTTTCTTATATCCTCTTCATCCAAGTAACCTTTTGCTCTTCATTAGAGTACTTTTACAGATGTATTTTCTGAACTAACCATTGGAGGGGGCCATAGGCATGGCTAAGTAACTGCAGTATAAGTTTTGTTTTGTTCTATGTTTTCTCCCCTAGGCAACTTGGGGATGCTATAACTTAGCACTTTTCTTCCTTTTGAAATCTGTGCTCAGGATTATTAGTGCCTGTGTCTGTAATGAAAATGACCAGGCTTTGAAGATAGTGGACTTCTCCTACAGCGTAGACCTGAAGGTACAACCAGAAGTTCCTACCCTACATGGCTTTCGGACTGTACAGATCCTAGAAGAACAAAAAATTTTTGCCAACTGTGTTTCTCCTTACCAAGTAAGTGTATAAAATGGTCGGGAACAAAAATAGTGCTAACTTCTTAGATTCTTCCTCTTTTGAGCATTCTGTAAGAGCTAAATGACCTAGCTCTTTATTTATTGTTCTCTATCTCTGTTCTTGTATCCAATTTTTTTTTTTGTAAATATTATAAAGTAAAGTAAAATATAACATGGCTGTTTAAATATTTCACTAAGGGATAACCATACAGACTCCTTTCCCACCTTTCCGAACCAGCATAAACAAGTGAGCATGAATTCTTCTTCCATATGCCAGTTAAGTCTTGTAACCATGATCAAGCCATAACTTCTGAACCTTATTTCTTTTCCTATAAAATGAGAGTAAACTTTGTTCTTATCTCAAAGGACTGTTGTGAAGATCTACTCTATGTGAAAGTATATTAGAAATAAGGATAACAAGAATGTGATATAGAAATTAAGGCATTATTACTATTATGTTAATTTCTGTTAGTTATGTATGCCCTGGGTATTCGTAATTAATGAACTAACCTGTAACAGGAATGGTTTGTGCCGCTTCTAGATGTCAGTTGCCAAGCATATAAATCATCTAGAACATGTAACTCTTAAGTTTGGCAGTTTAAGTATTTGTTCTTGTTTTTAAGGCCAGTCCCTGGAATTGTTTATGCTGCTCAGTTCTGTGGAGGGATCAATCAAGTATTTCTTAAGTACTTACTAGTCAGGCACTGTGTAGAGCACTGGCAATACAGGGACAAAGAATGAGACAATCTTTATTTGCTAGAAATTTAAGTTCTAATGAGAAAGACGAATACCTCTTTTTTAAATGCCATAAATGTAAGTTTAAGGTAATTAAATATAAGGTCATTTGAGGTGGGGTAGGGCACTAGCCTTAGACTATTGAAATAGTAATCATGAAATTCTTTTTCTTTTAATTAGCTACCATGATAATGAGTGGGAAATTATTTTAGTTGATAGATCTTTTTGGTAATTTCAGGTTGACCTGATTGGTATTGCCGATTTAGCACATTTACTGTTGTTTAAGGAGCACTTACAAGTTGCCTGGGATGGTTCTCACTGGAAACTCCTTCAGAACCTTTCCAAGTAAGTATTACCAAATACAAGTGTCTTTCTTTTTGAGTTAGCTCTTTAATCCCTTGGATATATAACTTCAGGAAAGTTATCTGACCTCTTTGAACCTAGTGTTCTCTTTTAAAACAAACATAATAATGCATACCTCATGGCGTTATTATAAGGATTATATGAGATAACAGTGGGGGGGGGGGGGGGGAATAACAAACATGAATATTTCAATGTATGTAAAGTACAATATATAAGAGAACAGTCAGTAAAGTTTATTAAGTGCCTGCTCTGGGCTAGGCATAGTGACCAGAGAAAATGCTCTTGGTTAAAGACATGGAGTATCTTGTTCATGGAACAACAGGGGAGGTTATTGTTAGAGAATCAAAGTGTATGTGTAAGATTATAAGAAGATTGGAAAGGTAGAAAGGAGATAGGTTATGAAGGCCTTTGAATGCCAAATAGAACATTTTGTATTTGAGCCTGGAGTTAATATTATTGGTGACATTCAGATCTGCACTTTAGAGAAATTTAGTGGCTAAATGAATGATAAAGTGGGGAGAGACTTGAGACAGTAGACTCATTAGCAGGCTTTTGAAGCAATCCAGGTATGAGATGATGAGGGCCTATACCAGGATCATGGGAGAGTCAGAGGACAGAAAGGGAGTGTATTTCTTTGAGAAAAATGTTGCAAAGAAGCAATATATAGAGTGAAAGATAGAGAAGAGTCAAAGATGACACCTAGATTGCAAGCTTGAAGATGTGAGAGGATGGTGCTATCCTCAATAATAATAGAGACATTAAAAAGCAGGGAGGATATAGGGAGAAAGAGAATAAGTTAGTTTTGCACATGTGGAGTGGAAGATGTCTACTGACATCTTGGAGACATGAGATTAGAGGTCAGCAGAGAGGTAAGGGCAAGATTTTGAGAATGATTAGCATAGAGATGATCAAATCCATGGAAGTGATAAGATCTTGAAGTGAATTAGTATAGAGGGAGAAGAGGATCCAGGTCAGAAATCCTGGGGAGCACCTGTGATTGGAGAACATAGTCTGAAGGGGGTTCCAGCAAAAGAGACAATGACAAAGACTGCAGGAAGGTCAAGGAGAATAATGACTGAGAAAGGGTATTTGAATTTGGCAACAGATCACTAGTAACTTTGAACAGAATAGCTTTGGTGGAATTATAAGGTCAGAAGTCAGACTATAAGGAGTTAAGACAGTGAGAAGAGATAAGATAAGAGGTGTCTATTATAAATGATCTTTTTAAAGCAGCTATAAAGAGCAGAAAAAAGCTTAAGATTTTTCTTGTTGACTCAGGACAAAACCATTTATGAGTAAATGGTATAGCATCCTTTGTTCCTCTTCCCACTGTTTTTCAACCATCATTGCAGAAGTGGAAAGGGTGGGCCATACAGGATTGAGAATATGCTTTGTATTTTTCTTTCTGTATACTTAACTAAATTGGAACTGGGAAAACAGACATTAATTCCAATCATGCATTACTAACTTCCTCTTAGACATTTTCATGGGTGTCCCGTAGTCTCCACATGTCCAAATTGAAACTGATTATCTTCTTTCCTCCTTAACCTACCCTCCTTTGACTCTTTCTGCTGAGGCCATCCTCATTTTTCACTCTCCCCTCTCTTTCATTGTGTATATCCAGTTGCTGATTCTTATTCTCCCTTCTCATTATCATATATCCATCTTCTTTTCTCTGCTTACACAGACCCTCATCACCCTCACCTCTCATCTGGACTATTTCAATGATGGCATCCTAGCTTTCATTTTTTTCTCCTCTCCAATTTACCCTTCACTTAGATCACAAAACTCATTCCCCTGACCATGATTTTTCTGTGGTCTTCTATTGCTTCTTTGGCTCTGACCCATGTTTCCAGACTCATTCCTATTTTTCCTTTTGTATACTTTCTTTCCAGTCAAATACTTGCTGTTCCAGCATTCTTTCTCCTGCAGCAACATGTGGTAAAAGCTGCTTCCTAGACATTGAATAGCTAGCTCCTTTTTTACCTTCTAGAATTCTACTCCTAGTTTCCTCCAAAATAGAATTTGGATGCCACTTTGTAGGAAATTCTTTCCCTGGTCTCTCTTGTATCTATCATCTGTTAGTTGTATAATCCAGTAAAATATAAGCTCTTTCAGGGCAGGGACTGTTTTTGTCTTTATATTCCCAACAACTGGCAAAATGTCTTGTACTTAGCAAACAATAAAATGCTTGTTGAATTTAAATTTCTAAAGATTAAATGAAAGTAATAAAAATTATTGTAATTGGTCAGTGTTAATAGTACTTTTGTAATTGGCTGATATTGCATTCTCAAGTCCATTAGAGTGCTCTTGTTTTACAGTTTGACCATATGTGATTCCTTTTGTATATATTTGTATATAGACAAAAATATTTAAGATATATAGGATTGGTCTCTCAGCTATGGATTCTAGTTCTTTCTTGCTAGTTAGCTAGCTATGTACTTTTGAGCAAATCTCTGGGCTGTAGTTTCTTCATCTGTAAAATGATTGGGTGATCTTTCTTTTATCTTTTACTACCTTTGAGATTCCTGTGATTCTCAAATTGATTGTTGACACAGCTGACACAACCAGAGACAAGTTGGGTCAGTCTTTGTCTCCTGACGATTCAATTTTGTACAATACTAGTAGGAATTTCCTTTAGTGATAGGTTTCTGTTTCTGCTAAAATTATGGTAAAAATATATGATAAAAATGGAGATGGTAAAACAGTGGGAAGGCAATAAAGGAGCTTTCAGTGTTCTTTCTTTCCATTGGGCTCAAAAAAAAAAAAAAAAAAAGAGGAAACAAGATCCATTTTCTTACATTTGGCCCATTATAATGTATCCATGGTTCTCATCTCAATGACCAGAAAAGGAGATTATAGACTGCGATGGAAGAGTTTCTTTCCCTTTATGTACATTATGTTTCTTTCTTCAGATGGTCTCTTCAAATTTATGTATATCTATGGATATGAGCTTTCGATGGACCGTTTTAATTATTCTCTGTGTATGGGCCCATTGTAGCAAAAGATAGAATTCTAGCAGCTTGATAAAATAATATTTTGTTGTTTTCATTTTTGGCATCCAACCCTGGTAATGCTTTTTTTTTTTTTTTTTTCTCTTACATCTTGGGGGGAGGGGGGGAATTCTGTTGGCTCAATACAAAAAAAATCTTGATTGAACTCTGTTGTGTATCTGACCCTATTGAAAATGTATTTGTGTGTTTTCAGGCTAAGAGATAGCGAATTGTGGAGCAAGTTCTTTGGGCAGATTCTAAATGCCAGTGATGAATCTACTATGTCTGTTTTGAGAGAGCTTAAAGAAGAAACAAGTAGAGTGTTTGATGACTCTTTTCAAAGTCACCTGGACAGAGCTATATGGAAAGTGGAAAAACTGATTAATTCAGGGGCTTTGCTCTCCCAAACTGGTGGTCAGTCACTGTCTCCCCCCCATTCTTCTCCCTAGAGATAAAGGTTAACTTTACGAAGGAGAATACAAACTGTAATATGATTTACTTTTGGGATATGTTCTGCTGCACTGCTAACACTTTGGTCCTTTTTTTTTTGTGTAGAGGTATACTCCTAGCTACCTGGTATTTTTTGATACAATGATGTCGCCAATGTTGGCTTTTTTTTCTTTTTTCTTTTTTTAGAACTTTTTAAAAGTTTCTTGGTTTTAAAAATGCATATGGATGTCTTTTACCTGACCTCACCTTAGGTATCCCTGTTCCTTTTACTAATGATCATTGTTTGTTTTGTAAAAATAAAATTGTATTTGGTACTTCAATGCCTCAAGTTTTAATTTGCCTTTACTAGGTAATAAAATCCATGACATAGCTATGAAGGTAATTGGTACTTTGACCATTACAAATTATAATCTATAAATTTAAAGTCAACTTGGAAAATACTGGACTTGAAGTCAGCAGACTTGGATGGAGTACTGACTCAGACATGTAAGGCACTTAATCCTTTTCTGTTTTCTCATCTATAAAATGCAAGTAATATTGCCAAGACTACCCAGTTCACAGGGTGATTATGAGGAAGTACTTTGTATAAGTTAAAAAACACTTTCATAAAAGTAGACTATCATTATATCTATCCCAAGCTCTGAGAGTTCTTCTGACAGGATCCCAATGAGTACCTGTTACTGCTTTAGGTATTAGGAAATGTTTAATTAGCATGCTGAAGTATAGATAACAAACATTTTGCTTAAAGCTCAGTTTCTTACATTTTGCTAAGAATTCATAGCAAAATCCCTTTAATTTACCCCTCTGGCCATCTCAATATTGATTTCAATTTTTATTGGTGCAGACTCAAAAGAAAGCTGCTGCTTTGGGAGCCTATAGTTTAAGAATATGGCATAAATAGATAGTTTAAAGCAAAAATCATCAACTTTGCAGAAATATCTCATTTTTCTGTGGGTGGATGAGTGAGTGGGTAGCCTTAGAATGGAAATTTTTGCTGGGAGAAAAAGGAATAAGGATAATTTTAGCTCATGAACTATTTTGTAGGTAGGACACGTATAGGTCGGCCTGCTGGTTTCCCCCCTTGTTATCCTCAGTACCTTCCACTGGGATAAGTATTTAATGTTTGTTGAATTGAAGATTTACCATCCCTTTGCTTCCCCACCTAGGCTGCCCACAATCCATCCAGGCTGACAGCTCACACAACTTGGATAAGATGGAAATCACTATTCCTTCCAGTCAAGGGAGGACAACTAGATACCACTATCTGCCCCACTTCTATAACCCTCCATACTCCTTCTTCACCCTCTGCTACCATCTAACCTAACAATATAATCCCAAAACCCCTGGGACTTATTATCTACCATGGCCCTTAAGATTTCTCGGCCTTGATATCTACCTTGTGTAGCTGGACTGTATTTAATGTGTTGTCTCCCTCAAATAAGAGTGTGAGCCTATGAGAATAGGAAGTATCTTTATTTTCTAGATATATCCCAACATTTAGCACAGAGCTTGGAATATACTAAGTGCTTAATTAATACTTTTTAGCCAGCCAAAAGACAGCATGGAGGCATAATTCATCAGAGGCAGAGATGGTTCACAGGTTTTGCCAGGGCACTGACAAAATCATCTATGCCATTTAGAACATATTTGAAACAGTAACTGACAACTATTACCTAGGTATGATTACTAGAAAAGTCAGAATTTTTACATCAGAACTAGAAATAGTTCAGGAATGTGTGTATATATAAATATGTTTATAGAGATAGATTAGGTACTAAAAAGGTGGTATGACCTTGAAGGCATTATTAAGGAAAATTCAAATTCAAGTACAAATGCATATATTTTCTCACATTTGTAAATTTGTGATAAAATTAACATCTATATACAGGTATGTCAGCCCTTTTTATTCTTCTTTATAGCTTGATCACTTGGTATCATGGGAAGAACACTGGATTTGCAAACAGAAGATGTGGATTTAAGTCCCAATTTTGCCACTTAGTACTTTAACCTCTTAACAACTCTCTGGGCCTCAGTTTCCTCAACTATAAATTGAAAGGTTTGGATTAGATGATTTCTGAAGCTTCTTCCAGCTCTAAATACTATGATCCTGTGAACTGCCTTGACATGTAAAGTTATTGCTCTACTGTTGTAAAAAGCAAACATAAATTAATTACCTCCTGCCATCTGCTGAATTTTTAAAAATAATTATATTTTTATTCTGAACTTAACCCCAAAAAAGAGCATTTTTTTCTTTATATAGAGCAGAACAAAAAAAGAAGATTCTATATGAAACAGTGAATCTCCATGCTACTTGCTTTTTTTTTTGTTTGTTATTAAGCATATAATAAATTCTACATGTTACTTTTAAAACTCCTGCTTAGATGCAAAATGAGAGTTAAGATTTTTGGACATAGCCAATATGGGAATTTGTTTAACTTGACTATATGTATTTGTTAGAAGAGTTATATTTGGTTTTGTTTTTTCATTAGAGAAAAGGAAAGTGGGAAAGAAACAAAATACAAACATTTGTTAATTTAAAAATATATATATATATATATATATATATATATATATATATATATATCAGTGCTGTTTGTAACTTCCTTCTGAACCTCCATCTGTTCCTTAAAATTAAAAAAAAAAATACTGTCTCTATGTCTGTCTCTCATCACTATTGTTAGCTCTCAACCTAATTAAAAGCCAAGGAAAATAAGTGGGGTGGGGGTGTGAAGAATAGTCTTTGTAACAAATATAGTCAAGCAAAATGAATCCATACAGTAGCCTTGTCCAAAAATGTATGCCACTTACCTTTTGTGCTTCCCATTCTGGGGGTGAACATCAGGCTTCATTGTGTATACTCTAAAGACATAGGTCATGGTATTAAAAAGCATTCTCAAAAATTCCACCTAAAATAACTGTCTATAGGATAAAATATTTGGGAATATATCTGCCAAGGGAGGGTCAGGTCAGGAACTATATGAGCAAAAGTACAAAACACTTTCCACACAAATAAAGTCAGATCTAACCAATTGGAAAAATATTAAGTGTTCTTGGATAGGTCGAATAAATATAACAATGACAATACTCCCTAACTAATCTATTTCGTGCTATGCCAGTCAGACTCCCAAGAAACTATTTTAATGACCTAGGAAAAAGAGCAACAAAATTCATCTGGAACAATAAAAGTATTTCAGGAAATTAATGAAAAGAAAAGCAAATGAAGGTGACCTAGCTGTACCAGATCTAAAACTATATTATAAAGCAGCGGTCACCAAAACCATTTGGTATTGGCTAAGAAATAGAGTGGTTGATCAGTGCAATAAGTTAGGTTCACAGGACAAAATAGTCAATGACTGTAACAGTCTAGTGTTTGAGAAACCCAAAGACCCCAGCTTTTGGCATGAGAATTCACTATTTGACAAAAACTGCTGGGAAAATTGGAAACTAGTGTGGCACAAACTAGGCACTGACCCACATCTAACAAGATATGGTCGAAATAGGTTCATGATCTAGACATAAAGAATGATTATATTATAAATAAATTAGAAGAACATGGGATACTTTATCTCTCAGATCTGTGGAGGAAGAAGGAATTTGTGACCAAAGAAGAGCTAGAGATAATTATTGATCACAAAATAATTTTGATTATAAAAGTTAAAAAGGTTTTGTACAAACAAAATTAATGCAGACAAGATTAGAAGGGAAGCAATAAACTGGGAAAACATTTTTACATCCAAAGATTCTGATACAGCCTCATATCTAAAATATATAGAGAATTGACTCAAATTTATAATAGTTCAAGCCATTCTCCAATTGTAAATGGTCAAAGGATATGAATAATTTTCAGATGAAGAAATTGAAACTATTTGTAGTCATATGAAAAAGTGCTCCAAATCACTATTGATCAGAGAAATGCAAATTAAGACAACTGTAAAATACCATTATATACCTGTCAGATTGGCTAAGATGACAGGAAAAAATGATGAATATTGGAGGGGATGTGGGAAAACTGGGACACTGATACATTATTGATGGAAGTGTGAATACCTCCAGCCATTCTGGAGAGCAGCTTGGAAGTATGCTCAAAAAGTTATCAAACTACATACTCTTTGACCCAGCAGTGCTACTACTGGGTTTATATCCCAGAGATTTTAAAGAAGGGAAAGGGACCTGTATGTGCAAGAATGTTTGTGGCAGCCCTCTTTGTAGTGGCCAGAAACTGGAAACTGAATGGGTGCTCATCAGGTGGAGAATGATTGAGTAAATTGTGGTATATGAATGTTATGGAATATTATTGTTCTGTAAGAAACGACCAGCAGGATGATTTCAGAGAGGCCTGAAGTAAGTGAAATGAACAGGACCAGGAGATATACACAGCAGCAACAAGATTACAATGATCAATTCTGATGGACGTGGCTCTCTTCAACAATGAGATGATTCGAACCAGTTCCACTTGTGCAGTGATGAAGAGAGCTATCTACGTCCAGAGAGATAACTGTGGGAACTGAGTGTGGACCACAACATAACATTCTCACTTTCTGTTGTTGTTCGTTTACATTTTGTTTTCTTTCCCAGTTTTTTTTTCTTCTTGATCCAATTTTTCTTGTGCAGCAAGATAACTATAAATATATACACATATATTGGATTTAACATATATTTTAACATATTTAACATGTATTGGACTACCTGCCATCCAGGTGAGGAGGTGGGAAGAAAAAGGGGAAAATTTGGAACAGGTTTTGCAAGGGTCAATGTTGAAAAATTACCCATGCATATGTTTTGTAAATAAAAAGCTTTAATAAAAAAAGAAAAGCATTCTCAAGTTTTTAAAAGTAACTTTTCTTTGTAGCATTTCTGTCCTTATGCAAATTGACCTGGTTCTACCCGTTTCACTCTATATCGGTTTATAACTACCCACAAAAATTGTTGAAATTGTTTCTTTTGTCATTGCTTTATAGCATAATAACATTCTATTGCATTCATATACCAGGAGACAGCTAAGAGCACAGTGTATAGAGCAATTTGACTTCATCATAGAGTTCAAATCCAGCCTCACACATTATCTTTGTGATGCTAGACAAGTTATCTTCCACCTCAGTTTCTTCAACTGTAAAATGGGGATCTCTACTTCACAAAGGTTGTCAGGAGGATCAAATAAGATAATATTTATAAAGTACCTAATATAGTGCCTGGCACATAATTGGTATTTAATGTTTGTTTTCTTCTTACCATAATTTGTTCAACCATTCCCCAATTGTCTTAACATAGTAAATTCTAGAAACCTCACCCCATTTAAATTACAATCCCTCTTTTGTTTTTTCCTCTTCAGAATTGTAAAATTTGTTTTACATATATTCTCCTTTGTCCTCTTTTGCTTTCTCAGAACCAAACCTATACCATGGGACCTTTTTAGCCCCATTTTCCTTTGAAGACATTCAGAATCTGTAGAGATTTCATTTCTTTTCCTTCTATTAGAATGTTAGCACTACATCACAACTCCTAACTGTTGAAATAAATTTACCTTTCTCGGTTTCTCTTGACCTGTGTTTGTATTTCAAAGTTTTATTTTACAATTATTTTCTTGATCTTTTGCTTCATTCCAGGTATTTATATAGTCCTTATAGTTTTTTTTCCTTTTAAGTCTCTGCTTGCACTTATTATGAAATTATTCTGTCTTTCTTGGTTTACTCATCTCTTTAGTTTTACTTCCTGATCTTAGGCTTTATACTGATTCCAAATCTCACTCCAGGTTCCCTAAATCTTCTAGGCCCTCTGAAGCCTAGCTTCTTAAATTGTGGTTTGTGACCCCATATAGGGTCTTATAACTGAATGTGGGGGTCATGTAATTATGATTTATTATCAATAAATGTTTGATAATAAATGTATACCCATTTCATATACCTATAGCCAGAGGCACATAAAAATTTCTTGAGTGAAAAGGGGTCACAATTGTAAAAAGTTTAGGAAGCTCTAATGCATCTCAGGACACAGTGATAGGGATCTCAGAACCCTTGAACGGGACTTAGTCTTGATAAGGTTCATATTTGGGGTACTCAAATGAAATTAGGGTTACTGGTGGTCAGGGAGTCAAATGAGGTCTAGTGGTGGCACAAGGGTAGGGAGTTCTGGGGATTCCCTTCTGGCAGTGCAGAGATCCTCTGTAAAGGAATTTACAGATCCAAAAACCTAAATTGGTTTATTACAGGGATTGGAAGTAAGATTAGTCTGGTTAAGGAAATAGGTGAGGGTAAAGAGAAGATAGCACTGGAAACAGTATTCCAATGGGCAGAGAGATCCTGGCTGTAAAGGGCACTGCCAAGGTCCATTAGCAAAAGCCTTAGTTGATGGAAGCTCATTATATTGCTTGTCTTGGTGGGGGCTGGGAAGCCTGAACATATCATTAGAATGGGGGCTGGGACAGCCCAAGTTGGTTCAGATCCGATGGGGGCTGGGACAAGCCTGGATCTCCTGTTGGAATTCAAAGGGATGCTTTTGACCAGATTTGTGAATCAAAGGTCCTGGCTTCCTGGATTGATAATGCATCAGCCAGGAGGGGATTGGAATCAGAAAGGAATAAATCAATCTGAAAGTAATCACAAATCAATAGGAAATAGTTTCTTAAAGGGACCACAACCCACTTCAGTCTGAGCTCCTCTGTACTATCATGGTCAATGCCCATCTGCCCCTACCACTTCTAAAGTCCCTGGCTACTTATATCTCTGCCCTGCCTTGGGAGGCTGCCATTTTGTTTTCACTGGTGCTGCCTTTGCTCATGGCCCTCTTTTCCCATTCAATATATTGTTCAACATTTATTCTTGGCCAAGATGCTGCTAAATCAAGTCTGTTCTTCCTATGGGGAAATTAGTCCATGAACAATGTAGAGGGAAAATGTCTAACGAAATAACTTGATTTGGGATCTTTGACTCCCATCCTTCTCTTAGTAGTAGAATAAGAGACCTTGACCTGTACATATTTTAGTAGGGGATGGTCTTTTTGACTAAGGTTAAGGGGCAAATAGATGTGTGTCCATTTTGCCAGTGTTGGATTCATTAAGTCTTACTTTTCACTATAAACTTTAGTTGATTCTTTCAATGTCTTATTGACTAAGTGATGTAAGTGTGGGTCCACTCAGAAAAAGTTTAAAAGACATGGAACGTATAGTCTTGAAAAGGACTTAGAGGTATCTGTTCCAACTGTCTCATTGTATAGATGAAGAAAATGAAACAGATTAAAACTTTGTCATCTTCACACAGCTAGTGTCAGGCAGATTTTACTTAGATCTTCCTGACTAAATATAGTATGTAACTATGTAAGAATTCTTTTTTTTTTTTTTTTTTTTGGTGAATTCTTCATTGGTCTAGATAACTAATTTGCTTTACCATAGCAAATCTGTATCAGTTCTACCTCCTGTAATAGAACTGTGTCCCCTTGATCTTTGGAAAGGGGAGAACCTGGATTAGAAAAACCCTCAATCTCAATCCCTCCTGGCTCTGGGAAAACTACCTGGTTTCCATAGGAAACTCCCACCTCCAACTGATCTGGGAAATTGAAACTGGGAAACAATCACCAGCCTTATTGATTTGAAAATTAGCCCCTCAATTGTTCCCTATCCCCAAGCCATAGAAGGTTAAATAAAATCAAGACCCTGTATCTCAATCTTTGCTAATTTCCTAACCAGGAACTAGCCCACAGAGACTTCTCAGGGAAAATAAACCCTTTTTTCCTTTATTTTCTTTAATTTTTTGCCAAAAATCTCACTTGGAGATTGGGACTGCGAATTCTTTCACAAAACCTGCGACACCACACTGGAGACCCCCATCACTGTTGGGGTATCTCATCCCTCAACATTGAGTTGCCAGGATACTGAGAGCTTTGTCCATGTTCAACACAGCCAGTTTCTATTGAAATGAGACTTGGATCCAAGAAAGATTTTTAGAATCCAAATCTGGTTCTCTGTCACACTGTCTTTAACCATAAACATTTTTCAAAGTCTACCCTAGAGGAGATTCAGAAAATAGTTGCATGGCAGTATCATGGTCCAATCATTATAAATCTACATGCTGTTAAATCCACATATACAAAACTCTTTGTTTCTACCCAAATAACTAAATGCATAGCTCCCTTGGGACTCTGAAAAATGAAGATGTTTATCTCTTAATTAAGACTGCTTTGGACTGTTGCTAAGCTGCCCACCTGAAGGAGGTAGAAAAGCTTAACAGGCTTTCAAATGTTCCAGGTGAAATGGTCTTTAAGCTGTCACCTGGATTTAGCAAAGCTAGGAAGAAAGCAATTCTTTCTTGTCCTGTTGTACATAAAAAGGAAGAATTCCAGCTTGATTGTAGTAATTCTAATGTAATTAGAGCTTACCTGGGAGACATTTCTGTAGTGAGGAAGTTGTACCAGAAAGACATTTTATCTTAGCAAATTAATGACCAATCTGATTTTTTAAAAACTAGGTCAGCAGGACAAAAGAAATATTCCTAGAATCCAGTACTTGATTGCTTCATATTTTCATAATTTCCCAATTAACAAATGAGCAAAAGACATCCAACAGACAGTTTTTATAGGAAGAAATTCAAGCCTTTCAATATCCATTTGAAAAAATAGTGTGAGACACTAATTGGGGAAATACAAACTAAAGCAATCCTGAGATTCTGCTTCAAAACAAAATTAATTTTAAAAAATAATAACTGTTGCAGGAGCTTCAGGAAAACAGTCACATTAATGTTTTGTTGATAGAGCTATAAGTTGGCATAGGTATTCTGGAAAATAATATGAAAGTGTGAACAAAAGTTTACTAAATTATGGATACCCTTTGACTTGCTACTAATAAATATATACCCTAGAAAGATCAAAGAGGGAAAAGGACCCATATATGCAGAAATATTTATAGCAGTTAAATTTGTGGTGCTAAAAAAACTGGAAACTAAAGGGATGACCAGTATTTGGGCAATGGCAATTTGGGCATTTGTAATGGAATCCTATCGTGCCATAAAAAATGACAAATGGGACAGTTTCAGAGACACCTAGGAAGACTTGTATGAACTGATGCAGAGTTAAATGAGCAGAATTAACTGGAAAGTTGTTAGAGCAGTAGTCAGTAAGACTAATCAGTAAGACCTGAGTGCTAGTCCTGCCTCAAACACTTAATAGCTGTTTGACTCTGGGCAAGTCACAACCTCTCTGCTTCAGTTTCCTCATCTGTAAAATGAGGATAATAATATCTATCACCTTCCTCACAGGCTTATTGTGAGGATCAAATGATAAAACAAAGCACTTGGAATTTTTTTTAATCAAGCATTTGTTCCTACTGTCTATCAGGCTTAAAAATAAACATAAAATAGTTTTACCCTCAAGGAGCTAATATTCCTGGGAATTTTTATTTGAGATTCTCTTTCAGGTGATTGGTGGTTTTTGAATTTCTATTTTACCATCTGGACCCAAGATAGCAGGACAGTTTTCCTTTATATTTTCTTGAAATATATATATCTTCTTTTATATTTTCTTAAAATATGATGTCTAGGCTCTTTTTAAAAATCAATAAACTTAAATTATCTCTCCTCAATCTATTTTCCAGGTCATTTGTTTTTCTGTGAAGTAAGATATTTCACATTTTCCTCTATTTTTTTCTTCTTTTGACTTTGTTTTAATTATTTCTTGAAGTCTCATGGAGTCATTGACTTTGATTTGCTCAATTCTAATTTTTAAGGAATGTTTCTTCAGTGAACTTTTGTGTCTCTTGGATATTTGACCAACTCTGTTTGTTGTTGCTACTGCTATTGTTTTTGCATTTTAATAGTTTTATTGAAAGATCATTTTCTTTCAGAACATAATGGTACTTTCTTAAATTATTTCCAGCTAATTTAAGTTTGGATTGATAAATTAGAAAGGAAATTCTTCCTTGAATCAAATGTTTGGAAGTAACTGAAGAATGCATTTGCAAAATTCTTTACATGATGAAGTACAAGATGAGATATATACTGTGCTTTTTTGGTTTACCTTTAAAAGGAAATTTTTTCCACAATATGATGTCAAAGAGAAATTTGGACAAATTATAGCTATTGTAAAAATTATATATTGTGAAAGCTATATATTGCCTTGATTAATTAAAGGCTTTATAAGCTTTCCCAATCCAATATGTCAATTTAGATTCATTAACTTACAACTAGCCTTAAGTGCTCCAACTACCACATAATTGATAAATTAAATTGCTGCTTATTTGAATCTGGACAAACAATTCACTTCAGTCAGATAGACAATTATACTATACTAAAGTGTATCATACCATTTTTCTGAAATTGATCTGTCTTGATATGAACTTGCTTCACCATCCAAATAACATCAATTAAAGTCAATCACATCTTGCTATCACTGCTACCTATAATCAGTATACCAATCCAGATATTACTAGATTAGATCAATATTAACTATATATTCACAGCATAGTCTCCCATCCTGTTTCTATGTTAGGATTTCACATTTGAATTTTAGTTTTTACAAACTTGCCTCAAAGAAGATCATAATTTTGTCCTGAACACATTTCCAACTGCTGCACACATAATCAATTTTCAACTATAGCCTGTTTCCCCTTAAGTCTGAAAGCATCATTGCTAACCTAGTTGCTCTGGTTCAGTTTAAATCCATTCTAATATTGGAGTCCACAGTTCTGATGTAAAATAAGCCTTCAAAATAGTTGAATTTCTTCACCATAAGAATCCTATTAAGATTGTTGGAAGATGAGCGATTTTGTAATAACTATGCTTCAACTGACATGCAGTATGCGCAGACACAATCTATTTCAACTTCTGAACATTTGGTTTGGAACACTCCTTTGATGAGTGTTTAGTTAGGCACTTTGCTACAAGTTCCTGCCAGAAGGTCAGATCTCTGCAATTTATCTTGGAATGTTTCTGAAGATAGTCTACTCCTGTCAATTCTATATGTTTCTGTGCTTGAATCTCTGCTGCAATTAAGGATATATAGAAAAAAGGCTTTGCTTAGAACACAATAGCATGTCTTAAACTGACTTTCAAAACCTGATAAATTTTCATGAATGAGTGAATAATAGAACTGTAGAAACTGAAAGACAGAAGTAGTTTTAACTTTGCAATACACTTTCTCTAATAGAACTTTTTCCATTCTCAGAAGGTCAGAAGCTGAATTTATATTAGCTTATTCAGATCAAATAAGTGGCTAATGGGACATTTCTCTCTTCCTCTGTCCATTTCACAGCCAGACAGAAGCAACCTAATCCCACGCATCCAAGATATCTGGAATATACCTTCATTATGAACAGAAATGTGTCCAATAAACAGAAGGCTTTGCGAGGGTCAGTGCTAAAAAATTACCCATGCATATTCTTGTAAATAAAAAGCTATAATAGTAATAATAATAATAAAGAAAATATGTCTAATAAATTCACAGCTAGAGAAAAACAAACCAAAGAACTTTGTTAGTTTAATAACGTCTTTCATGTCAAAGCCCTCAGCCTTGCAGTCATCTGAAGACCATTATCATGAGCAGATTCAATTAGTTTCAGTCATAGAGTTTTGGTTGACATCTGGACTCCTATTCCAACAGAACATTCAGTTGCTGCAGCAATTTCTGAGCCTCAGTTGTTACCTTTATCATCTTGAGCTCCTCCTGATGGAATGTGGGGTTGAACTCCAAAAATATACTGGGGTTTCAGGCTGGTGTCTGGAGATATCTAAAAGACTTGTTAGGTTTAGACCATCTCCAAATCAAGCAATGATTTTATTATGCTCTTAGCAGCAGGCTAAGTTCCAAAAGAGAAGTTAGTGATTAATAAGGGGAAGCACTCAGACTAAGTTCCCTAGCAGAAGTCCCCATTCTAAAGGAGAAGACACCCTGGGAGAATAAATTCCTAAAAGGAGTAAGCATAGAAGTAAGATACTAGTAAGTTCTTTTATAGGAGGAAAATAACCTTAGAGGTTGACATCTAGAGCTTGGCCTCCTGATTGGGTTTGGTAACTATGGGATCATGATAATTTTGTCAGTGCAAGGAATTCACAAAAAATTCAACCTAGGCCCACTGCAACAAAGGCCCACTTAAGGACAGCAAAGGGGTCCACTTAAGGACAAGATAATCCCTTTAATGGCCCATCCTACTTGCCTCAAGGAGTAACTGTGGGAATTCTACCAAGGGTCTACTACAACTAAGACCCACTTTCTACTTAAATTCAACCAAAAAAACACCTCCTATGAAAGCCCCACCTTATGGCCCAAAATACCTACCAAAAATATCTGGGGCTTTATTCACTCCATCACTCCTGGTGACTCTACCTTGATAGCAAGTTGCCTTCCTCCTTATATCTTACCTCCCCCTATCTCAAAAAATTAGTCCACATGTCAGAAAACTATATGGGGGAGAAGAGAAAGACTGAGATGGGAATGGGGGAAGAGATGATGAAGAGGGTTCCTCCCATCACTGCTTTTAAAGGAATTCTTTTCTATAGTGAATTTTTACCACTAGGTCAGTTTTATTTTTTAAGTTGTTATTTTCTTCAGTATTTTTTTGTCTTTTTTACCCAGCTGTTAATTCTCTTTTTATAATTTTCTTGCATCACTCTCATTTTCCCAGTTTTTCTTCTACCATTTTTATCTATTTAACTCTCCTAGGAATTCTTGGTTCTAACTAGCATTTTTTGAGGCTTTGTTTGTAGCTGTTTTCACATTGTGGTCTTCTAAGTTCATGCCTTTGTCTTCTCTACCACCATAGTAGCTTTTTATGATCAAATTTGGGCTCTGCTCACACAGAGATTGGGAGGCACTATCACTTTTTCATGCTGCTAATTTTCAAAGCTAGTTCTGGAGGTCTGCAAATTTTCAATATTTCTAAGGTTGTATGATCCAGGGAGAGGTGTGGTCACTGCTCACCTGACTGGCACTGTGAAGGGCCCAGTCCCCTTACAGTCACAAAGTCTATTGCACCTCTCTGCCCTGAACTGTGACCTAGAACTGCTTATGGGCAATAGAGTTGCCAATCAGCATCAGCTGCACCCGGTGCCAAAAAATGATCCCCTAAAATCTTTCACCTTCCAAATCTTAAAGTGCTATTATAAATGCTATTATTATTAATGTCAGCATCAATGTTATCACTATAACAACATTTTAAAGACAGCTTTGAAAGTTTTAGGAACCACTATTCCAAGAAGTCCATTGATGAAGCATGTTGCTTCCTGACAGAGGATTAAAGGACTCAATGCAGAAGTGAAGTAATATGATTTTGTGGTCCCTGATTTTTAGGGGGGCTTCTGTTCTAACAATAACAATAACAAATCTTCTGGCTTTGGAGTCTGTCTCAGGAAACTCCCACACCCAATATGTTTGATTCTGAATAGACCCCTTCTCAGTCAGATAGCTTCTGGCCTCAGGATAATCCCACAGATCAAATTCCTGAGACAATAAACCACTCCTCAATTCATTGATAACTGATAATCTGGTTATTAAGAACCAAATTCCAGAACCACTCCTCAATTTATTGCTAACTGTCAGATAGATAATCTGGTGGTCAGTGATAACCAAATTCTGGAGACCACTCCAGTGGGCCATAGAATTAGCATGTCAATGATAGAAAGCTGGATAAAGGGGTCTCTTCTCTCTCAGAACTTTGCTCATTTCTTTTGTAATTCAGCCTGCTTGTATTAGCATTACTGTTGTGCCACAGTTTCCTTTTGTTGTCCTGCCTCAGTTTCCCCTGAGTTGTTCTGCTCAATCCCCCTGGTTGCAACCCCCCCTTTCCTGTTCATTCGGACTGAGATAATTAGGATAATGGATATCTGGCCACTGGCATTCCAAAAGATAAAACTCCAGATGTCCTATCTCAGATACCTAAATGGCATCCTCTATCTCTAAAATTCTAGGCTTTTCGTCTCTAATGACTACCCCCGACCTGTTAGAACCAGACTGATGGTCCCTTCTTGGAAATTCCCGCTGTCACTGTTCAGACTTTACCTTGCCTTTGTCTCCCCAATCTTGGAGCCACAGATATAATTTATTGGAATCTCATATTTGCTGCTGCTGAATGCTATAGGACATCGGCCCAGGGGCCAAAATGGATCCTTTGGTCCCAGAAAATCTCTCCCTCTCAGAAATCCAAGTAAAATATTAAACACTCTCTAATCTCTATCCTGCCTCAGTTTCTTCAGCATTACATTTGGAGGCCCCAGTGAGATATGAGAGCAGGATTAGAGATTAGAGATTGGGTCTCCGCCTTGGGCTTTGGGATGGCTGAAGTCTGGGCTCTTGGTTTGGAAAGTCTAGCCCTTTGGATTGCTCCAGAGTTTTGGGGAAGAGAGCAGTTTTTCAGCAGTTACAAGACTCTTTGTAGACACCTCCACCTGGCCAAAGGAGAGTCTGTTTTAAACTCCCTGCAAGGTAAGTGATTTTCTGTCTATTCAGTCTGTGCCAGCTTCAGGTCCTCAGACATTAGGTTGATGAACCATTAATCTGGGAGATACAGGCCGGATGTGGCTGTGGTGTCATTTGGTTCTGGTATTCTGTGCTCTGGTTCTGGTTCTGAATGTCTTTTGGCACTATCTGTTATCTCTGGGCATTCTCTGTGAAGGCAGAGAAATGCACCAAACTGGGGCTTGGAAGCCTATTTAAAAAGGCTCCGTTTGGATTTCTGAGGGAAGAGTCTTGAGCTGAGAAAAAAAACAAAAAAAAACAAAAAAAAAAACACTTCCTTGAGGGCATTCCTGAGTGTAAAATGTCTTGTTAAATGTTGTAATTGTGCAGCCTATGCTTGTGTGATTAGTGTTCTGTGTTCTGTGTGACTTGTTTGGTTGTTTTGTTGATTAAGAGCTCTGTTAAGTTTTAAGAACTATGACTAAGAAATTTGGTAATTGGTCATTTCAATGTAGCAAATGTGTTTAGCATAAAAAAAATTATTTGTTCTTCTTAACTTCTTAAACCATTGCACTAATTTATAAGTAAAAGGAACAGGAAAAGCTTGGCTACTTTTAAAACTGGCAGAAAAGTTTTTCCCTCCCTGAAAAGCTCTTAGAGAGGAGGGAAAGAGCAATAAAATTCAAACTCAGCCTGGAGAGATAAGAGCTCTAGAGAACAAAGAAGTTGATGCTAATTGCTGTGAGAAGAAAATTCAGGCAGTAGAAGAAAAAAATTATCTTTTGGGGTAATTTAAAATGGTATTATGATTCAGAAATTGTGGGAAATAATTTTACTGTTGCCTTGCCCATGCTAGATTTATTCTGAGTATAAAATTTCAGAATTTGTGAAAACTTTACTACTGAAGAAAAAAAAACTTTTTAAAACCTTTATTTGATTTGGTTCAGTTTATGTTGCCTTCTGAAACATAAATTGGGTAATTTGCAAACATTACAAGTTATGCTTTAAATCTTGTCAGCTTTGCTGAACATGTGTGTGGGTTTTATGGAGTTATTTAGCTATTCATTGTATTGTGAATCTTAAAAGTTTTGAAAGGAAAGGAAAGAAGATAAGACAGGAATTCTGAAGAACTGGGATAAGAAAGATTAATTTGCAAACGCAATGAATAGTTTAAATGGAGCATCTAGTTGGAAGGATTGTTGGTTTGGGAATTTGTTTAAAGTATGTCAGACAAGGTTAGCTGTGAGAAGTGGGGGTTGGGAAGCATCGTGGACTTGGGAGAAATGCCATGTGGAATGGGGAAAGGGCAACCACATGGAAAGAGCCTCATCAAGGTGATAATCTAATTCCCCTTCCCCCGACTAAGTGTGTTCCAGTCGCTTTTTTACCAAGTTGCAGCAGCTTAGCTCTCCATAGAGAGAGCAAATTGTGATTTAAAGGGATGGCCCACTTTTATTATAGTAAATTAATTGATTGAATATTTATTTCTTTAGGTACATAATGGTTTTCTTGTTTAAGGAATATGGTCATAACTGTGATCTATAATTTGGTAGGGTTATTTTTTAAAATTTAATTAATATATTTTTTTTTTTATTTAATAGCCTTTTATTTACAGGATATATACATAGGTAACTTTACAGCATTAACAATTGCCAAACCTCTTGTTCCAATTTTTCACCTCTTACCCCCCCACCCCCTCCCCTAAATGTCAGGATGACCAGTAGATGTTAAAATATTTTAATTAATATTTTAAAGAACATTTTGGATTCTTTTATGTGGAATTAGGATATTCCATATAGGATATTCTGTATAAGTTTTAATTGATTGTATTGAGTCATTCTGAAGTTATGCTCATTATTTAAAGGGCCTCTGAGAAAAACAGTTTTTTTCCTTTGTCCTTTTGAAAATGTTTTTGTTATGGACAATATGCAATTTGGGATTTTTCTATGTATTGTGTATTTTAAAAGGAAAATGATTTGTGTAGTGTTCACTTATGAAACATCTACTTAGATATGAAAGATAATTATATGAACTTTCAGGGACAAATTTCTTACTGTTATCAATGTAAAGTCATGGAAAATGCCTGTTAAGGTTTTATCTGAAACTTTGGTTAATGGGATTTGTTATTCGAGGCAAAATTTCTTGGGCTTGTAGCTAATATTACTTTTGGGGGTTCTAAAGCTCCACCTTCTGAAAGTTATTGGGACAATTACCTGGAGTAGAACTGAGTTAAGGCTATTTTATCCTGTATATGCTGAAGAATCATTTTTGACTGCTTATATTATGTTATAGTCATATCCCTGTATTTTTTCCTCCTGTGACTGATCAGAGCAAATGATCAATAGAAATTGTTAATGCAGTTCTATTATGTCATGCCTTGCTGTTGCCAATCTGATTATATGTAATCATATCCTAAATACATAGACAAGTATTTAGCCTGGTCATCTGTATGTTACTGGATATTTGTGTCTGTAGATATTCAGGTTTTTAAAGGTTTCTAAATAATAAGAGGACAATGAACAGTAGTCTGTGAGACCTAACTGCTGTTTTGTTTATTGGGACTACAACTGTTTGTCTGTCCTGTGAGGCAAACTTGTCTCTTCACATAGGAAGCTGCTGGTCAGTCTATACTGGCCTCTCCACGTTTTGTTGCAGTTCCCTGTGAAAACCAGTCTTTCTGTCTCAGATTGTTCTAACCTTTACTTGTTAGATTTGGTTTTTGTTCTAGATTTTAGTTAAAATTACAGTATATAGACCTGCTTCTGGGATTGGGATCAGCCCAATGGAAACTTTGATCATTTTCAGCACGTCATACTATACCCATCCCCCTCCGTGGACTGAGAGTCAGCCCTTTGCCCATTCTCAGCAGGAAGCAGTTTTGAATGAGACTTCACCCTCTGCCCCTGATGGACTTTAATATGGGGAATTTGGGAATGGTTGATGAATTATTGCTAAACCCTGACAAGGACATCTATTACTGTGTGTTTAAGATTTGGGATGGAAATATTAAAATTGTATAATTACTGCTGTTAAGGAAGTTCCCTTCCTTCAGAATATGTAATTGTTTGAGGGATTTTTAGGAAACCGTACTGTACTAATCTGTTATGTTCGGGAACTTTAATTCACTGTCAGGATTTATATGTGGAATGGTTACTTGACAATTTATTTACTCCTCCTTGGGTGATTCCTTTCAGTTAAATCAAAAAGGGAAGAAGAGATAAGAAATTAGGGAAGCTACCCCCCTGGAGTTTCAGACAGTCATGGGGTGCCCCTCCTAGGAAGAGCAGCACAACTGTCTTGAGCACTGCTACTCCCTCTATAAGCAGAGGCTGTTAAGTGCACAATTGACTACAGACCTAACTCATAGTGATTTGTCCATCTCAAGCTGGATTCCCTGATTGAGATGATGCTCCAGAACTTCAGAGGACCTGAAATGTTTGCAACAGGAAGAGCCTTTGTACTGCTGTTAACTCTGAGGTTGTCAGGGAGAGACTTCTCCTTTCCATAAGTCCTTGCATTTTTCTACTTTTATTTTGGTTTCTTTGCCTCACACAGGGTTGGTCAAAATTATGGTGCTAAGACCTCCCAGGTATCTAAGGGAAGATTTGAATATTCAGAAGGGAGAGTGTGGAATGTTGTACCACAGTTTCCTTTTATTGTCCTGCCTCAGTTCCTTAATTGTTCTGCCTCAATCCTCCTGGTTGCAATCCCCCTTTCCTGTTCATTAGGACTGAAATAATTGGGGCTATGGAGATTTGGTCACTCTGGCATTCCAAAAGATAAAACTCCAGATGTCCTGTCTCAGATGCCTAATTGGCATCCTCTATCTCTAAAATTCCATACTTTCTGTCTCTAATGACTACCCCCTTCACTCCCAGTTTATCAGAATTTATGATCCTCAACCCCCACCCTGTCAGAACCGGACTGATGGTCCCTGCCTGGAAATTCCCACTCTCAGTGTTTGGACTCCACTCCTTGCCTTTGTCTCCCTGATCTTGGAGCCACAGATATAATTCAATGGAATCTCACATTTGATGCTACTGCTGCTGCTACTGCTGCATGCTTTAGGACATCAGCTCTGGGACCAAAATGGATTCTTTGGTCCCAGAAAATTTCTATCTCTCAGAAATCCAAATAAAATATTAAAATCTCTCTAATCTCTATCTTGCCTCAGTTTCTCCAGAATTACATTACAATTACAATAAACTTTGCCCCTTGACTAGGAAATGGGCTCAAGCCTGAAGATTCTTTTGAGATACCTCGTGACACTGGTCTGTAACCCCAAACTTTTGGGGTTCCCTTCCCAACCTCAACAGAAGGAGATATTTTTGAAAATATCCCTTAGGGAAATTTATTTTGCTTAACTGCATATTATCACAAAGATTTTATGATTTACTTTTCCATGGGGGGAGTAGGAAGATGTAAAGAAGAGAAACTAAATGCTTTTTTAGTTGAAGAGTATTTTTTCTAAGGAAAAAATAAAACTACCTTGGCAACTAAACTAAAAAAAAAAAAAAAAAAAAAAAAAAAACAAACCTTAAAAAATTAAATTAATTGATGCTACAGCAATCAATGTTTAACCTAACATTCAAAGGCTTCCTTAAATCTATGTCTCACCTCTCCCTTTACATATATTCCCCCCTCCCCCCTCCCCAGGCAATCGGGGGTTAAGTGACTTGCCCAGGGTCACACAGCTAGGAAATGTTAAGTGTCTGAGGTCAAATTTGAACTCAGGTCCTCCTGACTTCAGGGCTGGTGCTCTATCCACTGTGCCACTTAGCTGCCCCTACCCTTTATATATTTTCCATTACAGTCAAATTAGTTTATGAGCTATCCTCTGTATAAACAACATTCTAACTTACCTCTTTTTCTTTACACAAGTAGTCTCCTACATCAGAAATATTCTCCTTTTACAGTACTTTGTAGAGTCTAAACTTCCTTTATAGCATAGTTCAGGAACTACTTCTTATGCAAAGACCTTTTTGATAACCCCCCCCCCCCCCAACCCTAATAAATGGACATTTATTTTGAGCAATAAACTGCTCTCTCCCTCATGAAATTACTCCATAGATACTTCTCTATGTATTTTATCCTCCTAGTAAAAGACAAGGATTTTTTTGTCTGTGCATTCCCATTGCCTAGCACAGTGGCCTTGAACAGAGTAGGCACTTAATAAATGTTTCTTACATTTAATGAGGGAATCCTAATAAAAAGTTTTTAACTTTTTGAACATTCAGGACGGCCTATTTAAGTAGGAGATATACGTTCATATGGTTTCATGTTTGGCTCCTGTATTTATTTTGCTGCTGCCTTCTCTGATATGCTGTAGAAGGAGTTGCCTCCACACCCTCAAATGGCATGGTTCCAGTATGGTTGGTTTGTTATCTATCATTTCTTTTGTAGTTGGGGCTTATAGATCTGGATAACAAAGGTAAATGGGAGAAAAGAAGATTCAGAAAAAAGAGAACTAATATGCTACAGAATATAAAATAATTTAAAGGGTCCAGTGGAATTTTAATGGGGAAGAGAACGATTTTTAAATCTGCCTAAAATAAACATGAACTAGAATTTTGAATTAAGTTTAAGGAACACCAGAATAAAACCACACCCAGAATATTGAAATAGATTCCAGCAACAGGCCTAGAACAGCCTCAGGCAAAGTTACCTAGTGTTAACTGAATTCTAAACAGTCAAGAAGCTTTTTAAAAAGTCAGACTTTGACTGTTAGTGTTCCTTTATCTCTACAGTTAAGTAGTTTGAAAAAAAAGAATATTAAAACTTATTTTGGCTTTTGCATGAATAAAAAAAATACAGTGAGGAAAAGAAGGGAAACATCCTACTGGAAAAAAATTTTTGCATCAAATATGTCCAATAAGGGTCTAAGAGCTAAGAATTATGGGAATACAAATATATAAGCCCAAGATGCATTTTCCAGTACATACTAAAGATATGAATAAATGATTCTCAAAAGGATTATTAACTAGGAAGGATTATGTGGAAGACATTTCTTCCTAACATTACCCTTGTTTCTATCAATGGTAGCACTATTTTTCTATGTTCACAATCTCAGAGTGATCCCTAAATTCTTCACTCTCCCTTCACCTCCACATCCAATTAATTGCCAAGTTTTGTAGATTAAATTTCCATAACATCTTATAAATCTAGTCTCTTTCTCTACTCATTCAACATCTCTGTCCACCTTTATTATTACTTACCTACATAATTGTAGTCACTTTATTTTTGGTCTCCCTTCTTCCATTATTCTCTACTCCTTCTATTGATCACACAACTACTAAAGTAAAATCCCTGAAGTACAGATCTGACCATGTCTTTTACCTGCTTAAAAAACTCCTAGCTCTCTTTGGCCTCTAGGATCATAGATAAATTCCTGTTTTACCTCACCTTCTGACTCTAGCCTATCTTTTCCAGCTTTTTTATATGTTACTCCCTCTCTATGGATGCTATGGTCCAGACAAACTGATATTCTACACATACAATAATTCAATTCTCATCTCTTGTCTTTGCACAGACTATTTCTAATGCTTAATAGCCCTCCCTTCTCAGCTCCATTAGACTTTGTGTTCCATGGAAGCAGAGACTGATTTTTTGCCTTTCTTTGTATTCTCAATATTTTAGCCCAGTGTCTGACACATAATAATAAAAGCATTTGCTTGTTGATTTGATTTAAGGCATACTTCACAGAATCTTTAGCTTTCTTAAAAGTTCAATTCAAGCACCACCACCTTCTCTTGAAGGCTTTTTCTAATTTCCACTGCTAAAATCTCTCCCTGACACAAAATTACTTTACTTTTTGTTTCTATACAGATTATATTTACTTTTTTGTCTATTGGTTGGACTCCCTGCCTCGAGTCAATCTCCACTCATATCCATCATCTACTCACCTATCAAACTGATCTTAAAGCACAGGTAATATTACACCCTTCTCTCCCATTTAATAAACTTTGGTGTTTTCCTATTGACTCCAAGATGAAATATAAAATCCTTTATCTGACTTTTCAAACCTGACCCACTCTTGCTTTTTCCAAATCTTTTCTTAGTCTTAAGTTTCTCTTTTTACAAGACAGGAACTGATTTTTGTCTTTTTTCATATCTCTCTTATTTAAAACAGAACCTGACATATAGTAGATGCTTTATAAAATGCTAGTTGATTGACTTTTTATAGGTGCATACATGTTGTTTTCTTAGCATGTAAGCCCACTGACCTTATGATTTGGTTTTGTCTTTGTTTCTGCACTACTTAACAAGTTCTTTGTACACAGTAGGTCTCTTACTTAAAAAAAAAAATTAAAGGTATAATATAGAGAGTGCTGTTCTTGGAGCCAGGAAATCGTTGGCTTAGTTCCCACTTTTGATTCAAAACAAATCACTTAGGCTCTCAATGCTTGAGATCAGAAATGTCAAACAGAGCCTACAACACTCTCAAGAGAGGCCCAACCAGATA
This sequence comes from Sarcophilus harrisii, assembly GCF_902635505.1. Taxonomy (NCBI): domain Eukaryota; kingdom Metazoa; phylum Chordata; class Mammalia; order Dasyuromorphia; family Dasyuridae; genus Sarcophilus; species Sarcophilus harrisii. The sequence goes on from NC_045427.1 coordinate 261,089,382, forward strand.
ATTAAAATAATTGAAAAATATTTAGAAAATTAAATAAATATTAAATATAATATAAATATTATAAACAAATACTAAAAATACAATAAAACACAGATAATGTTAATGTATTCCTTTCTAAGTTTGTGGCCCACAGGGATCCTTAGGTACAATTCAGTGGACATGTTTCTACTTGATTTTGACACCACAATGTTAGGCACCTCTCAGAGTCCAAGTTGTTGGGGTGGTGATCTGCATGGGTAGACAGAGTTTCTCAACAGAGAGCTCTTATATCAGTGAAGTCACAGGTTCAATTGTAATGTCGGAGAAACTGAGGCAAGACAGAGATTAGTTTTTAATATTTTAAGAGTGGAGAATTTGGGCTAGCTGGTTGGACAGGATTCATGTCCAAAAGATGTCCAATCCCTAACAAATAAGACACAGACCTTTTATATGTTTTTTTAGCTACACAGGATATATGGCCTGAGTAAGGCAGTTAAGGAGGGGACAAGGATACTGGATAGGGGACAAGACATAATTCCAGAGAAGCATCATAACTAGTCCTGACAGATTGGAGGTCAAGATAAGGAGATTGAGGGTAGGAGACAGGAGTTAGAGAGGCAAAGCCCAGCAGGTATTTGAGATAAACCACCTGGAGTTTTATGACTCTTTGGAATGTAAAGTGGTCAGAGCTTTGAGATTTTAATTCTCTCAGTCCTAATGACCAGGAAAGGGGGGAGGGACATAATAATTTTATTCAGGGTATCATAATCCAGGGAAACTGAGACATAAGACAGTCTCTATCCTTATCTTAATAAATGCTTGCTGCCAGGATGACTCACTAACAGAAGCCAAATCAAAACAAAAATCCCAGTATTTGCTGTCACAACCCAGAAAATTATCAAAGATGGCAAAAGATGGAAGTAATCTCTGCTGGAAGGGTTTCAAAAAGACAGGCACTCCAACACCATTGGTGGAGCTATGATTCAATGCAATCATTGAAAGGCAATTTGGAATTATATATTTTTAATAAGTAACCAAACTGTACATACATCTGATCCAGAGATCCCACTCCTAGGAGTATGTGTGTGTATGTATATATATACCACATCTTAGTAGATGGTTTTTCATGAGTTGCTATGGAAAAAAAAATTCATCACTTTCTGTCCAACCTCCTCATGATATGCCTTTAAAGACAAAACTAGACTGCTCTTCAGATGGCAGTATGTCTTTGGAACTTTAGACAAAACCTTTCAAATCTTGTAGAACCAGCTAGAGTTTTTAGTCTCCTCTGGCTCAATCTTCAAAAATTCAAGATTATCTCTATGCAACAAGAAAGCATCAAAGTAGGACTTTAGTGAAAGAATGTGTATATATATGTATCCTATGTATGTATGTGTATATATATAAATGTAATTCTTGTGTCCCGTGGAGAATTAATTTTTTCATCAATTATATATAAGAGTACTTGGAATGTGTTATCAAGAAAACTTCTCTTTATGAGTTCGAATCTAACCTCAGACATCTACTAGTTGTGTGACCCTGGACAAGTAAGTGACTTATCCTGTTTATCTCAGTTTCTTCTTCTGTAAAATGAGTTGGAGAAGTAAATAGCAAACCACTTACTTCAGTGTCTTTGGTAAAACAAAAACATCTCAAAATTAGGTCATGACTGAGTAAAATGGTTGAATAACATTATACATAAGCTTCCATGGCTGTCTTTAAGCGTTGATCCTTCGGATGTTTTGTTTTAGTGTCTACTATGGAATTTAGTTCCTGTGCTATGAGAATTCTGGATTCTGTTATGAACGTCCAAAGTACTAGATATGGACAAAACACTAACTTCACATTCTTGTTAACAATGTCATTTGTTTTCTACCTGTTCTTTTAGCCTATTGATATGAGACCTGTTGTTTCACATGTGCTTCCAGGTTAATCATCCTTTCCACCTTCTGTTTTACTCCAAAAAGAAATAAACAAACCAACCAATCTCCACCTATTTTCTTCTATTGGCTAGTGGCAAAAAATCAGAATTGGTACCCAGGCCTCCTAACTCTCACCACATTGTTCATCTCACTGTGCTGAAGATGACAACATATCCTACACCCTACAACATGACCTTACAATGCTTGTCATACTGTCTATTATTTCAATTTATATAGGACTCATACTTTCTAAATAGCTTCATTTTCCCCCTCCCTTCATAGGTACATTAAATGGAAATGCTAAGTACCTATTATATGAGATCATTTTAAGACACCTTATTAAACCATTTGATATTATGTAACTGAAGTGAATTTTGCCCTTAATAACTGTTCTTGCTCTGTGATTCAGAAATACTCAGCTAGCCTTTCAAAAACAAAAACCAGAAAGCAAATATCAGCAAAATGAGTAAACATTAAAATAAGTAAATAGTTTGAGAAAGGAAAAAATAGCAAAGGAGATCTGGTAACTGATGAAATCAGAAAATAAGAGACTCCTCAACAAGCATTTTTAAGATTATTGGGGACACCAAAAAAGTTGAAAAATAAAGTCCCTGTTCCATAGTTGCCTCTTGTTGGAGAAAAATTGTAGGTAACTAAAAGTTCTTCTGTGGCATAAGATCAGGAATGGATTCCAGATGCAGAGTGAGGCTTCGAGGCTCGTAGAAAGAAATATCCAGTATTGATAGAATTATGAATTGGTCCAACCATCATGGGAAAACCATTTGGAATTAGTGCAAAGTAACAAAAATTTTCATATGTTTTGCCCTAGAGATTCCCCTCCCAGACAATTTAGTCTGAGGGCATCAATGTTAAAAAAGAAAGGCGCCCCACAGACCAAAATATTTATAGTAGCACTTTTTCTACTAGCAAAGAATTGGTAACAAAGTTTATTTATACTCCTCTGTTGAAGAATGGCTAAACAGGGTAGGGTGCATGAATATAATAGAATATTGCTATGCTGAAGAAATTAGTATGATGACAAGAGAACCATGAGCAGATATATATGGACTGATGATAGAGAACCAGAGAACAATGTATACAATAACTATCCCAATGGTAACTTAGAACAGCAACAAATTAAAATAGAAAGCTGGAAACGTGTAATGTCTTTCATGTTTTTTGGCAGAGATAGGGGGGTCTATATGGGTGGAACATTGCATCTAATGTCAAATTTTCTCCATTAATTTTGTTGAACTTAAAATAATATTCTTCTATTGAGTGGGATGGGAAGGAGGAAGATATTGGAAAACTAGGTGATAGTTAGAGTTGAGATCTAGATCTCTTATTTAATTATTGATGTGAGCAACCTCCAGATGAAACTTTCCTTCTATCAGGTTGGCATCTTCTCAGCAATTTATCTTTTTAGAGAGTTATGTTTAAAACACTGAGAGTTTAAGTAACTTTTCCAGGGTCACCTAGTTTGTATGTGTTGGAGGCAGGAATTGAAATCAGGTCTTTCTGACTTTAAGACTGCACTATATTCTGATGCATTTATACTAATGTTACTCTGGAGCAAAACAGACAACAATAAAAAATCCATGCCATTAGATAATGGCTATTAAAAGAATAGCCCCTGAATCCTGGAACTTAATGATCAGAGAAAATCAGTTATTTGGAGTAAAGGAGAATTTACAAATTCCCTTCTGGGAATCAAAAGATTTCGACTTAAAAGATTTATTACCAAGATCAGTCGTTGCTCTCAGAAGTTTTTCTTACTTATTCTATTTAATTCAGCTCATCTTAAAAATGAAATTGTTTACAAAGCAAAACTTTCTTTCCATAAATAACTTTTGGCATTTCACTTACTGTGAACATTGCGATTGGCTTCTGGTCCAGTTATCCTGGATCATATCCTCTATGAATTCAGTGACTTTGTATGCTTTTTGAGAAAGATTATTCTTTCTCCCTTCCCCTCTTCCTCTCTTTCTCCCTCCCACCCCAAACCTCCAAAACAATTTATTGGACATATTTATCTCAGGTCATGTCATAAATAACTGAAATATCAAAACCATTTATCTTTACTCATTTCCGTGGAAGTGAGTCCTGATTCTAAGTCCAATGCCACTTATTTGCCTCAGGATAATAGCTAATTAGCACTTAAATAGTTAAGGCTTACAAAGCACTCTACTTAAATTATCTCATTTAATACAACCTCATTAAGTAGATGCTATCATTAATAATAATAATAATAGTATCGTAGTTGTTATCCCCATTTCGAGATGGGGATCAAAGTATTAAATGATTTGCTGAAGATATGTGTTTGAGGGAGAACTTGAACTCAGACTTCTAGAATGCAGATTTAGCACCCTTATCACCTAACTTTATGGGATGAAGAACTACACAAATCAATATAAATATCTCCTGAAAGTACTTATTATACTGCTGGGAAATATACTGCATATATTTGAGGATTTAATGGTATAAGGGTCTCTCATTTTATGAACTAACAAATGTCTTCAGAGAGAAGAGACCTTTCTTCTTTCACATGCTCAGATTCTTAAGTATGCTTGTATTTTGTTTTTGTTTTTTTGTTTTGTTTTTATCCTGAAAGAAGTTAAAAGCTGCAAGTGGGTTGGATGATTTGCCTGATAATATTCCAAACAAGCCTTAAGGCAAGAAGCTAGTTCTGATATATGGTTTACCATACTGTACAAATCTACACACACCCACCTTAATTCTGTTTGTGAACAAACATGTCTAGTGGATTTGGGGAGTAAATTCTAGTCTCTTTCCTCTCCAAACCATCTTACACACACACACACACACACACACACACACACACACTAAAATACTAATGTGACCCTATCAGTCCCCTCTTCAAGAATCTATAGTGATCTTTAGATAAAGAAATCTCTCCTAATGCTTCTAGGATAAAATTTAAACTTTTTGATTTTACTCCCCAACATTGGTTTTCCCAGTCTGGCTCCAGCTACTTCATTCTGTGATTGGAGAGTGGGCAGAGGGGAAGGGAGGGAAGGGAAATAGGACTAACTGACTTGCCTAGGATCACACAGCTAGTAAGTGTTAAGTGTCTGAAGTTGGATTTGAATCCTACACCGGCCTCCAAGGGGTGGTGCTCTTTTTATTAAGCAATTTAGCTGCACCCTTGCCCCCTCCCCCCAGCTATTTCACTTTTGAGTCCTTTGATTTTATCTGTAGCACCTTTTGTCTCAAACTAGGTGACTTTGCTTTCAGTTTTCCTGAAATTCCATCTATCCCAATTGTATTCCTTCTTAAATTGTGGTGTCCTTATTTACTTGAGAATCTAATTTTACCTCTGATCAAAATCTATCTCCTCAACCCCCAATAGTAAATGACATCTCAGAATATTTTTAAATTATTTGAAGAGGGGAAGCTCTGAATTTGTGATTTCATTAAATGATTTTTCCCAGACTGGGAAGCCCTCTCTATTGCTTCAGCTTGGTATAAAATCTGTAGGTTACTGAATTTGTGATTTCATTAAATGATTTTTCCCAGCCTGGGAAGCCCTCTCTATTACTTCAGCTTGGTATACAATCTGTAGGTTACTTTCTTAGGTGACGGCACTGAAAATGACATATGCCCAGCCAATATGTATCAGGAGCAGAGCTTCAAATCAGATTATTCTGAATCCAAAGCCAGCTCTATGTCTGTTATACTAGACTGCCTTTCTTGGAACATAGCCAAATAAAATAAAAGCAATGAAATTTATTTGAGTCTATATCATGTTCAGGGAAATCATATAGATAAGCACTATGTGTGTGTATATGTGTGTATTTATGTGTGACACAGAAAAATATAATGATCCTCTCCCATGAAGTCCATTATAGATTGACTGATTATAGTCCAGTTGAGTAGACAAGATATAAACACTTGAACATATAAATAATGAAATCATAGTTTACAAATGTCATAAGGCATCAAGTGAATAGTATATTCCTTGCCTCCAAGGCAGGATCAAAAGGAGAGAAGGGATTGGATTTGGTGGGCACCTGGGGGTCCTGGATGTCTGTCAAAGTCAAAAGCCTCCAAGAAGAACCTGGTGGAACAGTGAATAGAGCATAAGACATTGACTAATTGCTTTATTCTGGGAAAGTCACAACCTCTGTTTGCCTCAGTTTCTTCATCTGTAAAATGGGAATAATAATAATACCTACTTCCCAGAGTGTTATGAGATATTTATGAAGTGCTTAGCAGAGTGCCTGACAAATAATAGATAGATGAATGAAGGGAGCAGAACCATGGTAACAACAAGATTGTGTGATCAACTATGACAGACTTAGCTCTTCTCAGCAATACAATAATCTAAGACACTTGCAAAAGATTCATGATGGAAAATGCTATCCAAATCCAAAGAAAGGACGGAGACTGAATGCAGATGAAAACATACTATTTTCATTGGGTTTTTTTGTTTTTTTCTTTCTCTTAGTTTTTCTCTTTTGTCCCGATTCTTCTTTCACTTTATGACAAATGTGGACATATGTTTAATATGATTGTACATGTATAAACTATGTCAGATTGTTTGTGGCCTTGAGGAAGGAGGAAAGGAGAGAGAAAAATGAAAATCAGATCTTATAAAAGTATTGGAAGCCATCTTTACATGTAATTGGAAAAAATAAAATACTATTAAAAAGAATGAAAGTGAGAGAAAAGAAAGAAAGAAAGGAAGGAAGAAAAGAAAGAAAAAAGGAAGGACGGGAAGGAGGGAGGGAGGAAGGAAGGAAGGAAAGAAAGAAAGAACTCAGAAAGAACCCAATTAGGGTTATGAAGAATTGGACATGATTGAAAATCTACTGAACCTGCTATGTACCAGCATTAGGCTAAACTCTAGAAATACAAAGAAAAGCAAAATATAGTTCCTAGAAGGTAGATAGAAAATTCAGTCAATTTTTTGAGCATGTGCTTTAATCCTCAAGTTTTTTTTTTCTGGAAGAGTAGACAGAAGAGAGGCTAGGTATGAGCAGTACCTGGAGAGCCTCTAACTTTACTGGATGCAGTTGCAAGAGGCAGATATACTGATAGCTGGTAGTCATGTTGGTACAGGTTCCAGACACCTCCTGCCCAGCCACACCCTATATTCAGCTTGCTAGTATTTGGCAGATCTCAGCTGTCTCTGTTCACTGTTCCCAGCTGGAAATGAAGCAAAAACTTATCTGAATTCCCTATCTCTACACTTTCCACTCTCATCTACACCTTATGAAATTCCTTAAGTGCAATCATCATTCCTCTTGTCCTCTTCTCCCTTTCACTCAAAAGATGGTGCGATTATTAGCACGATGAAATGAAAAAAGGGCTAGATTTGATCAGAGGACCTCAGTTCAAATTCCCCTCTGACAGTATCTGTGCAACACTGACAAATAATTTAAATTCTCTGGACTTTAGTTTCTTAATCTGTAAAATAAGAGGGTTGGATTAATTGACCTCTAAAATTCTTTTCAGTCTTAATTCTATGATTCTCTTTCAGAGGAATTCTAATCTCACTTAAAACTTCAAGTTATCCCTGAGACAAACACAGAATTTTAAGATTTAGAAGACATTCCAGGAATCCATCCAGTCCAACCCATACATGAAACATACATAACATCAGTCCTCCGAAGATTCAGCTCCAAGGAGAAGGCATCCACCACTTTTCCAGGCAGGCCATTCCATTTGGGGACAACTGAATTATGGAGAAGTTTTTCAAGTCTAAATTTGAGTCTTTGCAATTTCCCCAGTGGTTGCTGGTTCTGGCCTCTGGAACCAAACAGAACCAATCTCATCCTTCTGACTCTTTCTTTAAATGTTTGAATACCCTGATAGCTCCCCCTCACCCCACCCAAGGAAAAGAAGGTAATCATCACTGAAGCTGCAGCTATGACTACATATGTGGATTACTTTGCAGGACTTGAGTCTGTATTCCCAACTTCCCTGAATCATCAATCTCATAATCAGCCAAGTAACAGCTTAGGCAGAGTTAAAAATCTCACCCCCAAAGGATTCCAGTTTCATAGGATCATAGATCCAAAAGACACTTAGAATTCAATTCACTCATTTTACAAAGGAGGAAACTGAGACACTGAGAAGTTAAATACATTACCCAGGTTCACCCTGCTAGGAAATATCTGAAGGAGAATTCAAATTTGAGTCTCTCTGACTCCAGATCCATACTGGGATAGCTAGATCCACTAGTCCATATTGTTCCTTTCTTTATGCATAATTTTCTAGTAAGGTCACACTCTTCTTATTACTTTTCAAGTAATATAGGGGGGCCAATGGTGAGAAGAGGGAGGACAGCTGACATTTATATAGTTCTCAGGTTTGCAAATGGTTTTTACCTTCATTATTGCATTTAGCCCTCACAATAATCCTGGGATGTAGATTATACCCATTTTAAAGATGGAGAAATCTACACTCTGATGGACTAGGTGACTTGCCCAGAGACTCCTAGCTACTAAGTTTCTGAAGTAAAATTCATAGGGTCATAGGTTTAGAGACAGAAAAGACCACCCTACCTTATTTTACAGATGAGAAAACGGGTCAATTCACTTGCCCAAGATCACACAACTAGCAAACATCAGAGATGGGATTTTTAACCCATGTCAATTTAACTCCAAAATTTTATCTAATTTGTCACATTCCCATCTTAAGCTTTCTATCCCAGATGTTTTTGAATTACAAGCATTTTATTCACAGAATTCCCTCATTGCCACAGGTCTAGCCACACACTACTTGTGCCTATCATTGCTTTTTTTTTTTTTGAGGGGGGGGGAGTGGAGAGGCAATTAGGGTTAAGTGGCTTGCCTAGAGTTATACATCTAGGAAGTATCTGAGGCCGAATTTGAATTCAGTTCTTCCTGACTCCAGTACTAGCGCTCTCTCTAATGGGCCACCAAGCTACCTCATGCCCCTCACTTCTAGGAAAAAATCACCTACCCTTTCAACTCAGCTGATTAGAGATTGAGGCAGTAGTTGGCAAGGAAGAAGTAACCATGGAAAGAGGCCTTTATTGCAGTGTCATCCTGAATACTCTCCTCAATCCTAAAATTCACTTGTCTTTGCTTCTTTTTCTTACCCGATAAGGAGAGGCAAAAGGAAGCAAATAAGTTGTCTTTAGCTGAAGTGTCACAAAATTGTGCCTGACCTTGGGACTGTCCTTTCGCTAGTCCAATATAACAGTTAGTACGGCACTGACCATATGTGAAACCATCAGTTACAGGGAAGTTCTGAATGTTATGGATAAGTTCTCTTACCTTGGCAGTATACTTTCCAGGGAGGTCCACATTGATAATGAGATTGACATATGTGTTGCTGGAGCTAGCTCAGTGTTTGGGAGGCTCTGAAGGAAAGTGTGGGAGAGAAAAGGTATTAGGCTGCCTACCAAACTGAAAGTCTACAGAGCTGTTCTGCTGACCTCATTTTTGTATGACTATGAAACCTGGACAGTACACCAGAGCCATGGCAGGGGACTGAATCACTTCCATTTGAATTGTCTCAGGAAGATTCTGAAGATTACCCAGTAGGATGAGATACCAGACACTGAGGTTCTTTCTTGAACTAAACTGCCAGGCATTCCAACTCTACTGCAGGGAGCACAACTCCACTGGGCTGACTCCATTTTTTCAATGACAAATGTATGCTTGCCAAAAAAATTATTTTGTGGAGAAATCACACAGGGCAAGTGCTCTCAACAAAGTGGTCAGAAAAAGCAATATCAGGACATTCTCAAGGTATCTCTTAAGAATTTTTAAATCGATTGTATAGGAGACACTGGCACAGGATTGCCCAGCATGATGTACCCTCATCAGAGAAGATTCTGTACTCTGAGCAAAGCAGAATTGAATTAGCCATTTAGGAATTCAAAATGTACAAAATTAGAGAAGCTATCCCAAATGTTTATATGGACTTTTGTATCAGACCTGTGGCAGAGCATTCCAAGCTCACATTGGTCTCATCTGCCACAGTCAGACACACCATAACTCATTTCTAACATAGTGATGTCATTTTGGTCCTCTTCAATCATGAAGAACAACAACCAACTAGTCTAATACAAACACTGAAAAAGAGTATGGTCTGTCTCCCAGGAAATCTTTGCCACATAGTTGGACTATTGCAAGAGTCTTTTCATTGGTTTTCCTGCCTCGTCTTTTCCCATTCCAGCCCATTTTTCCATTCAACTGTCAAATCTATCTTAAAGGTCTGAGCTTGTCAATCCCCAGATTCCTCATTCAATAAATTATAGTGGTTCCCTATTGCTTCCAGGAATAAGTATGAAACCTTCTCTTTGATATTCAAAGTCCTTTATAACCTGGTCTTTTAGAAATTATCTTTTTAGTCTTCTAATACATTTTTTCCTTCTATACACTATGTAATCCAACCTATTTGGGATTCCTTGAACACATGGCATTCCATCTCCTTTCTCTAGGAATTTTCACTAGTTGTCTTCCATGTCTGGAAAGCTCAACCACCCCTCCTCCTCCAAAGAGATTATCCTCCATTTCCTGACTTCCTTCAAGTTCTAAATAAAATCCCATCTTCTACAAGCTTTTCCCAGTCCTCTTTAATGCTACCGCCTTTCTTCTGCTGATCATCTCAAATTGTCTTTTGTACAGCTTGTTTGTATATATAGTCATTCATATTTTGTATCCCTTATTAAATTGGGAGCTCCTTGAAGAGCAGGGACTATCTTTTGCCCTTCTTTTTATTTCTAGAGCTTAGCACAGTGCTTGTTATATAATAGGTGCATAATAAATATTTGACTTGATTAGACATCTGCCTCACCTCCACAAGAGGAAGGAAATTCCAGATGTGAGGGGAAGCATTTTTGCTTTTGGCAGAGACTTTCATTAAGTTGACATGGGCTGAGTAGAGCTTGGGAGATGCCTGCTCTATATGGATGTCCCTGGTTGAGAATCTCTTATGGATACTTTTGACTTTGACAGACATTCAGTGGTGAACATATGTCCATCAAATTTAATTCCTTCCTTTCTTTCTGAGGCTGCCTCAGGGGAAAGGAGAACTTACTTAGTTCTTCTTAGACAAGTAAATGAAAACTTGGGCAAGTATAGTCAAGCTGAGTACAGGAGTCATTCCAGAGAACTGAACAATTTAAAAAGCTCCTCCATCTTCCCTCCTGCCCCCAAACACATAGAGTTCCTAATCATAACCTAATCTTGCAGAAATCATTTGGACAAGATCTCCATCACTAAAGGGAAAGCTGCTTGGAGTAGAGCTAAATGCCTGTAAAAAATTGGAAACAAAAATAAAAAATTTTCTCCCATCCCCTCACCTCAAACTTTATTTTTCCTTTAAAAAAATAAAAAAACTTGGAATTTCGTTTTTCCCCTAGATTTATGAATAAAATATGTAAAATAAGGCATTCCTCTAGTGATGTCTGGCTTTTACCTCTACCAGCCATTTCCTGCTCCAAATGCCTAATGCAAGAGGAAAGTATCAATATTAAACTTTTTATAGCATTGGGATGTCTGGATCAGATCTTATTTCTATTGCCCAAAGATTATCCAAATGTCTCACATAAAATAAACTTGTTTTAAGAATCTAAGCCTATTACTACTTATGAGTACAGAAAAAGTAAGATGAAAGACTCTAATAAAATAAAATAAAAATAGCTAGAGTTTGTATATAACACTTACTATATGGCAGTCAATGTGCTAAGCAGCAATTCCAGGAGATAAATGTGATTATTATCCTTATTTTACCAATGAAGAAATTGAGGCAGGCAGAGATTAAGTAACTTAATCCAGGATCATATAGCTAGTAAATGTCTGAGATTGTATTTGAACTGGGGTCTTCCTGAATCCGGGCCCAGTGCTCTATCCGCTACATCACCTAGCTGCCTATGTGAATGCTTATAAGAAATGGAAACAATTTTTTGATCAATCATCTTTGTCCGTACAAATCTTGGCAGGTCCAAAAATTAGAAGCAGAAAGGTAAGGGATGGCTGTGTTACTATTCAATTTGAATGAATTACAAAGCAATCAGTCCACTTAGGACTTGATGTGGAAAGGCACTTTCATGGTTTACTTTGACTAAGAAATGAGCTGTTGTTTTTGTGTAATATGTTCTCCTGGTTCTGACAGCTTTGCTGTGCTTTAGTTCATACAGTTCTTCCCAGTTTTCCCTGACACTGTTCTTTCTGTTATTTTCTTATTATGACAGATATTCTATTACATTAAAATCCCATTCATTCCCCCAAATGTGAACCTCTTTAGTTTCCTCAACATCTCTCACAATCATTTATAACCTCTCTCTGTGTGGCATTCAACCATCTTAGTTCAAGCCTTCTTGCCCAACCTCTTGCAATAGTCTTGTGATTAGTATTTTTACTTCATCTATCCCCTCTCTCATCTAACCTCAACACAACTGTCAAATTGATATTCATAAAGGACAGAGCTGTCCCTGTCACTCTTCAGCCCAACATAGTTTAATAATTCCCCAGTCATTGTTTTTAAGATAAAATACATATGTTTCTGGTTGGCATTTAAAGTCCTTTATAATAAAGCTACAAATCATCTTTCCAGCAATGTTATACATTATTCCCTTGATACATTCTACATTTCAATCAAATTGGTCTACTTGATGGTTTCTGTACATTGTAGCCAATCTCCCATCATTCCCATGATTTTGCACTCATTTCTCATATCTTAAATGTTCTTCTTCTACTTTCGAATGTCTAGCTCTCTTCAAGTCTCAGCTCAAGTGCCTCCTCCTTTAATTGGCTTTTCTTGATTTCTCCCAGTTGTTAATATTCCTTTCTGGAAACACCACATAGAAGAGTCTAAATGAAAATTTTTTCTAAAAATATCTTTATTTTGTCTATACCTGTATTTCCTTCTTTATGAACATGTAATATTTCTCTCTTCTTTCCCAGTAGAATGAATCTAAGCTTTTAAGACCAGGGTCTGTTTTGGTCTTTTTAGTTCTAGCTCCTGGCATATAATAGTTGTTTCATAAATATGTGGCATGAAGTTGGGCCCATTTACCATCCAGTTTGCCAATGTGTTTCCTAAAACATAGCATCCAGAACAGAACACAATACTTCCTAAATGGTGTCAGCATGCCAGAGGATGATGGAGCTATCATTGCCCTGCTATCATCTCAGTCAGGGGGGTGTCATAGACATGGTATATATGTGTAATTATTGAGTCATGTCCAATTCTTCAGGACCCCATTTGGGGATTTCTTATCAAAGATACTGGAGTGGGTTACCATTTCCTTTTCCAGCTCATTTTCCTCATGAGGAAACTGCAGCAAATAGGGTTAAGTGAGTTGTCTAAGGTCACACAGCTAGTATGTGTCCACGGTTAGATTTGAACTTATGAAAAGGAATCTTCCTGACACCAAGCCTGGAGCTCTGTCCACCGTTCCGCCTAGCTGCTGGAGTATATGTGGATTTTAGCAAAATCATTTGAGAAATTTTTTTTTACAAAATCCTTGTGGATCGTTTGGAAAAAAATGTGAACTGGATGATGGTATAATTTGTAACTAACTAGATTCAAAGAGAAGTGGTCATTAGATCCATGGATGCTAAATTGGAAGGAAGTCTCTGATAATGTTCCAAGTCTCTGTCCTTGGTCCTGTTCAGTTCACTATTTTATCAATTACTTAATATAGGCTAGATGGCATGATTATCAAATAGGTGAATGACACAAGGCTAGGAGTGAATGCTGTATATTGGGTGGGTTCAGGATCTAAAATGATCTTGACATAATGAAGTCATGGATTAAAACTACTAAGATGAAGCAATACAGTTTGAATTTCAAAAAAAATCAGTGGCACATCTACTGGATATCAGTGATGAGGCTCCTTCACAGGGTTATTATGAGGCTTAAATGGTGTAATCTATATAAAGCACTTTGCAAAACTTAAAGTGTTGTGTAACCATTTATCTCTCTTTATATATATCATCTAGGCACACATAGTTATTTTTTTCCTCCATTGGAATGTAAACTCATTGAGGGCGGATACCATCTTTTCATCTTTCTTCATGTTCCCAGTGCTCAGCACAGTGCCATAGTAAGTGTTCATTGAATGCTTGTTGATTTATTATTATGATTGTGTTTCAAAAGCAATTCATTTGAAAATAACCTAGAAGTATTAGTAGATATCAAGTGTATCATGTGTCCAACAGTGTAATTTAACAACCAAAACTCCTATTGCACTCTTAGATAGCATCAATAGAAATACAATTTTCAAAACAAGAGAAATATCCAACTTTCCCATTGTTTATTTTCTTGATCAAATCTAAATACTTTGTCTAGTCCTCATCAAATTTTAGAATGTTCATTAGCAAGCTGGGGTACATCCAGATGAAGCCAGCTGGCATGGTAAGGAGGTTCAAAATGATAGGCTGGGAAATTTAGGGCTAGATAGGAGTGGAAGAAGTGAACAAATATTAATTAAGCATCTATTACCTTGGTGTATTGGATAGAGCATCACTCATTTTTATGAGGTACATTTGATCTAAGGCATTTACTAGTTATATGACCCTGGGCATGTCACTGAACTCTGTCTCAGATCCTCATCTGTAAAATGAACTGAAGAAGGAAATGAAAAAAAATCACTCTAGGGTAATGAGCTGAAGCTCTTGAAGCTCTCCTTGCAGTGAGGTCCCAAGCACTTGAGGCTAATTAGCAATTGGACAATAGTCTATTAATATATGCTTGGAGAAAGAATGGCCCCGCCCACTCTGTGCAAGTTTGATGTGTTGTATAGGAGATTGTGTGGAGGATTTGGAGTGGAGTGTGAGAGCCAGAGGACTGCTGGCCAGATTCGTGTTGCAATTGCACTCACTTAGCATTGCCATTCCCCTTCACCTCTGCAAAGAATAAAGATCAAGGATTTTTCCTTATCCTGACTTCCTGACTCCAGCTGATCTTAAAATATGTTGTCATCACACTCTAGTATCTTTGCTTTTTTAAAAAAAATTTTTTTTAATTAAAGCTTTTTATTTTTCGAAATATATCCATAGATAATTCTGCAACATTAGCTCTTGCAAAACCTTGTGTTCCAGTTTTCCCCCGCCTTCTCCCACCCCCTCCCCAGATGGCAAGTAGTCCAATATATGTTAAACATGTTAGAAATATATGTTAAATCTAATATATGCATACATATTTATACAACTATCTTGCTGTACAAGAAAAATCAAATCAAACCAGAAAAGAAAATGATTAAAAAAAATGCAAAAGAACAACAACAAAAAAGAGTGAGAATGTTATGAGATGGTCCACATTCAGTTCCACAGTTTTCTCTCTGGGTGGAGATGGCGTTCTTCATCACAAGATCATTGGAACTGGCATCAATCATTTCATTGTTGGAAAGAGTCACATTCATCAGAATTGATCGTCGTATAATATTGATGTTGTAGTGTACAATGACTTCCTCATTCTGCTTATTTCACTTAGCATCAGTTCACATAAATCTCTCCAGTTCTCTCTGAAATCATCCTCCTGATCATTTCTAATAGGACAACAATATTCCACAACATTCATATACCATCACTTATTCAGTCATTCTCCAACTGACAGGCATCCACTCCATTTCCAGTTTCTTGCCACCACAAAAAGGGCTGACACAAACATTTTTGCACATGTGGGTCCCTTTCCCTCCTTTAATATCTCTTTGGGATATAAATCCAGTGGAAATACTGCTGGATCAAAGGGTATGTACAGTTTGATAACTTTTTGGGCATAATTCCAAATTGCTCTCTAGAATGGTTGGATCCTATCACAGCTCCACCAACAATGTATTAGTGTCCCAGTTTTCCCACATCCCCTCCAGCATTCATCCTTGTCTTTTTTTCTGTCATCTTAGCCAATCTGAAAGGTGTGTAGTGGTATCTCAGAGTTGCTTTAATTTGCATTTCTCTGATCAATAATAATTTAGAGCACTTTTTCTTATGACTTTTTCATATGGTTTCAATTTCTTCATCTGAAAATTGTCTATTCATATCCTTTGACCATTTATTAATTGGAGAATGGCTTGAATTCTTATACATTTGGGTCATTTTTCTATATATTTTGGAAATGAGGTCTTTATCAGAACCCTTGAATGTAAAATTGTTTTCCCAGATTATTGCTTCCCTTCTAATCTTATCTGCATTAGTTTTGTTTGTACAAAACCTTTTAAACATAATATAATCAAAATTATCTATTTTGTGATCAATAATGAGCTCCAATTCTTCTTTGGTCACAGATTCCCCCCCCCCCCCCCCCCCCCCCAGATCTGAGAGGAAAACTATTCTGTTCTTCTAATTTGTTTATGATATCATTCTTTATGTCTAGATCATGAACCCATTTCAATCTTATCTTGGAATATGGTGTTAGGTGTGGGAAAATGACTACTCTAGTATCTTTGTGAAGAAAATCCCAAATTGGATTATGAATAGTCAGACATGACTGAAACATAACTTAATAATAATGTTCTAGGCATTTTACTAATGCTTTTAAAATGTCAGAAAAGCATATAAATGAATAAGGTAAGCAATTAAAAATTCTAGAAAAAGAGAAAATTAGAAATCTCCAATTAAACACCAAATTAGAAATCCTGAAAATCAAATAATAATAAAAATGATAAATAATAATAATAAAATGGAAAGTAAGAAAACAATTGAACTAATAAATAAAAGTAAAAGCTAGTTTTATGAAAAAAGCTAATAAATTAGACAAATGATCAGTTAATTTGATTTTTTAAAAGGAAAAGAAGAAAATCAAAGTACTGTATCAAAAATAAAAAGGATAAACCACTAATGAAGAGGAAATTAAGAAAATTGTTAGGAACTATTCTGCCCAATTATACACTAATAAATTTACAACCTAAATGAAACTGATGAATATAATACAAATATTGTTATCCAGGTTAATAGAAGAAGAAATAAAGTACTTAAATAATCTAATCTTATATACTTCAACATGTTTAACATGTATAAGACTGCCTGCCATCTAGGGGAGGGGGTGGAGGGACGGAAGAGAAAAGTTGGAACAGTAGTGTTTGCAAGGGTCAATGTTGAAAAATTACCCATGCGTATGTTCTGTCAATAAAAAGCTATAATAAAAAAAATACTTTTCATTAAATAAATAAATAATCCAATCTTAGAAAAAGAAACTGAACAAACCATTAATGAACCTCCTAAGAAAAAACAGATTCATAGAAGAATTCTACCAAACATTTAAAGAACAATTAATCCTAATATTATATAAATTGTTTGGAAAAATAGGCAAAGGAGTCCTACCAAATGACATAAATGGCACAAATATGGTGCTAATACCTAAACCAAGAAGGGCCAAAACAGAGAAAGAAAATTATTGATAAATTTCCCTAATGAATATTGATGCAAAAATTTTATTTTTCAGCACTGACAATTGCAAACCTTTTGTTCCAATTTTTCCCCTCCTTCTCCCCACCCTTCCCCCAGATGGCAGGTAGATCAATACATGTTAAATATGTTAAAGTATATGTTAAATACAGTATATGTATACATATCCATACAGTTATTTTGCTGCACAAGAAGAATCGGACTTTGAAATAATGTTCAATTAACCTGTGAAGGAAATAAAAAATGCAGAAGGACAAATAAAGAGGGATTGGGAATGCTATGTAGTGGTTCACACTCATTTCCCAGCATTCTTTCCCTGGGTGTATCTGGTTCTATTCATTACTGAACAAATGGAGCTGATTTGATTCATCTCATTGTTGAAGAGAGCTACATCCATCAGAATTGAGCATCATACAGTATTGTTGTTGAAGTATATAATGATCTCCTGGTCCTGCTCATTTCACTCAGCATCAGTTCATGTAAGTCTCCAGGCCTTTCTGAAATCATCTTTCTGGTCATTTCTTACAGAACAATAATATTCCATAACATTCATAGACCACAGTTTATTCAGCCATTCTCCGATTGATGGGCATCCACTTAGTTTCCAGTTTCTGGCCACCACAAAGAGGGCTCCCACAAACATTCTTGATTCAAAAATTTTGAATAAAATACTAGCAAATAAACTACAGCAATATATTATAAGGATCATATATTCTGATTAGGTATTTTTCTTTAAGACCAAGAATGCAGGACAAGTTCAACATTAGAAAAACTATTGGCATAGTTGACTATATCAATAACAAAACCAACAGAAATCATATGATTATTTCAATAAATGCAAAATGACAAAATACAGCAGCCATTCTTATTAAAAATTCTAGAGTGATAGCGCTTACCTTAAAATGATAAATAATATTCTCTAGAACCATCAGCAAGCATTATCTGTAATGGGGAGAAACTAGATGCCTTCCAATACAATCAGGGTAAAACAAGGATATCCATTATCACTTCTATTATTTAATATTGCACTATAATTATTATCTATACCAACAAAGAGAAGGGGAAAATGAAAGGAATTGGAATAAACAATGACGAAACAAATCTATCATTCTTTGCTGATAATATAATGTTATTCTTAGAAAATCCTAGAGAATCAACTAAAAATTATTTGACATTATTAACAATTTTAGCAATTTTGCAAGATACAAAATAAACCCACCTAAGTTATCAGCATTTCTATAAATTGTCAACAAAGTACAGTAGCAAGAAATAGAAGACGAAATTCTACTTAAAATAACAGTAGACAATATAGATGTCTACCTGCCAAGACAAACCCAGGAAGTATATCAACATAATCATAAAAACATTTTTCACACAAATGAAATAATATCTAAAGAACTGGAAAAAATATTAATTGCTCATGAGTAGGTTGAGCCAATATAATGAAAATGACAATTCTACCTAATTTAGGTAGAATTTAATTAATTAATTTAATCTATTTATTCAGTGCCATAACAAACTATCAAAAAATATCTTATAGAGCTAGAGAAAATAATAACAATTTTTTTTTCTGGAAAAACAAAAACTCAAGGAAATTAATGGGAAAAAATGTGAAAGAAGGTGGTGTAGCTATACCAGATGTCAAGCTCTGTTATAAAGCAGTAATTATCAAACAATCTGGTACTAGCTAAGAAATACCATAGTGGATCAGTGGAATAAATTAGGTACATATTATATTGTAGTAAATGACTATGTCAATCTCATACCTCTCAGAGTAGCTAATATGACCAAAAAAGGAAAAAGCTTGATGTTGGAGGGGATATGAGAAAACTGGGACATTGATGTACTGTCAGTAGAGTTGTGAACTGATCCAACTATTCTGGAGAGCAATTTGGAACCATGCCCAAAGGGTTATAAAACTGTGCATGCCCTTTGATCCAACAATATCACTACTAGGTCTATATCTCAAAAACATCCAAAAAATTGGAAAAGGATCTCCTTGTACAAAAAATATTTACAAGAGCTCTTTTTACAGTATTTAGGAATTAGAATTCATTTAAGGAATGGTTAAACAAGCCACAGCATGTTTATAATGGATTATTATGGTGCTATAAGAAATGACAAGCAGGATACTTTCAGAAAAACCTGTAAAGGCTTACATGAATTTATGCATAGTGAAGTGAACAGAACCAAGAGAATGTTGCACAAAGTAATAGCAATATTGGTCGATGAAGAACTGTGAATGACTTAGCTATTCTCAAACAATATGATGATACAAGACAATCCCAAAGGACTCATGATGATGCATACTAGCCACCTCCAGAGAAAGAACTGAAATTGTTTTGAGTACAGACAGCAGCATGCTATTTTTTACTTTGTCATTTTTTTCTTTTATTCAAATCTTCTCGTACAAAATGACTAATATGGAAATGTTTTACATAATTACACATTTATAACCTATATCTGATTATTTACCTTCTCAGGGAAGGGAAAAGGGATGGAAAGAGCTCCAAATTTTAAATTAAAATGTTTAAAAAATAAAAATAAATTATCTCACTTCATAGGACTTTATAGCCTATCTAATCCAAAGTTACAGCAGGAAGTGGGAACTGAATGAAAACAAAAGTATGTACTGCTTTGAGAATCTGATCCTCATGACCTAAGGAGTGACTCTTTTAACATGCACTAGAGACCTGGATATCTTTTCTTTGCTACAAAACACATGCACTGCATATGCTTTGTGGTAAATACCAATACTTATAGGACATTAAAAGGGCCCATTGAAAATAAATGGTCAGAATTACAAAGAATAAGTATGGCCCTAAAGAAGAGATATGATACTTCTCCACTTCTCTTTAGCAAACTTCTGTCCATGAGACCATATGCAATGAAGATCGTTGCATACATTGTGAGGTGTTTGTCTTTGTATTATTCATTTTTGCTAATTTTTTTTCTTTTTCTATTTTTTTTATTTTAACAAGAGTTGTTTCATTTTAATAATCTGTAACACAGGTTCATGAACCTTAGGAAACACCTTATCAGTTCATTAGGCACATAGGGCAATTTTAAAAATGAGGATCATTGGCTGAAATTCCTGGAACCATAAGGTTTGTATTATAGCCTCAGCTGTGCTATTTACTGATTTTATGATCTTGAACGAGTCATGAAGTCTTTTCTAAAGTTTTAATAGCTTCAAATTGACTTTCTGAGACACACACACACACGCACACACACACACATACATTGATAACATCATTGTAAATAAAAATATCATTCACAAAAAGTCAAACTGAGCATATGAAAAAATTAATAGTGATTTAGAAGAATAGGTAATGAAACCTATATTCCTTGTGTCATCAGAGATTAAGAGACTTCTAGGGAAGAATACTATATACATTATCATGGCATTAGGTATTTTTGCTTTAAAGATTTTCTTCATTACAAGGAATGACTCAATTTGGGTGTGGGTATGGGAGGATAGAAGGAGAATATTCCTAAAATATAATGTCAAAACAAAAAGCATTAATAAAACTTATTTTAAAATAGGGATAAGGACTGGAACTGTTATTTCATTGGTACAGGCAACTCCTGTAAAATTTCTTCTACCAATGTATATCATATTAGCACTTTCTTTGACCTTTGTAGTCTTAGAAGATTGCCTAGATGATTGAAGTTAATTGAATTGTTTCTGGTCACCCAATCAACATGCAGCAGAAGTGCTACTGGGAAGTAAATTTCCTTCACTTGAGGATATTTTTCAATCCACTTCTGATATTGCTACCTCTGGTGAATAAATAAATAAGTAAAAATTTAAAAAGTGGTTGTATGTTACTGGATCATAGATAGAGTGATAGATAAATAGATATGTTGATTGATAGATAAATGCCAGTTATCTGACATACCAATGATTTGTTTAATACTAATATTTTTGCCAGTGTTATTGAATTGATTCAGCCTCAAAGGAAATGAAACCCTTGTAGGGGACAGTGGAAGGGTACACTGTTAGTGTGAGCAGATTGCAACTCATAAGCAGTGAAGAACTCCAAAAAAGAAAAGGTGAGAAAGATAGTATCAAGGAAATATATGGTAGGAAGAGAAAATGACTTTATGTCTTGATGAGGAAGAATGACAGGTAGGTAGCCAAAATATTCTCTCTCTTTTTTCATTTAATAGTATTCTATTTTTTCCAATTTTTTCTTCCTCCCTTATCTCCCTGTTCTCCAAAACAGCAAGCAATCGGATATAAGTTTTAAAAGTACAATCATGTTAAACATATTTTCGTATTAAGTCATATTTTGAAAGAAAAATCAGAACAAAAGGGGAAAAACATGAGAAAGAAAAAAACATTAAAAAAGTGAAAATGATATGCTTCAATCTGCAATCATTCTCCATGGTTCTCTCTTTGTTTATGGATGGCATTTTCCATCCCAAGTCTATTGGAATTGCCTTGTATCACTGCAACGTTAAGAAGAGCTAGGTCTATTATAGTTTTTTTTTTTTTTTAATTTAATAGCCTTTTATTTACAGGATATATACATGGGTAACTTTACAGCATTAACAATTGCCAAACCTCTTGTTCCAATTTTTCACCTCTTACCCCCCCCTCCCCTAAATGGCAGGATGACCAGTAGATGTTAAATATATTAAAATATAACTTAGATACACAATAAGTATACATGTAGGTCTATTATAGTTGATCATCACCCAACCTTTCTGTTCTGAGAACAAAGTTCTCCTGGTTCTGCTCACTTCACTCAGCTTCAGTTGATGTAAGTCTTTCCAGGTTTTTCTGACATCCATCAAAAGAACAATAATATTCTATTACATTAATATACCATAACTTACTCAACCATTTCCCAAATAATGGACATCCACTCAATTCCCAATTCCCTGATACTACAAAAAAGGTTGCTACAAACATTTTTGTACATATGAGTCCTTTTCCCTCTTTTATGATCTCTTTGGGATACAGACCCAATAGAGACACTACTACCAAAAGGTATGCACAGTTTTATAGCCCATTGGGCATAGTTCCAAACTGTTCTCCAGATCATTTCACAACTCTACTAACAATGAGTAATGTCCCAGTTTTCCCAATTTCCCTCCAACATTTATCATTTTCTTTCCTGTCATCTTTGCCAGCCTTAGAGATGTGTTAATTTGCATTTCTCTAATCAATAGTGACTTAGAGCATTTTTTTCATGTAACTATAGATAATTTTCATTTCCTCCTCTGAAAATTGCCTGTTCCTATCCTTTGATGTTCTTTTACTTAAGAAAAATTATTTGTTATAAAGAATGCCTCTTCAGAATGAAGAGAAGGAGAGAGAGAAGGAAATTCTGAAATGTAAAACAAAAAAAAAAAAATCAGTAAACATTTGTTTTTTTTAAAAAAGAAAGAAAAGATTCCCATGTCCATAGATTCTCAGTCAGAAGACTTGGGTTCAATTTCTGGCTCTGCTTATATTGCTAATAAATGGAAAATATGGTTTTGAACCCTGTTCTTCAAAGTCCCCTGACTTCAAAGAGAGGACTTTTTCTATTACAATGCATTGCCTTCACAATTATTAGTAGTGAACTTACTCATATAAGATTATAAAGACAACACACAATGTTATAGACATAATATTCATAAAATGTTTTGCAAGCCTAAAAATACTCTATAAATTCTGGTTATTATTATTATTATTACTACTGCTATTATTATTATGGAATCATAGATTAGGGCAAAAAGCTCAATAGGTATGTAAATATTTTAGAGATGTCTCATACTTGTGTGTTTTATTATCTTTATATTTATTCTCTATATTTACATATGTCTTTGTTCTCTTCATTATATCTTCTTATATAACAAGTATATCTTGTAAAATGTGAGCTTTTGTGAATAGAAATTATTCCATTTATTGTATTTACATCTTCAAAGTCTAGGACAGTGTCTGATATCTGGTAGATATTTAATAAATGCTTTCTGATTATTTATGAAGATTTGAACTTGTTTTACAGGATTAGGTCAAAAGAGATTTACTTCAGTTATTACCAAAATGTCTATTGCCTTCCCTTCAGTCCCTTCTTCCATCATGGAGAAAATATTTTGTCTCTGTAGGGAAGGGCAGAATTGAACAATAGTAGACTGAGCCTGATCAATTGACCAGTAAGTAAATGTTAACAACATCTTTCCTGACCTTAGCATTGGACAAGGTACCTTGGGCTATAAATGAAATATTAAATGCAGGTGTATGGAATAACTAATGAAATACTTGCATATATATAGTATGTGTATAGGCATGTGTGTACATATAATATGTGTGTATTTTTCAATGTTACTTGAATTTGCATATGATAAAGGAATCAGGGAAAGGTGCTGGGCATGGTACAAAAGTCAGGCTGTCAAGGAAGGGCAGTTTTACCCTAAAGAGTCAGAAACCAGTTCCCTAACTCAGCCTGAGCTCCTGCATGTCAGCTAATAGTCTGTGACCTCTCATCTTCCCCAATCCCAAGAGTCAGGGTAGAGAGGAGTGGGAGGCAATGGACATGGGAATATGATGGTTGGAGAAGAGAAAACAAGAAAGAGGGGTGACTCAGTTAACAAACTTTGAGAGTGTCAGTCTGGGGTTGGGGAGGAGAGGGTGGATCAGTGGGAAAAATGGAAAAGGAGAGTCCCTTATGTTATAGAGAATCTTTAAAACTAGACAGAGGGATTTTTATTCAGTGCAATAGGCAAGAGGGAAACATTGTGAGGCTTTAAATGGGGGAGTAAAATTATAAAAATGATATTTTAGGGAGATTCCTCCTAGGAGTGAATGTGTAAGATTGGAGGAGAGACTAAATCAGGAAGGTCTCTGGTGACTGCTGGGAGGCAGTCAGGATAGGCTGCTTGTGTGATGAGAACCACAGCAATAGGAAGGAAGAAGAAACATACAAGAGAGATTTTGAAGGAAGAATCAACTGGAGTTGTTGATTGCTTGGATATTAAAAGTAAATGAAAAGACTCAAACATAGCTCTGAGTCGGCAAGCCTTGAAACTAAGAGGAGAATATAGGGTCAATAATGGAAATGGGGAAGTTAGAAGGGAGAGATGGCTGGTGGGGAAGTTGAGTTCTGTATTAAATACGCTATCTTCTCAGTTGGCTAAACATCCAAATGGAAAACTCTACCAGGCAGGAAATGTGGAGTTATTGCATTCTGGATGAAAGATGGAAAATGGAGTTGCAGATTTGCTAACATAAAGACAATTCTTGAAGCCACAGCACTGAATAAATAGATTGATGAAGTACCTACTATGTACAAAGCACTCTGCTCAGAAACAAAGACAAAAATCAGATAGGCCCTCACCTTATGGAACTTGTATTCATTCTACTGGTATTCTGCTTGAATTTTACATATCCAGAAGAAAAAATTCAAGATAATTTGAAAAGGGAAGGAAAGAACAAAAGAACATCGTGGAGAGCCAGAAAGATTTCATGTAGAAGGTGACTCCTGAGTTGACCTTTAAAGAAAAATGAGGATTCTTAGAGATTGAAGGTTCTACTCCTGAGCAAATGCTTGAAATTAAGATTTGGGATGTCCAGTTCTAGGAATAGTTATTGGTTTAACTTGGATGGCATGAAGAATGTGTGAAGGAAAATACTGTAAAAGGTAGAATGAAGCCAGATTGTGGGAGACCTGAAACACCAGGCTAAGGAGTCTATATTTTATCCTGGAAATAATGAGGAGTCACTGAAGGCTTTTCAGTAGTGAAATTACACAGTCAGAACTGAGCTTTAGGAAGATGATTTTGGCCATTGTGTGTGTAGAAGACAGCTTGGAGAAGATTTAGAGACTAGAAACTGGGAGAGACTAGCTGAAAAGTAATTAGAAAAGTTTGAACTCTAAACTAGGGGCTGTGTGAGGGGAAGAGTCTGGGAAATGTTGCAGAAGCATAATCCACTTAATAACTGATTGGATAGGAGGGTGATGAAGAAGGAAAAATCAAGGATATCGCTAAGGTTAAAATCCTGAGCGGATAATGGGACCATCACAGAATTAGGAAATCTAAAGAAGATCAAAGGGATTAGGAGAAGGTGGGGGAGAAAATAAGTTAATTTTCCTACGTTCCTGAATCTAGAGCTAAAAGAGACTTCAATGAACAAGATGTCCAACTCCTTCTTTTCAC
Source organism: Sarcophilus harrisii (assembly GCF_902635505.1). Lineage (NCBI taxonomy): Eukaryota > Metazoa > Chordata > Mammalia > Dasyuromorphia > Dasyuridae > Sarcophilus > Sarcophilus harrisii. Next base: position 261,114,784 of record NC_045427.1, read on the forward strand.
AGTTGGAGAAACTGATGGATAAAATGATGGAGTGGGACTGAATGGCTTCTGAGTTTTTTCCTTGAAATCCAATGACAAAGAGAATGGGTTCTAATCTGAGCTTCTTAAATACATTCAGGATTATAGTGCTGGAATGGATCTTAGTGTTAACTTTTTTTTTGTGATGAGAAAATGTTTTACAGATTGGGGGTTATATTTCACAGACGGGGAAACTGAGGCCCAGGGAAACTCACTTTCTAATTAAGGATCTCACTGTGCTTCACACACACACACATGTCCTGATCTTTGAAATAGGAAACAGAGGGATGGAATGATTAGTTTCTCATCCTTGATAGAGCTGAGGATAGAACCTCAGCCTACCTAGAGCTCCACCTCCTACCACTTCAAGGGGGAAAACCCATAATAAACCAGTGAGAGGAGTTCAAGCCAAGATCTGTAGATTGCATGCTGCGAAGTCTAAACCGGGCAGCTCCGAAGGGCCAGGTGTGTGAGACAAGAGCGCCCATTTCTGGTGGCTGGGTGGGGGTGGGGAGTCTATGGGCAAAAGAGCTTCTCCTCCCCCAACAAAGAAAGGGAGGGGGGTTTAAAATAAACAAATAAACACTCGAGCTTTTATAAATAGCTTCAGCCCCGGCATATTTGTAAATTCAGTGGGGTTTTTTTGTGTCAATGACATCACCCTTCTCCCCATGGCAACTCCCGACGATATCGAAATTGCCAAGCAACGTTGGAGAGACTTGGTGCCCCCAAAACGAGCCCGATGATTTAATTGAAAGAGCCACGGGTGTTTGTGCGTTCTGGGGAAACATGGGGAGAGCCGTGATGGGTACCCTGGTAGGCGGCAGCTTTCATCGACTGGAGAGCCTTGCGTGTCTGAGGCGAGGGCTTTGTGAAGCCTTACCCCTTCTGCTGCTCTCCCTTTTTTAAGTCAAAAGCGGGAAGGAGAAGGAGGAAGGCTTGGGGGAGGGGGCAGCAGGGCGTTCTCTTTCCCATCCTTAACGTGCAATCCAGGTGACTAAGCAAGAGAACGGGGACTGACTCACCCCTAGATTATGTGCCTCCTTTTTTTTTAAATTCTTAATTTGATCTGATTTTTTTCGCTTGGAAAACTTGGAGCGATTATCACTGCTCTCCCTTCCCGCCCTCCTTTCCCCTTTGGGTACCAAGAGGATGAAATGACCGGTGGGGCTCCTCTGGACCAGTGGTTCCGGACGCGCTGTGTGGCCCTGGGGTGTCTCTGATCGGAAGAGAATTAGCAGAGTCAAATGGCAGGTATTGTGACTTTCTCTTTCTGTCCCTTTGAAAGCTGCCGGAAAAGGGGAGGGGGTGGGGTGTGTGGATTTCATTAATTCTAATTCTGGGAAAAGAAGGACAATCTCCACCCGATCTGGCAAGCAGCACAGGAGGTTTCATCTCCTTTCCCAATGGATTGTTTCTCCTATGAACCAGATTCTATAGAGAGAAGCAGCGTGGTATTGGGAGTAGGGTGCAGGAAGAACACGTTTGAAAATTGCTTCTGTAGCATACTTGCTGAACGATCATGGGCAAGTCAACTGCCCTGAGCCCCAGCCTTTTTATCTGTAAAATGGTGATACCTCCTGGGGTAACTGTGAGGGTATATAAATATACCCTCACAAGGAGAAGTGTGAGACGAAAGCACCCATTTCTGGAGGCTGGGGGTAGAAATGAGGGTTGGGAGTGGGGTGTGGAGACACACACACATATGGAGAGAGTCAGAGAAAGAGTAGAAAGGCTATATAATATATATATATATATATATATATATATATATATATATATATATATATATAGATATATATATATATATATATATATATATATATATATATATACAGTTAGAGAGAAAGAAAAAAGAGAGAGAGACAGAGTGAGACAGAGAGACAGACAGAGAGAGAGACAGAGTGAGACAGAGAGAGAGAGACACAGAGAGAGACAGAGACACAGAGAGAGAGACAGAGACACAGAGAAAGAGTCACAGAGAGAGACAGAGACAGAGACAGAGAGAGACAGAGAGCTCGATCTATATCTATCTATCTATCTTTGTAAAACTTTTAAGTGTGGAATTGCCAAGGGCAGCAGGTTGGTCAGGTGAAACAATGGGGTACTCCATGAGGGCTCTATCCCAATAAACACTGGGATATCACAGGTCTCTGATACTAACATTGGAAGGCCACATAAGGGGCTGATATGACAGCGGGGGGGGGGGGGGGGGGTGGCTTCAATCAGGATTACAGAATTATGGATTGAAAGCTGGAAGGGGAATAGAATGATATAGAATTGGAAGGCACCTTAGAAGCCATTGAATCCAACCTTCTCATCTTGTAGATAAAGTTTCCAGAAGTTAGATGACTTGTCTGATCACACATGGATTGAATGTCTTAAATGGAATCTGAAGCCAGGTCTATCCAAATATTAATTCCAGTGCTCTATCCACTCTTCCTTGCTGCTGCTCTTGGGGGTCCTTAGTGATCCTTTAGACCAACCTCTTCATTTTACAGAGGAGGAAACTGAGACCCATGGAAGCTAAGGTTTGGCTAAAATTGCAGAAGTAGGCAGATTTGAACCTGGACCATCTCACATCAGGCAGGTAGGTGACAAAGTGGCTAGAGCAGGACTTCTTAAATTTTTTCCGCTTATCACCTCTTTTCACTCTAATATCTTTGCCAAGAAAACCCCAAATGGGATGACAAAAAGTCACGACTGAACAACAATAACATTTCACTCCAAAGTCAAGGCTCTTTCCACTGTACTACACTAGATTTGGTCAGGATTACAGAGAAAAAAATAAAAACCACCTGCCTATCCAGGGTCTAGCCTCATTCACCATAAATTTGGGTCTAAAGGGATACTGAACTGTTCTCAAATTTATAATGACTCAGTAAAGGAGTTTTTCCACTTGGGAGCATTAATATGAGAGGCCCCGTGGTATGTTCCTCACAGGGCCAAATAGTACACTAGGAACTTTCAAATGTACACGTTCAGTCTAAGGCATCTGGAGGGGAAAAAACCCACAGCATTTTCTCCCCTGGAATCTTGACTCCCTGAACATCATTCAGCACTTAAATCTTATCCTCTCCACTAATCACACGAACATGATGCAATAAAAGGGGTTCCAAGGTGTGTTCCTCACTTACTGCATCTTCAAGCTAGGAAGGCATCATTCTCACCTGAGATTAAGAGCCCAGAACTTTCTATTAGATCTAGCAATAAGCAAAATTTCTGACCTCCACCTGCTGTTAGAGTATTCAGCCCCCAAGGTACCTACCCCTGGCATGTGCCAGAGAGAGGGGGCGCCGTCCCCTTCCTGCCCTCCTCCACAGCAGCTGGCAGCAAGTTAGTGCCGGTGAGTAAGCAGCTGGAGGGAGGATGTCTGCATATGGAGACAGGATGACAGCAAACCAGGAGCTTTAGAAAGAAGCTGAGAGAGGAAAGGACTGAGATTTTTTTTTCTTTTTCTTTTGCCTGAAGGGAGGGCTGTTTCCTGGGTTGAAGACAAGCAGCAGCCTGCAGTCAGAGAGCTGTAAGGGCCCCAGCTACTAAGAAAGGGGCCAAGGAGAACCTGATCAGATAGTGTCCCAGGTAAGCTTCTCTCCAAGAACTTGGCATCCCGAGCTCAGGGGCAGGAGGCACAATAGTCCAGCCTCTTCTACACCCAGGCTGGGAGCCCTTCTGGAAGAATTAGACAGTGAGATCCCTGAAGAATCCTGGACTCAGGAGTTTGGACTCAGGTACTATATTCACCTGGCTCCCTGCCACTCCCTCTCCCTGCCAATCTCTTGGCCAATTCTGATTGGCCAAACTTGAAAGGGCAAGATCTGACAGAGTCCCCTTAACCTTTGAAAGCCTGTGGTACCAGTAGCTGTAGCCTTCCCATAGCTGTAGGTGGGTTCCCGTATGGGGATTTGTTCCCATTCTCCAGCTGAGGTCTGAGGGGTAGGGTTTGATAAAAGGTGGGTGCTCTCCTAAGATTCTACCTATCAAGGTGCACTGGGAAAAGTGCATTTATTAAACACTATTATATGTTTATGTTATCTTCCTTATAGAATGTAAGCTCTTTCAATTCAGCCTATGTTGTTGTATCTGGAATGTCAGGCCCATAATCAGTACTTAATAAATGCTTGGTGATTAATTGGCTAATTAATGGACTTACAAAGTACTGAGCCCCTGCTAAACCTTGGAATAGAAATACCAAGTCAAGATAAGGCAAAGAGCCTGGAACAGAATAGGAGGCAGGGTTTTATTCTGATTCTTCACGGAGCTGGCTAATCATTTAACTACTTGTAGCCTCAGTTTCCTTCTTTGTAAAACTCAGGGGCTGCAAATGAACCACAATATAATTCTGACAATCTCTTCTGATGCTAATATTCTATGATTAAAGGGACTACCTTAGCATCATAGAAACCAGGCAGGAGCCAGGGAGTTAAAGGGAATCACTTTTCTTGGACTATCTTTCTTGTTCCTGCTATGTCAAAGCTTGCAACACCTGGTCCTTTTATGGAAATGCTCCCCTTTGGGGCAGATAAAGCATTTTCCCTTCCCTAATAGGTCCCCATCTGTCCCTCTCTGGAGAAAAGTGTTTCTCCCTCAATCCTGAGTCTGTTGGGATATGCAAGAGAGGCAGCTTGACCTAGTTAATATTGTACTGTGCTGGGAAGCTGGATACCTGGGTTCTAGTCCACACTGCAGTGGGAATTTGAGCACATTTCATCCCCATTTGTGCCTCTGGCTTTGTCTCTGACGCTGTGTTAATGACCCCCTCCTCCCCCCGATTCTCCCAGGGGTTTTGTAAGCACCAATGAGCTCATGTTTACAAACGCTTGGAGCTCAGCAGAGGAGCTAGGCTACAGCAATGCAGTCATCATCATTATCTGTCCTGGGTCTAAAATACCTGGGTACAATGCTCATGCTTTGGGTCCACATATCCTGCCACTGAGGGCCAGGGAAACTTACTAGGGAAGTTGGGCCTTCAATTCAGCCTGAAAACCCCAGGAATAGGGTCTAGAACCAGGATTCTAATGCTTATGATACTTTAAGGTATATTTCCTAAATGCAAGCTCCCAGAGGGCAGGAATGAGACTGTTTTTCTCTTTGCATTCCAAGATTTAGCAGACTTGGCACAAAGCAAGTGTTTAATAAATGCTTTTCATTCATTCATTCATTCATTCATTCATAGTACTCTATAGTTTACAAAGTACTTTCTTCGAGATAAGCCTTTGAAGTAGATTGGACAAATTCATTCCAGTTTCACAAATGAGGAAATTGGGGATTTGAGAAGCAAGGTGTTTAAAAATGTTTGACTACTGATTAGTCAATTAATTGCCAAGCATTTATTAAGTATCAATGAAGGGTAATATCACCACATGAATGAAACAGTCTCAACTGAAAGAGCTTACATTCTATAGGGAAGATAACATGGACAGATAATAAAATCTATTTTTGAAATAGGAGAAAATTTGGGGGAGAGACTCCCTAACAACTGGGGTAATACGGAAAGCTTCATTTAGTATGTAGCATTTGTGTAGACTTATGATGGAAAAGAGAGGGTCTTAAAATGGCAGAGTGGGGAAGGACTTCATTTCTAGCATTGGGCCTGGAAAAAGACAGAGACTGGAATATTGTGTGTGAGAAACAGCAAACTGGCTAGATCTCAGTGTTCAGAGAGTAGACCAATTTGTATTGATGTAAGACAGGTGGGGTAGGCCAGATTGTGAAGATCTAGAATGCCAAAGTTGTTTGCATTTAGTTTCAGAAGTAATCAGGATCCATTGGGATTTATTGAGTTGAAAGGGGGAAAGAGAGCAAATATGGTCAGATCTGTGCTTGAAATAATTAAAGACCTGGCTTCCAATCCCATTTCATGTATTAGCTTTGTGATCCTATCCAAGTCATTTAACTTCTCTAGAGATGTAGTCTCATCTGTGAAATGAGGGAGTTGTATTTATTGATTTCCAATGACAGATCCAATGCCATAAAATATCAGAGCCAGGAATCTAAATTAAGGGAATTCCTTGAGATTACCATAGGAGATCTAGACTTGGAGGGTGAGATTGGTTTCTCCTCAGCTATTCCCTGATAGGATATTCACCTTCCCCTACTGGTCCTGGAAAAGGACCTTGGGGAATCTTTTAGTCAATCAGTCAGGCAATAAGTATATATCAAGTGCCTACGATGTGCCAGTCATTAGAAAAAGATCTTGGAGAACCTATTAATCAAGCAATAAGCAAATATTAAATGCCTCCTATATGCCTGGCACTGGGCTAAGCTTGAGGATACAAAAAGTCTGGATGACTGATACCTGCAACAATCAGAATTAGGCAAGAGGCCACTTTGACAAAGACCAGCAAGGCTAATGAGTCCTGAAGTCCATTTTCCCAGAATAGAAAAGGGTAACGATACCACGGAGCATTGTGCCAGGTCTATGGAGCTGTCCAGTCATATCCTTATTTCCATCTCCTAAAGGTTCTGTGGCAGCAGAATGTTAACTAGCACAGGCACCAGGGCCTGGATGGATTTCTTCTGTCAGATTGTTCTTTGGGAGGTTTCTTCCTAGTCAGAGAGAACCAAAATGACATCACCCATCCAGGAGAAGCAGCCTCAGTGAGATGGAAGGGGACCTGAGTTCTATTTTTGGCCCTGACAATAAATCATTTTGTGGTGTTAAATTATTACCCTCAGGGGCAGCTAGATAGCCCTGGAATCAGAAAGACCTGAGTTCAAAGCCAGTCTCAGAACTTAACACTTACTGGCTGTGTGGCTGTGGACAAGTCACTTAACCCTAATTGCCTCGAAAGAAAGAAAGAAAGAAAGAGAGAAAGAAAGAAAGAAAAGAAAACCATCACTCTCTCCAAGTCTCAATTTCCTCATTATAAAATGAGGGAGTTGCAAGGGATGAGTCAATTCAATTAAACAAACATTTATTAAGCATTCAATGTGGGCCAGGCACTGGGCTAAGCTCAGAGAATATAAAGACAAAAATGGAACAGTCCCTGTTCTCGAGGAACTTGTATCTTAGGGGAGGGGAGGAGAGAGGAGGAAAGAAACAACATGGGCAGCATGATATTGGAGAGTTATAGATCTGGAGTCTACTAACCTGGGGTCAGATCTAAGCTTACTAGCTGCATAACTTTGAATAAGTAATTTCAATTCTCTGTTTCCTCCACTGTAAAACAAAGGGATGACAACCCTTCTAGAGATAAATCTGAGATCTTAAGTTCAAAAATAAGCCTTGGATTTCATGGGTATGGGGAATTTGTGGCTGAGGGAATTTTCTCTACCAACATTGTTGTTCAGGTGTTTCAGTCATGTCCGATTCTTTGTGACCCCATTTGGGATTTTCTTGGCAGAGATACTGGAGTGATAGACCATTTCCTTCTCCAGCTAATTTTCACAGATGAGGAAACTGAAGCAGACAGGATTAAGTGATTTGCCCAGGATCCCATAGGTAAAAAGTGAATGAGGCCAAATTTGAATTCAGGAAGATGAGTCGTTCTGACTCTTGGGCCAGCACCCTATGCACTATGGCACCTCTTAGCTGCTCTCCATACCAAAGTCAATATTCTAGCCAAACTAGACTAGTAGCATTTCCCTGAACTTGGCTCTCCATCTCTCTTAGGAACTCACAGATGTTCTCTCCCATCCCTCCCCCCAGCTCCACATCTTAGAACTCTAAGATGCTGATCTCCCTCCCCCCAGCTCCACATCTTAGAACTCTAAGATGCTGAACTATGTTTGGTTTGTGACACCTATAAGACATTCAGGAGATGTCCAGCAGGCACTGTAGACCTGCAGCTCAGGAGAAAAGCAAAGCTGGAGGTAAAGCCCTATGAATTACCTCTACACTGATAATATTAGAACCCGTGTGAGAATAAGCTCATTGAAGGAAGGAAAATAGACAGAGAAGAAGTCTTGGGAGTCGCCTGAACTATGGGGGCAAGAATTGGCTGGTAATCCAGCAAAGGAAGATGAGGATTAGTCAGGCAGGTAGGAGGAGACCCAGTAGGAGTCAGTGTTGAGGAAGCCAAAGGAGACAGTACCTGTCCAGCTCTGATTCATATAGGTGTGAGTATCGGCGGTCATCCTGCAAAGAACCAAAGTGCTCTTCACTGCCAGTGTGACTGAGTAAATCACTGTCTCACGTTCCTTCTTCATAAAATGAAGAGGTTAGATTAATCATAATAGAACATTTTAAGGTTTGTAAAGCATTTTCTATACGTGATATCTCATGTGATCTTCACACAATCCTGTGAGCTAGGGGCCCTAAATAACTATTTTACAGATGAGAAAACTGAGGTGAGAGAAATAAATGACTTGCCCAACAGCTGGTAAACATCTGGGACAGGACTTAAGTTCAAGTCCAATCCTTTGTCTAAATGGCCTCTATTTTCCCTTCTAGCTTTAACACAAGTGGTAAAATACTGATGAGAAAAGAATCTCAGAAATACATTTCTCCCCCTTGTAGGCAGGTAGGTCCCCAGCTTTGATGTCTGTGACTCAAGACTTTGGGCCCCATGATGAAGGAAATGCCCAGGCAGTGAGGGTCCTTCCAGCATGCTGACTGTTGAAAGGTGACTCCAGCCCTGGGAATTTTTTCTCTGGGTAGATGAAATGTCAGTTCCAAACATAAGAAGCTGGGCAGCAACTGGGAAACAGCTGGATACCAGCAGGTAAATGGAGCAGCAGTGTCTGTGGAGTGCCAAGCATCAGGAGGACAAGCTGAGCAGCAGCTGGACCCTAGGAGGCAGAGAACAGATGGGCAGAGTGGCTGCTGGACAGGGCCCGACAGCAGGGAAGGGATGAGCGATGAGAGGGCACTGCCAAGCAGAGAGAGCAGACAGGCAGGGCACGAGAGCCATGCCAGGAAGCAAGGACAGGGAAGGCATTGTTAAAGATCTGGGGAGGAGACAGGTAGAGAGCAGAAGGTTCTTCCCCTAAGGTGCCAGGAGGCTTTAATAAATCCTACAACTACAGACAGTGTAATCCTCAACAATGTGTCATAACAGGGCCTAGGGTGGACTTTCAAGCTCATTATGTTGTCAGGCTGGGCTCTGCCGGCCAGGGAGAGGACCTTGGGTACAACCCCAAAGTAAACAGAAAAATGGCCTAATGAGCAAGTGATTATAAATGGGATCTTAGTATTTAGAGCCACCAAGCACTTTGTTAAGCACTTTACAGATATCTCATTCAATCCTCACAACAACTCTGAGAGGTATTATTATTCATATTTTACAGTTGAGGAAACTGAGGAAGACAGAAGTGAAGTCATTTGTCCAGGCTCATACAGCTAGTATGTGTCTGAGCTAGTGAGGTCCTGGCCGTACCACCTACTGCCTCCCAGTTGCCCAGGTTAAGTGGGTTGCCCAAGATGTCACAAGAGCTGGTTAGGAGAACTGGGATGGAGAGGAGGCTGGTATAGTGACATAGGGCAAAAGACATGGGTTCTAATGCTGGATTTGCCAGTTTCTACCTATGTGATCAAAAATAAATCGTGGAAACTCTCTGATCCACTATCAGATGGGGATAGGGTCGGATTACAAGGTTTGGAAGGTCCATTGTACTGCTAAATCTATAATCTCATGAAGCTGGATCCCTTAGTCAAAATTCAGTGCTCTTTCCACTGTACCACATACTAAGAACAGCCTGCCTTGGGATCCCCAACACACACACAACCACGGGTCAATGCTGATCATTTTCACCATCAGTAATGGGATTTGGGGAAGCATAACAAAGAGCAACTCCAGATTCAGGCATGGTTCCTTCAAGCCTGTGGTCCTTAGGAAGGAACTATCATCACTCCAAATATCCAGGCCATGAGAGTTCCTGAATCCTGCAAAAGGAAAGCAAGTCGTTTCCCTAGAACCTAGCTTTGTGGGACACAGAAAGATTTCTCGATCTGTGTTGTTGACCCTTGTGGTCAGGATACAATCAGGCTGCCCAACAAGAGTGATAGCAATAAAAGTGGACTGCTGATGGAGGATCAAAGAAGGGGACCTTGTTTTTCCCTAGTGGCACCAAAGGGTTGGATAGGCTGAACTCTAAATTCTCTCTTTATTTTTTTCAAAACATATGCATACATAATCTTCTTTTTTTTTAAATTTTTTTTTATTATAATAACTTTTTATTGACAGAACCCATGCCAGGATAATTTTTTACAACATTATCCCTTGCACTCACTTCTGTTCCGATTTTTCCCCTCTCTCCCTCCACCCCCTCCCCTAGATGGCAAGCAGTCCTATATATGTTGAATATGTCGCAGTATATCCTAGATACAATATATGTGTGCAGAACTGAACAGTTCTCTTGTTGCACAGGGAGAACTGGATTCAGAAGGTAAAAATAACCCGGGAAGAAAAACAAAAATGCAAACAGTTTACATTCATTTCCCAGTGTTCTTTCTTTGGATGTAGCTGCTTCTGTCCATCATTGATCAATTGAAACTGAATTAGGTCTCTTTGTCAAAGAAATCCACTTCCATCAGAATACATTTTCATACAGTACCATTGTTGAAGTATATAATGATCTCCTGGTTCTGCTCATTTCACTTAGCATCAGTTCATGTAAGTCTCTCCAAGCCTCTCTGTATTCATCCTGCTGGTCATTTCTTACCGAACAATAATATTCCATAACATTTATATACCACAATTTACCCAACCATTCTCCAATTGATGGGCGTCCATTCATTTTCCAGTTTCTAGCCACTACAAAAAGGGCTGCCACAAATATTTTGGCACATACAGGTCCCTTTCCCTTCTTTAGTATCTCCTTGGTGCATATGTAATTTTCAACATTCACCCTTGCAAAACCCTGTATTCCAAATTTTTTTCTCCCCTCTCTTCCCTGCAACCCCATCCCTAGATGGCAAATAATCCATGTGCAAGTTAAACATGTGCAGTTCTTCTATACATGTTTCCACAATTATCATGCTGCATAAGAAAAATCAGATCAAAAAGGGAGAAATGAGAAAAACAAAATACAAACAACAAAAAAATAAAAATACTATGTTGTGTTCCACACTCAGTCCCCACAGTCCTCTCTCTGGGTGCAGACTATTGGAACTGGATAAGATTCTCTTTAGAATCCTAAAAGGATTTTGGAAGGCAATATGGTTTTGAGGAGAGAGAGCTTTTCTTACTACAACAAGCACCTAAGAATTTGAGGAAGAAATTTGTCCCATGAAGATCTGAAATTAATTTTTTTGTTTCATTTCTTATTGAAATATTTTTAATAGTTTTCTATTTCTCCCGCATTCCCTCCCTATTGAGCCATATCATTTCAACAACAACAACAACAACAACAACAAAAAAAAAAGAGAGAAGAGAGAGAGAGAGAGAGAGAGAGAGAGAGAAAGAAGGGGCAGGAAATAATTCAGCAAAATTAGTCAATCTATCACCTGGGCCTCTCAGAATATGTCTCAGCTTCATAAACTGTGGGTCTTGATTCCATATGGAGTCATAATTGAATGTGGAAGACCCAAAATTATGATTTATTGTCATTAAATGTTTGCTTTGTGTACCTATTTTATATATCTGTATAAATAAAATTAGGTGTCACATAAAACTTTCTCAGGTAAAAAGAGATCTCTAGTGGACAAAGTTTAAGAACTCCTGGGAATACAACATTCCTTAGCTATCATCTTACCTCTCTTCCAAGAACAGAGGAGTTACATCTTTTCTTTTTTTAGAGGCAATCAGGATTAAGTGTCCAGAGTCACACAGTTAGAAAGTGTTTGAGGCAGAATTCTAACTCAGATCCTTCTGACTTCAGGACTGGAACACTGCCCCTAACTGTCTCTATATTTTCCCATCTCTTCTTTGGGTTCAAGTCTGGCTATCCTAATCACACAGCATTCAGTTCTTATTCTTTCTGGATACCCAATTGCCCCTTGATCCCTTTCTCAAAAAGCTAAGGAAGCAAAGCAATCCTGGTTATGGTTTTGTCAACACTGCATTTTATTAGTTCAGTGTTAAATGTTCGGGACTCTCCTCTCTTCTTACAATTTCCAGGGAATTCCTCTGAGGCTCAGGAGCCTGTCAGATCAATTGAAGAAGGAGGAGTCCTTATGGAGCTGCTTTCTTTTTCAAAGACTCAGGAAAGGAGTGTAGATGAATAGACATCATGAGTAAAGCAGGGACCCTAGGAGGCTTGAGTCTTGGTTTTGGTTCCACCCTTTTCCGAGACTGCGTACCTCTTATTTAAGTGACATTGAATGACAAGTAAAGCTGACTATAAACAATGCTTTATTGTCTGCCTATTTCCTTGACAGTTTGTGAACACTTCAAAAAAAAAAAAAACAAAAAACCAGCTCCTGGATTAGAAAAGGCTGGGTAGCTTAGGCAGCAGTTTATGATTTATGGATCAGCACAGTGATTAATATAGAAATTCCTGCAGTTTCTAGAATTATGCCAGCACAGTCTATGGAAACTAGCTCCTCAGGGTAGGCAAGCTGGGAGGACCCAGGCTGGTACAATGAAAAAAGAAAAATACTGTTTCTGGAGTGAGAAGATCTGGGGACCAACTGATTCCCTGTGTGACTTCAAGCAGATCATTTAAACTTCTTGGGAGCCTCAATTTCTTTGTTAATGGTAAAAATAATAGTTGGCATTTAGATAGAACTCTAGGGTTTATAAAATGCTTTAGAAACATTATCTCATGATTCAGGAAAGTTCTAATGGTCTTGTGATGGAGAGAGCCATCTGTGCCCAGAGAAAAAACTGGGGGGACTAAGTGTCAATCACAATATAATTTTCTCTCTTTTTTGTTGTTGTTTGCTTGCATTTTGTATTCTTTCTCATTTTTTCCTTTTTGATCTGATTTTTCTTGTGCAGTATAACTGTGGAAATATGTATAGAAGAATGGCACATGTTTAACATATATTGGATTATTTGCTATCTAGGGGAGGGAGTGAGGAGAAAGGAGGGAGAAAAAAATTTGCAATACAAGTTTTACAAGGGTGAATGGTGAAAACTATGCATATGTTTTGAAAAGAAAAAGTTTTAAAATAAAAAAATAGAAATAAAAATATTACTTCATCTGATCCTCACAACACCCCTGGCAGTTGGGTGACAAAATTATCTTCATTTTATAATTGAAGAAACTGAAGTAGATAGTGTTAAGTGACTTGCCCAGAGTCGCACAGGAAGTGAGTGTCTGAGGCTGAATTTGAATTCAGGTCCAAAACTTGTCTATAAAATGAGAAGGTAGGACCTGATAGCTTTCATGCTTCATTTCTAACTCTTTTAGCACCATCTTCTGCATGAAACCTTTCCTGATTCCTGCCAGCTAGTTAGTCTTGCCCCCAAACTACCTTACATACATTTGTATTTTCATCGCACATTTTTGTCATCTCCTCCATTAGACCATAGGTTCTTTTCAAGAAGGGATTGTTTCATTCTTTGTGCTTGTGTCTCTTGAACCTAGCAGGCAACTCATAAGTGCTCAATGATTAATTAATTGATCTGGGGCTTCTTTGATTAGGAAATGGGAGGTTAAGGAAACTCCCTTTATCAAGTAGATCAGCATCTTTGACTTAATAGGGAGGTTTCTTGGAACATCAAGATTTGTCTAGGTCAGGAGGGAGATTTGAACCCAGGCTTCAAAACCATCTCTTTCCCCTCTATATCATACTGCCTTCCAAAATCCTTTTAGGAAAAGAGAAATATAGATGGGAGCACACTTAGCTTTTTATTTCCTCTGGAGCAGTGTTGCCTTGTTAAGAATTAGGATGAGAAAACTATTATTGGAAATATAATGAGAGGTGAAGTTAACTTAGTGAACGGAGCTCCCAGGGCAGGTGGCATTTTCTGTAAAAATCAGATGATGAACTCCAGAGCAGGTGCAGAGGCCCAAGTACTTAGAGATGAAAAATGAGGATTATATAATATGGTTCACCTGGAGGTTCTTTCGAGTGACTCTTCCTGTCTCAATCAGTGCCTCAGAAACATCTGTGCTGCCTAATTGATCATCTGGTTTTTTTTTCCGCATGATCACTGGCTTTGTGCCTGTGGATACGTTCATTCAAAAAGGCATTTATAAAGTGTATACTCTGTGACATACATCTCACTTGGAGCTGGGGATTCCCAGACAAAAATGAAAGGACCTGCTCTCAGAGAGTTTACAATCTATTGTGGGGAAACAGCATGGATACAGATTAAATAATTACAAAGTACTATTACTATTACAACAGCTCAAGTTATGTAGCAATTTGAGGTTTACAAAGCTTCTCCCTCCCCCAGGCAATTGGGGTTAAATGACTTGCCCAGGGTCACACAGCTAGGAAGTGTTAAGTGTCTGACATCAGATTTGAACTCAGGACCTTCTGACTTTAGGATGGAGATTTATCCACTGGGTCACCTAGCTGCCCCACAAAGCATTTTCCACACATTTTATTTGAACTTCATAACAACCATGTGAAGTGGGTGTTATGATTGATTATCCCCTTTTCACAGATGAAGTAACTGAGGGTAAATGACTTGCCAGGATCATACAGTTGGCAAATGTCCGAGGGTTGGTGCTAGGAGGTCTTTAGGGAAGACTAGCACCTCTAGTGCAAGGACATTTCAACAAGGTCCTTTTCAGGTTTGCTCTTCCACTTTGGGTGTCCACCTGTTACCTAGCTCTCATCTGTGGCTACTAGCAGCATGTGCAATAGCCACACCCAGGTTAAACCATCTTGGCAGGTGAGGTAAGCCAGCATGAGGGTCACCAACAGCCCTCTAACCCATTGATGAGTGAGGGGGATGTCTACCCCAAGTGTGGGAAGACTTTCCCTGTGGGATGGGCAGATGGGAACAATAGGATCCAAAGATCCTTTCCACGTCATCCCAGGCCATCATCCATCTTCTTGAATCTTGAGCTGCTGCTGGATTTTGATGACTCAGGAAGAGATGCTGACTCTTTGTGTAACTCAGCCTCATTTAAATCAATTCATTTGCAAGTCAAGAAATCACCCCCTGATGTCAACGGTCCTCTTTGAAAGGAAAGAATAAATGACAAATGTCTGAGGCAGAATTTGAACTGTAGTCTTCACTACTCTAAGCCCAGAGCTATATCCTCTCTGCTACCTACTTAAATCCTTTAATTTTGGAAATAAGAGAGGGAGAGGTGAGGAGGGTACTAACATTGGAGCGGGGGAAGCAGAAAAGCTGTCATGTAGAAGGTGATGCTTGAGATGAATCTGGCAAGAAACTTGGATTAAATGTATCTCTGGCTAAGGGAAGCAAGAAAGAGGGAACTCTTTTCTCAGCTTTGAGCCCCAAAGGGCATCAAATGCTGCTGACCCAGACTGTGAAACAGCTAAAGAGAAGATGTCCTGATGATGTCCCAAAGAGAGTGAGTCTGGGAGTCTGGAATCCAGAGGTTCATCTTGGAGGGTCAGCTAGTCTTTTCCAATGTCTTAACCTAGTTTGGTTGGCCTGTCCAGTTACCAAGGCAGCCTACAGGAGGGAAATGAGAATAGACCTGTCACTCATCCTGCTCCCATACTTCTTTGTTCCTGACTGAACTGACTGTGTGCAGCAACTGCGGGGTTAAAACTGGAAGGACTGGTTTCTAGATTGCTGGCTCCTGACGAGGAACTTTTCCAACTTCCATTCCCCTTCAAACCAGACTCCCTTTTAAGTTCTGCACAAAACACAGACCAGCCAGGGAGAAAGAGCTGAAGCTGTGCCTGGTTTTGGCTGTGGTGTTTCACAGATTGGTAGGGGAAGATTCAAATTAAGAAGGTCCAATTCGGAGATGAATTCATTTTCATCAAAATGACCTAGTCATATAATCATAGAATATTAGACCTGAAAAAGACTCCAATGGAGTCAATCAACTCATCAAAAAGCATTTATTTAGTGCCTACTATATTCCTGGCATTGAGCTAGAACTGGGAATTCAAAGACAAAAGAGAAACAGAACTTTAATTTTTAAATAATATTTTTTTTCCCTCAAATACATGTAAAGATAGTTTTCTACATTCACCTTTGGAAAACTGTGTTCCACACCTGTCAGATTGGCTAAGATGACAGGAAAAAATAATGATGATTGTTGGAGGGGATGTGGGAAAACTGGGACATTGATTCATTGTTGGTGGAGTTGTGAACGAATCCAACCATTTTGGAGAGTAGTTTGGAACTATGCTCAAAAAGTTATCAAACTGTGCATACCCTTTGATCCAGCAGTGTTACTACTGGGATTATATCCCAAAGAGATTATAAAGAAGGGAAAGGGACCTGTATGTGCACGAATGTTTGTGGCAGCCCTTTTTATAGTGGCTAGAAACTGGAAACTGAATGGATGTCCATCAGTTGGAGAATGGCTGAATAAATTGTGGTATATGAAAATTATGGAATATTACTGTTCTGTAAGAAATGACCAACAGGATGATTTCAGAAAGGCCTGGAGAGACTTACACGAACTGATGCTGAGTGAAATGAGCAGGACCAGGAGATCATTATATACTTCAACAACAATACTAGATGATGACTAGTCCTGATGGATCAGGCCATCCTCAGCAACAAGATCAACCAAATCATTTCTAATGGAGCAGTAATGAACTGAACTAGCTATGCCCAGAAAAATAACTCTGGGAGATGACTAAAAACCATTACATTAAATTCCCAATCCCTATATTTATGCACACCTGCATCTTTGATTTCCTTCACAAGCTAATTGTACAATAATTCAGAGTCTGATTCTTTTTGTACAGCAAAATAATGTTTTGGTCATGTATACTTATTGTGTATCTAAGTTATATTTTAATATATTTAACATCTACTGGTCATCCTGCCATCTAGGGGAGGGGGTGGTGGGGGTAAGAGGTGAAAAATTGGAACAAGAGGTTTGGCAATTGTTAATGCTGTAAAGTTACCCATGTATATATCCTGTAAATTAAAGGCTATTAAATAAAAAAAAAAAAAAAAAAAAAGGAAAACTGTGTTCCAAATTTTTCTCCCTCCTCCCCCCACCCAAGGTAGCAAGCATATAGATTAAACATAGAACCTTAATTTTTGAGCTTACTTTCTCTCGGGATTTGGCAGTTGACTCTGGAGCTAGGGAACCTAGATTAAAATCCTGTATTTGATGCTTATCTCCCATGTGACTATGGGCAAATCACTACTCCTCCATCTTGGACCTCAGTTTCCTCTCTTATAAAATAAGGGGGTTGCTTTAGCTGGCTTCTGAGATCTATTCCAGTTTTAGATTTATGATCTAATGAATCTAGTGGTGGTGCAGTAAGCAGAGGGTGGACCTGGAGGCAGGAACACCTGAGTTTGAATTCTGCCTCAGATACTTTGGGTAAGTAACTGAACTCTCTGAAAGCCTGTTTCTACAGCTGTCCCCAAGGGTCTCTACATGCCCACTGACCAGCACATAAAAAAAACCCTAATAAATACTGGCTAAATTGAATTGAATCTAGTGAAATTTAACCTTAATTCTCTCATCAAATGATAAAACAGGTACGGTGAGAACGAGCGACTTGTCCAAGATCTCACAACAGAGCTGGGACCAAATCCACCCCTGCTGACTTTCTGTACTGTACTAGCCCCTTACTCATTCTGTTTGTCGTGGAAACTAAAGGTATTGAGTGCCTTCTGATGTAGTGGCTTAGTGCTGCAGCTAGGTGGTGCCATAGTGCGCTGAGTGCTGAGCATGGAGTCAGGAAAGCTCTTTGTGAGTTCAAATCTGACTTCAGATAGTGGCAAGTCCCAGTTTCTGACTCAGTTTCCTCATGTGTAAGATAAAGGGTTGGGACTATGTCCCTTCCAGCTCTAATGTTCTAGGGCTCTAGACACAGTTCATCCCAATTGCCATGGAGGCTTTTTCCAAAGTCCAGCAAGTGTTTTGTGCTCTATTCCATCACCACCAGAAGGATCCACTCAACTCATGCCCACCTGTGTATCACCAAGTGATCTTCAGGACTCGGAGGGAGGGGCGCTAGGGGAATGAAGTCACCCTCTCTTCAACTTGTTTTTTTCAAACTCAGGGTCAAACCACTTAGGGACTTGCTAGGAAAATCTGAAGCCACAAGATGTTGTCTAAGTGCTCCACCTGTCCAGTCCATCTGCCCAGAGGACAGAAGGCATTCTGAGGGTGGAACATGGCCTGGAGTTCATCCGTGTCTATGAGTAATGTCAGATAATGATGAAGAGAATGATCATGAAGGGAAAAAAAATAGCTTGATTATGAACTCATGAGGAACAACAACAGCCCCACCTATTTGTATAGTGATTTATAGTTTACAAAGTGCTTTCCCGTATAATTGAGGAGGAACAGGGCCCACGCTAACATGAAATTATGCAGGAGTGTTTGTTTTTGGTAGCTATATCATCCCTCATGTGAATTAAACAAAGGGAGTTTTAATTTCTATTCCAACCTCCTTTCCATGGTCTATCCCTCACCTCTCCCCATCTTCTTTCCCCACTGGTACAGTACCCAGGGATTCCCTACTGGTTTAGGGTCTTTCACTATGGGACTTCACTCAACCCTGGGTAGTACCTATTATTCTTGTTTTTTCTTTCCTACTTTCATAGACCTTTTTTTTAAGAAATAAATTTTATTGGTTTTTTGTTTGTTTTATGTCACTTGCATTTCCCCCTACATTCCTTCTCTCATCTCCCAAAGAGCCATATCTAATAACAGAATAAAAAATAGGAAGAAAAGAATAAAAATTCAACAAGACCAATCCATGCACTAAAAAAAAATCAAACTTCATATGCAATGTTCCACACCCACAGACTCCTTCACCTAAGAGCCCATGAGTTTCAGAGGACATCTAATCCAAACTCCTCTTTGTACAGATGGGGAAACTGAATCCCCATAGAGGTCAGAGGCAGAATTTAAACCTAGGTTCTGTGAATGTCATTGCCACATAACCCATTTGTCCCATTCAAATTGTCTTGAGGCTTTGCCAAGTAACATCAACTGGAAAGAACAGGCCTCTTCATATGTGGGATTATATTTGAGGAAGCATCCTCTCCCCACCAAAAGAGTATTATAACTCCCACTGTTGCCTGAAATCTTACCATTAGTCATTCCTTCTTCTAAATTAGTCGTTGCCCTTTCCCTCTGGTCTTCTTTTAAAATGTATGTACTTCTGGGAAGAATAACATATTGTACCTTAGTAAATGTGAATGTGTTCACTCCCCTCCCCACCCCCAAGAATGGGATAGTATGAAAACACTGGGCATCTGTCCTGAATATGTAGAGGCAG
Source organism: Sarcophilus harrisii (assembly GCF_902635505.1). NCBI lineage: Eukaryota > Metazoa > Chordata > Mammalia > Dasyuromorphia > Dasyuridae > Sarcophilus > Sarcophilus harrisii. The sequence goes on from NC_045427.1 coordinate 261,133,997, forward strand.
CTCGGTGCAATGGGTAGATCACCCGAGTAGGAAAAACTTTGCATCCAACTTCAGATATTTCCTGGCTGTATGATTCTGGGCAAGTCATCACTTCTGTTTTACTTGCCATAACAATGATTCTCAAAGTGTGGTGCAGTGAATCCTGGAGGGTCTCTGAAATCCTTTCAGAGGGTCTACAAATTCAAAATTAGTTTTTTTTCTATTTATGATAAATATCTATTATGTAACCCATATAAACAAAAACTCTTTGGACATATTCTCAATAGTTGTTAATACCGTAAAGAAACTGAGAAAAAGAGTTTGAGAATCACTGTTCTATAAACTGCACAGGGCACATAGTGACCATAGTGCACAGTATCTGGACTGGAGTCAGTGACTCATCTTTGTCATTCAAATCTATCTGCAGATACAGCTGTGTGATCCTGGGCAAGTAATTTAATCCTCTTTGCCTCAGTTTCCTCCCCTGTAAAACAGTCTGGAGAAGAAAATGGCAAACCACTCCAGTATCTTTGCCAAGAAAACTCCAAATGGGGTCATGAAAGAATGGACATGGCTGAAGAGGACTGAACAATAATAAAGATTTTGCACAAATGATTTAATATTTTCTTACAATTTCTTCTGTAAAAGTAGAAATAGGGAAGAGGTGTGGATCTGGTATTCTCCAAAGTCCTTTTTCAATTCAAAAGCCTTTGTCCTTAGAACTTTTAGCTATCATACCCAGGGCATTGGATAGAGTACCATGGGGAAGACCTGAGTTCAAAAGCAGCCTCAGACATTTACTAGTTTATCACTTAATCTTTCTCAGCCTCAGTTTCCTCAACTCTAAAATGGGGATAATAAAAGCATCTATCTTCCAAGGTTGTTGTGAGAATGAAATGAGATAGCTTAGACTGAGCCTAGAATATATTAGGTACTTTTTTTTTCATAGTAGGTATTTAACAGATGCTTGTTCCCTTTTCCTTGTGTTATTGTCTAGACTTAAGTGGTTAATGTTAATAAAATGTTAAAAATGCAGATTAAAAAGAAAAGTATGTTTTGGACACATCTCCCTCAGTTCAACATTTACTAGCACACCCCTACTCCAGGCTTTTCTGTTAATATGGGATAACATCAAGATAAAAGGAATTTGAGGGCATTTTATAGCAAAATAGAAGAAATTAAGCTTATTTTCCCCAAATCCCTATAATAAATATTTTTGATGTTTTTGTTATTATTGTTCATTCATTTCAGTTATGTCCAATTCTTCATAACCCCATTTGGGGCTTTCTTGACAAAGATACAGGAATCGCTTGCCATTTCCTTCTCCTGTTCATTTTACCAATGAGGAAATGGAGACAGAGAAAAGTGATTTGCCTAAGATCACACAGCCAGGATGTGTCTGAGGCTGGATTTGAACTCAGGAAGATGAGTCTTCCTGACTCCAGATCTGGTACTCTTTCCCTGTATTTTTAAAAATAATTTCCATGTGATATCATATTTAATGTTTTAAAAGGAGAAATTAACATTGAAATGTCATTTGTAAGCTCCCAAAGAGCTCTGGATACTAAGTCAGAGGATCACAGAGCTTGAAGGCATCTTAGAAGCAATTAAGCCTAACTCCCTCATTTTATGGATGCAGAAACTGAGTCGCAGACATGGATTCCAATTCTGGTTCTATTAGTTTATGTGAACTTGAATAGATCATTTAACTTTCTCTTTATGTTCATTTGTTAAATGAAGTGATATAATTTGAAATGAGCATCCAAGATTGTACATGGTTGGGTTTTTTCCTTGGTAAAAGATCCAGGGGTGATAGTGGATGACAAGCTCAGTATAAATCAATGACATGATATGGCAGTCAAGAAAGGTATGGCAACTTAGGCTGTATTGATAGTATTCAGGACTCAGTAGGTGATAATGCTCCATTCTGCCCAGATGTATCTGAAGTCACTGTGTTTATTTTTAGGCACATTTACCAGATGATATTGATAACTAGAGAGCATCCAGAGGAAAGCACCAAGATAGGTTTTGCCACGTGAGAATAGGCTGAAGGAACTGGAGGTGTTTAGCTTGGAGAAGGACAGTGGTCTGCACGTCTCTGAAGAACAGTTGTATTAGCCTTGTTCTGCTTGGCCCTAAGGGACAGAACTAATAGGATGAAGATACAAATGGCAAAGATGTAGATTTGATGCTATGAGATAGTTAATATATCAAATTAGTTCTATCAATAATCTAATAATTAGCAGTATCCAAAAGTTGAATGGGCTGCCTTGAGTAGTACTAGGCTACACCTTCCTAGAGATCTTTTAGAAAAGGAAAGCTGCCCAATCATCAGGTATATGGAGGAAAGGGATTAGTTTTCCAGGTACAGGTTGGACTTGAGTCTCTTCCAGTCCTGGAATTCTGTGGTTCCAAAGTTCCTTCCAGCTCAAAATGCTATGATTCTCTTCTCATCATATGGAACCTCAGTGTACCACTGAATTCATTTTAAGAAACACTCCCTTATGGTAGAGACAACTAGGTGGGGCAGTGGATAGAGATGCTGGATTCAGGAAGATCTGAGTTCAAATGCAACTTCAGACACTTACTAATTGTGTGACCCTGGACAAATCACTTAATCCTGTTTGCCTCAATTTCTGTAAAATAAGCTAGTGAAGAAAATGGCAAACTACTCCATTATCTCTGCCAAGAAAACCCCATGGATAGTATGGTCTACAAGATCACAAAGAGTCAGATGTGACTGATCAACAATTTTTGATGTGGCCTGATCCAATGTCAAATAAAATGTGAACTTTAGCTTCAGAAGAACTCAGAGCTAATTCTGTTTCAGGCATTTTCTAGCTGTGTGACCCTGACCAAGTCACTTAACCCATTTCTTCATCTGTAAAATGAGCTAGAGAAGGAAATGGCAAACTATTGCATTATCACTGCCAAGAAAACCCCAAATGGGTTCATGAAGAGTCAGACATGCCTGAAAAATGAATGAACAGTAACAACCACCTTACACTGCATCAAATTGTAATTCCCAGCCTGGTTTAGGTCCTGTCCCATCTAAAGAATTTTTATTTCCCACTATTCTGTAATATCTGCTCTGCTTTTGTGTTAGTCAGGTCAGTCTCTATACCAACCAACAAATGTCCTATGTTCACTCTTACACTCTCATTCTCACTCATTCTGGGCCTTTTTTTCTTGAAATCAAAGTCCCCAACTTTGATTACATTAAAATAAAAAGTTTTTGCACAAACAAAACCAACAGAAACAAGATTAAAAGGGAAGTACAAAGCTGGGAAAAAATCTTTATAGATAGTATTTCTGATAAAGGTCTCATTTCCAAAATACATAAAGAACTGTGTCAAATTTATAAGAATACAAGTCATTCTCCAATTGACAAATGATCAAAGGATATGAAGAGACAATTTTCAGATGATAAAATTAAAGCCATTTATAATTATATGAAAAAATGCTCTAAATCACTATTGATTGGAGAAATGCAATTAAAACAACTCTGAGATTCTACCTCACATTTCTCTGATTGGCTAAATCTTAGCCAGGACAGGACAGGAAAACATATTGATAAATGTTGAAGGGGATATGGGAAAACTGGGACACTAATACATTGTTGGTGGAATTGAGAAATGATCCAACTATTTTGGAGAGCAATCTGGAACTATGCCCAAAGAGCTATAAAACCATGCATACCCTTTGATTCAGTAGTGCCATTATTGGGTCTATATCTTAAGGAAATCATGAAGGCGGGAAAAGGATCCACATGTGCAAAAAATGTTTGTAGCAGCTCTTTTTGAGGTAGCAAAGAATTGGAAAAGGAGTGGATGCCCATCAATTGAGGAATGGCTGAACAAGCTGTGATACATGAAGGTAATGGATGAATAAGCTGATTTTTAGAAAGGCCTGGAAAGTGATTCAAAGCAATCTCAATAGACTTTGGACAGAAAATGCCATCTGCATTCAGAAAAAGAACTGAGGAGACTGAATGTAAATCAACACATGCTATGATCACTCTTTTTTTTTCTATTTTTTTCTCTCCCCCAACATGATTCATAAAGTAATGTATATTAAAAAGAAAAAAAAAAGAAAGAAAATCAAAGTCCCTCTGCAGCCCGCATAACTCTTACAAAAATTTAATTTACAAAAAACACTTACAAGAATGCTTCTCATCCTTCAATCCCCAGCTCAAATCCTACCTCTTCCATGAAGCCTCTCCTAATTATTCCAACCTTTCATTGATTCCCCCCTAACTTTCTGTAGCTTAGAGTCTGTACTTGATAATTTAGCACTTAATTTTATCTTATTACTGAAATTATTTTTAAAATTTTACTATTTTGGGGTTTTAAAAATCATTTTCAGATTGAAGAAATCTTAGGGATCTTATAGTCCCATTTTCAGGAAATTAAGGCTCAGTATATGTTAATGATTTATCCCAGGTTCCACAATAATAAAACCCAGGTTCTCTGACTTCTGCTATAGATGGTCCTTCCACTGCTTCCCTGGGAAGGCCAGGACTCCCATAGCAAAACAGGTAACCTTCAAGGCCAGGGAAGGCTGAGAAGTCCTTGCCAGTAGGAAGAAATATTTCTTATTGAGGAAAGCTGCCTCTTAAGAAATTCAACCCTTTTAACAGTAGTTATTTATGTCAGTGCCTGAAGTAAGAAAAGGATGGAGGTGTTTACATGATCCTAGCTTTCTTTAAAGCCACCCCAAATGTCAACTTCTCCAAAAGGCCTTCCTAGGTTCTCCAGGCTCCTGGGGCCTTCTCTCTGAGATGGTCTTCCATTTACTCCATACATCTCTTATTTGTGCATATATATATATATATATATATATATATATATATATATTTTTTTTTTTTTTTTACGTGTTGTCTTCTCTAATAAACTCCTTGAGGGCAGGGACAAGGTTTTTGCCTTTTTTGAATCCCAAGTGATTAATACAGGTGCTGGAATTTAGGAAGTATTTAAGAATGTTTGTTGACTCATTGGTGAACTGTCCACTAAATCATAGAGAATATTTCCATCTCTCAAATCCATGGAGATAATTAACCTTCAAGGAAAGAGGAGGGAAGGTCCTAAACAGGAGGTAGTTTCTTGTTATTAGTTCTTTGCTTAGCAACATCAGCCAAGCATCTAAATTGTTGGTTGAATGGGTTTCAGTGGGGGCATAAAAGGCCACTATGAGCAAGGACTTCAAAGAAATTGGAAAAAGATATTAAGTGAATTTATCATAGCTTTGAAATGAGAGTAGTTAGCATAGATAGGCCTTTCCTATTTCCTAGCTCTTCCCAGGGTAAGTTCATTTACTATATACCTTTGTGAAAAGACCTTCGCTTTTGGTGATTGTGGGAACCTTAAGTCAGGGGAAGAAGTGGCTTTATATTTAAGCGGCTTAAATACCCTGGGCAGTTGATTTTTTGCCAGGAAACTTTGTTAAAACTTGGGCCAAATGCCTTTCTGCTGTACAATTGAGAGAATTGAGACCATAAGGAATAGCGTAGGTAGCATAATGAATAGAATGCTGCAGTGGATAGAGTGGAGTCAGGAAGATTCATTTTCCTGAGTTAAAATCCAGCCTTAGACATTTCCTAGCTGTATGACACTGGGCAAGTCACTTAATCCTGATTGCCTCAATTTCCTTAACTATCAAAGAGCTGGAGAAGGACATGGCCAACCATTCCAGCATCTTTGTCAAGAAAACCCCAAGTAGAGTCACAAAGAGTAGGACCAACTGAAAACAACTGAATAATAACAACACAAAAGTTTAGTACTATGATCAAGTTGCCCTGTTAAAAGGGCACTCTCCCAAGAAGTCCTATATCCTCTCCTATGTAGGAACTTATTAACTATGATGTACTCAGAACAGAGATTTGATGGCCTGTGCTCAAATCCTGTCTGTATCACATGAAAGGAAGGACAGCTTTTAAGTGCTTATTATTTGCTAGGTACTATGCCAAAATCTGGGAATCAAATACAAGCACAAAGAAAACCCTGTCCTCAGAAAGATTGAATTGTAAAGAGGAAAGATAACATACAAAAGAGATCTGATAAGTGGGTGGAAAAGGCAGGAGAATTAAAAGTACTCAGTCTAAGAATATGACTCTAAAGTCCAGAAAGACAGGATTGGGTTTGGGAGGATATTGAAGGCAAATCAGCCTAGGTCTCTCCACAAAATGGAAGCTCTACTATGAACTCACCAAGGAGCAAATGGAGGATTTGGGAAGAGAGATCCCATAGTGAGCAGGTCACAGGAATAGTAGGACATTACAAGAGGAGGAGGCTTCAGTAATGAGGGAAATTCCAGGGTGAATAGCAGTAGAAGTATGGCTTTGAAGTCCAGAAAGTCAGGAACAAAGCTAGAGGTAGAAACTACTTATTAGTCCTGTGACCTCAGCAAAACTTTTTAAAAAACAATTATAGTTTTTTTTTTATTTTTCTAAATATGTGCAAAGATAATTTTTCTTTTTTTTTTTTAAAGCTTTTTATTCATTTATTTCTACATTTATCATGCTGCATGAGAAAAATCAGATCAAAAAGAGAAAAAAAGAGAGGAAATAAAAGAAGCAAGCAAACAATAACAAAAGTGAAAATGCTATATTGTGATTCATATTCAGTTCCCATACCCCTCTCTCTAGATGTAGATGGCTCTCTCCATCACAAGTCTATTGGAATTAGTCTGGATCATCTCATTGTTAAAAAGAGGCAAGTTCAGGAAATTTTTTTTTCTTTTTTCTTGTTTGTTTTAATACACATTGCTTTACAAATCATAATGGGAGAGAAAAATCACAGCAAAAGGGAAAAACCATAGGAGAGATTAAAAAATAGAAAAAAGAAGTGAAGATAGCATGTGTTGATTTACATTCAGTCTCTTTAGTTCTTTTTCTGGAGGCAGATGGTATTTTCTGTCTAAAGTTTATTGGGATTGCTTTGAATCACTGAACCACTGAGAAGAAGCAAGTCTTTCATAGTTGATCATCACCCATTCTTGCTGTTATTGTGTACAATGTATTCCTGGTTCTGCTTGTTTAGTTCAGCATCAGTTCACATAAATCTTTCCAAGCCTTTCTAAAACCAGCTTTTTCATTATCTTTTAAAGAACAATAATATTCCATTACCTTCATGTACCACAACTTATTCAGCCATTCCCCAATTGATGGGCATCTAATCATTTCCCAATTCTTTGCTACCACAAAAAGAGCTGCTACACACATTTTTGCCCATGTGGATCCTTTTCCTTCCTTTATGATTCAGGAAAACTTTCCTAAGCCTCTGGCTCTTCAGCTGTAAAATGGGGATAGTGATACCTATACCACTTGTATCTGCTGTAAGGAAAAGTGCCTGGTAAACCTACACAAGACCATGTAATTGTAAATTAATTCTTGAACCATTAAGGTGTGTGCAGAGGGATTCTTCATTATATAATTGGGGAAACAAGTTGAGAGAGGTACAGGAAACTTGCAGGAATCAGATCATAGCAAATCCCTAGGAGGGTCCAGCTCTCCTCACTTCTATTGCTAAAACTTAAGTCTACAGAGGTTTGAAATATCAGATTGAAGGCCCTCTTCCTTTTACCCCTCCTACAATGCCATTGCAATAAATGGCATAATTCATTGCCATCTATTTTAATTGTTTTTCCTATTTATTATCTCCAGCAACATATAGGCATATATGCAGGTTCAGTTTCAGACCACAACAATAAAACAAATATGGCAATTAAGTGAGTCACAATTTTCTTTTTGATTTCCCAGTGCATAAAAAAGTTAGGTTAACATTATAAAAATTAGCCTATTAAATGAGCAATAGTATTGTGTCTTTTAAAAATGTACATTCTTTAATTAAAAATACTTTATTGTTTAAAAATGCTAACCATTATCTGAGCTTTCAGTGAACCATATTTTTTATGCTGATGGAGGGTTTTACCTCATTGTCCATGGCTGCTGACTGATCAGGTGCTGAAGGTTGTGGTGGCTTATGGCAATTTCTTAAAGGAAGACAACAATGAAGTTTGTTACATGGGTTGATTTCTCCTTTCACTCAATCACTTAGAGGTCGTTATATAGTTATTTACTGGCTTAATTTCAATATTGTTGTGACTTTGCAATTAGGAAGGCCAGAAGAGAAGGAGAGAAATAGAGCAATGTCAGCAGAATAGTCAGAACACACTCAATATTTATTGATTAAATTCACTGTTTTGTATGGGTTCAATTTGTGTCAGTCCAAAACAATTACAATAGTAACATCAAGGATCATTGATTACAGATCACCAAAATAGATATTATACTAATGATGGGAAAATCTGAAATATTAAGAGAAATACCAAAATATGACCTAGAGATACAATGATGCTATTAGGAAAATGGTATCAGTAGACTTGCTCAGTGCAGGGTTGCCACAAACCTTCAAGACACAGTATCTGCAAAGTGCAATAAAATGAAGCACAAAAAAGAGCAGGAGTTGTATTCTGACTAGGAAAGAGAGGTAGGAGAGGACAATGGAAGGCCACTGTCTCTGAAATCAGAGGACCTGGATTCAAATCCTATCCCTGTGACCGGACAAATCATTGAAAGTCCTTGAAGCCCCAATTCTCTTATCCATGAAATGAAAGGATTGGACTAGATGCCTTTCAGATTGGTTCAGATTCTAGATTTCTGAAGGAGGGGGAAGGTGAAGTTACAAGTAAGAAAGGCATGTAAGAAGTAAAAGGGATTATGTGAGGAGGAGTCTCTTGCTTCCCAGAACGAGCTCTCCTTGTACTTTTTTGCTGCAAGAGGAGGCTATATAACTTATGAAGTTCCCCTTGTGCCTCAGGGGAAAGGCAGCCATCGCAGCCTTCAAGTAGGTGAACAGCCTGGCAGGCAGTGGACCAGCCCCCTCTCTGGGCCAGCTCCCTCTCTGGCAGCAGGCACTTTGCCTACTTGGCTGGAAGTGTTGTTTGTGTACGCTAGACAGTCTGTTGAGAAGATTTCAGGCATGGCATTGGCTCCTGGCTGGGTAAACCCAACACCATCTGCAAGTACAAGATTCAGGGCAGCTCCTCCTTTCTGAGAGAAGATCCCCATTTCCTACCTCACCCTCTATACTCCTAGGTTCTTAATGAGTGTGTGTGTGTGTGTGTGTGTGTGTGTGTGTGTGTGTTCATGCTGTGCATGCTAGCCCGTGCAATTAAAAAGGGGTCCTAGCCCATTCCAACTGAGGCTCATCTATCTAGAACAGAAGTTCTTGGTCATAGACCCTTTTGGCAATCTTGTGAAGCTCAAGTACCCTTTCTTTTCTATATAAAATAAAATGCAGAGGATTACAAAGAAAATCAATTACGTTAAATAAAAACATAATTTTTCTTATTCAAGTATATGAACCTCATTAAATCTAGCCCTGAACCCCTTGAAGGATCTGTTGATCTCACATTAAGAATCCCCACTCTAGAGAATAGAGGACACAATGTGCAGCCTGAGTCTTAGAGTCAGGAAAACCAGATTTTTAATCCTGCCTTAGACATTTATTAGCTATGTGATCTTGGACAATTCAGTTAACTATCATCTGTTTTGGCTTCCTCGTCTGTAAAGCAGGGATGGCAATTATATCTGTTTCAGAATTGATGTAAAGATAAAATGAGATTATTCACACATATGTGAAATACACATACATATATACATATATATATATATATGTAAAAACCTTGTAAACCTTAAGGATTATATAAATATTAGCAAGTACTATTTATTACTTATGATAATGATTATTATAACTAAAAGGCACCTCAAAGGTCATCTCATCCAATGCTTCCTTATGTAAATGAGGAGATAATGATGGCCAAGTTCATGTTGACACAAAGGGGCACCTCATCTAACAGTCCCTCCTTCTATTTCTTGGGTGCTCATACCCTACTGAGGTTAGGTTAGGACAATCCTTGAGACCAGCAGCTTCCTAGTTTCCTACACGGCAAGTCTTAACCTGTGTAGAATGAGCTAGATTCTTCATATATAGTCTCATTTGAGTCCTAGTCCTGTCCCTGTGTCTATCATCCATCCATCCCTCTTGCTTTTTCCTCAACCTCAATCTAATCCCTCCAGGGTCTTAAGACACTGCAGGTGAAGGTGTCAGAGTTCCTACATCTGGTTTTCCAGCCACTATGCCCAAACGTGTAGAGGAAATGATAATGTGTTTGTATTTATAACCACAAGTAGATCTGTATCTTTCCTCTTTGGCCCCAATCTAGTAAAGTTGGCTCTCACTGTTTGTTCTCTGGATGTTGCAACAGGTTTAAACGGCTCCACTCTTCACTGAAAGGGAATGCTGGGAAGGGTTTGTCCCTTCTGTCACACCTGTCATGGTGTTTTGAGATGGTTGCAATCCATCTCTCTGGCTGTCAGGGTTTAGATTTCTCCCAGGGAAGAGTCCTGGTGTAATAACTTAATAGGTCCGGAGCTGCAGGCACCTTAGAAGGCATCAAGTCCAGTCTTCTCATTTTACAGAGGAGGAAACGGAGGTACAAAGAGCTTAGGCACCTTGCCCATAATTTTATTCTGTCTCAAGCCTCTCCTTGATGATGAAATGCTGAATCACAGTGCCCAGAAATCCTTTACAACCTGAAGATTCTTTAGTGGCCAACGAAAGACTCCCAGTCCTGACTAGCATGCCTGTGGTTCAGAAATGAGTTGGGGGTTCAAAGCCAGGGCATACCAGCTGAGATCCATGAGTCAGAAGAGACCTTGTCATCTAGACTACTTCCTTCACTGGTACCCGATTCTTTCTATTTTGGCTCACATTAAAGGGTAGTATGAGGGGCTGGAATGGGTAGTAGACAGTACATGTGGAAAGGTTGTAAAAATCAAATCCTCACCAATATTACACCAATAGGAGTGGATAGGGAACTGGACTTAGAATCAGGAAAATCTGCGTTTAAAGGTATTTACCAGCTATGCACTCTTTTCTGCATTTGTTTTCTCCCTTGTAAAATGAAGGGGTCAATATCAGTAACTAAGGTCTAAGAGGTCGCTGATAGTGACCCTTAAACTCCTTTCCAGATCTACATTATGATTTTATTCTGGGCAACTGACTACCTCAATGAACAGAAGCACAATCCAGTAGTTTCAAATGTAGAATCATTTATCATTAGAGACTTTCAAAGTTGGAAATTATCCTAGAGGTCATAGGGTTATAGAGATCTGGAGCTAGAAAAGATCTTGGAGATCATCTAGTACAGCTCCTTTATTTTATGAATGAAGAAACTGAAGCTCAGAAAATTTAAGTGAATTGGCAAATCACACAAGTAGGATTTGAACTCAGGACCTAGAACTTCCTAGTAAGTGTAATTGCCAACACACTGTCTTATCTGCCTGGCCCTGTTTCACTTTGCAAGTTTAAGACATTAGCAAACACTACAAATCAGGGCTTGATTTTTCATTTTTATTGGTTTTCTAAATTTAAAGTGATGGAGAAAAGGTTAATAATGCATTAAATCTAAAAGGGTGTCTTGAGTACATGAAAAACTAGTTGTACAATGAGATAATTCTGACCAGTTCCAATGATTTTCTGATGAAGAGAGCCATCTAGATCCAGAGAGAGGACTGTGGGAACTGAGTGTGGATCACAACATAGCATTTCACTCTTTTTGTTGTTTGCTTGCATTTTATTTTCTTTCTCATTTTTTTCTTTTTGATTTTTCTTGGGCAGCAAGATAATTGTATAAATATGTATACATATATTGAATTTAACATATATTTTAACATGTTTAATATATATTGGATTATTTGCATCTGTGGAGGGGGTGGAGGAAAGGAGGAGAAAATTTGGAACACAAAGTTTTACAATAGTTAATGTTGAAAAATTATCCATGCGTATCTTTTGAAAATTAAAAAGTTTTAATTAAAAAGAAAAAGCTAGTTAAAATAATTTACCAGTGCAGTCCTACTCCTGATGATACAATTACAAAAATTGGTCCCAAAGCAGGGTGGGGGGTGGGGGAAGGGAACGCAAAATGTCCACAATGAAATATACATAAAATAAGTGCATATAGTAATATATAATATAAATGCAAGGTAATTTTTGGAAGGAGACCTGAACATCTGGGGACCAAGAAAAACCTCATGGTAGCATTTAGCATTTGACAATGAACTAAAATGAAACTTTTGATCATAACTGCTTTCTAACAGCTTACATTTACATATTGCTATAATATTCAGGAAATGTTTACTTTATAATAGACTTTGTGATAGGTAGCATAAGAAATTAGGGCTCATCAGGGTTAGATGATTAATTCCAGCTTCTCAAATCCAGGATGTGGGACTATAAATTCAAAGTCCTTTTCACCACACCACATACCATACCACTTTCCTATACCATGTTGCCTCCCAATATCCAAATAAGATCCTATCAATTTGATTGTAGGGAGGCGATATGCATTTGCTAACTGTTTATTATGTACCAGGTATTAGGATAATTATGGTAAGTATTTTAAAGATATTATCTTTTTGATCTTCTCAATAATCCTTATGAGGTGAGCCCATTTGACAGATGATGAAACTGAGGCAGAAGTTAAGGGACTTGCCCAGGATCACACTATGAATAAGCATAGATTTGAACTCAGCTCTTTCTGATTCCTGACTTAGGGCTCTATCCACTGTGCCACCTAGCAGCAGAGGCCAGAGGTTTAAACCCTGGTCTTAAAGAGCCTCCAAATTTAGCATTCTTTCTATGTGCCTCTCTGGAGCAAATGCCAGCTATTTCATTCAGAGATCAGAGAATTTGCATCTTTACAACCCATTCTTTCTACCTGGTCTTAGACTATGCTTTTCATCCCATCCAACTTCCCACTACAATGCCAGGATTTATGGAGCTTCAGTATTGTATCATCTTCCTGGCTATGGGGGGTCTCTCTTGCTAGTTCCAGCCTTCTGCCTCAGACCTCCAGAGACCTGCTACCAAGGGAGCTGATTGGCCCATCTTTGGTTCTCTATTCCTGGGGCTGAGCTGATCTGGTCAGTGAGGGAGTTAGTGAAAACTATGCTCATATCCCATCCAGTCATCCAGTTTATTAGAGTCTACTTGTTCAAACGTGCTATCTTCTTCACCTTCTGTGAGCACTTCTACCTGCTTCTACCTTTTACTCTATCTCTGGAAACAGTAATCAAATCATTGCCACTAGGCAGTGTGACAAACTACTTCCTTATACCTCCACCCCCAATCTGAGGGACTCCCCAGGGCAAAAATCTCTTTGACTGTGTCTGCTGTTGTTGTTCAGCCCAGTTGGTCTACCTCTTCATCACCCCATTTGGGGTTTTCTTGGCAATGGCTTGCAATGGCATACTTCTCCAATTCATTATGCAGTTGAGGAAACAGGGCTAAATGACTTCCCCAAGGTCACGAAGCTTCTAAGTGTCTGAGGCCAAATTTGAACTTGGGAAGATGAATCTTCCTAAGGTCCTGATCTGCCTCTGGATCTGTTGTACCACCTAGCTGCCTCTTTGATGGGTCCCCTACTTCCCTCTATATATTGTATAACTCTCTTCTCAGAATATAAGGTTCTATCTCTGTCTCTCTTTTTCTCTCTCACTTTCTCACTTGTGTGTGTGTGTGTTCAACTCACCCATTTTGGATGGACCTGACTTGACTTGCCCAGATCCTGGAATTGTTTTATTTTTTTATCTTTGTATCTTTTGTGGTTTGTCACACTCGGCCCAGTGGCAATGATTTGGTTTCTATTCTCACAGGAAGAGTAAAAGGTAGAAATCAGGTAGAAGTGCTCATAGAAGATGAAGGAGATAGCATAATGTTTGAACAAGTAGACCCTAGTAAACTGGAAGGCTGGATGGGCTATGAGTGTGATCTGTCATAGCTTTCACTAACTCACTTACTCACTAGATCAGCTCTCTTGGTGGAAAGTTGGGGACATAGTCTCTGTAGGTCTGAGACAAAATGCTGCTTTTCCTGGAATAAGGAAGGGAGGCCCTATAGCCGGAGAGACTGATATCTATCTAAACTCCGTTGGTCCTGGCATCCTAGTGGGAATGTGTATGTTTTTGATATCCTTGATAAATTCATGTTAGTTCATTCCTTCATTCTAAGATTTAGCCCTAGTTCCCATCCTATCCATCTTGTCCAGGACAGATAGTAGCAAGGATCACTTTCTGCATTAATAATGGATGAGAGAGAAGAGGTAGTAAGCCAATAAACCCAACTTGGCATTCATCAAACAACCAGATTAAGGTGGGAAGAAATTCCACACGTTCCACACTAAATTCCATCCTAATTTTTGGTTCCAGACCAGGGACTTCCACTCCCTTCCCTGGGGGAGCACACCCCTTTGGAGAATTTAGAAGAGGTACAGAAAGCACAGTACATTCCTGGGGTGCTAGAACCTAGCATCGGGTGCCAGATTTTTAGTGTTCCATCCCATTTAGCTCATGCGGCAGTTTCCAAGAGATCTCCACGAGAGCCAGGAATTCCAGGGAGAGGAGGAATTGGAACTGAATGGTTTGGGAAATTGTTTTTCCATCTTCACCAGGGCTACAGATCTTTGCCGTCTGATCAGCAAGACATGTCCAAATTTGAGAGAGCCCCCAGATTCCAGTGGGATAGGACATGTCTATGTCTCTCTGTCTTTCTGTCTCTCTCTCATTTTCTGTGTGTGTGTAACTCACCCACTGCGGATGGACCTGACTTGACTCACCCAGATCCTGGGGAGAAGGAACCGAGCTGAGTCACGTGCCGTGCCTCTGCAATGCAAATTAATGAGTTAATTACCATACAGTCAGCAAGGGGGCCGCTCCGCCGAGCCCAGCAGTTCTCTCTGCAAGGCCCGGTTCCTGCCCGGGAGAGCTGGGATTGTTTCCAGCCTGAAATGCCTCGCTGTCTAGGGTGACAGCGGAAGCCCCCGGCGGGATTTCTCGCTGGCTACTGCGGAGCGAGGCCCGAGGACCGGGCGCCGGGGGAGAGAGCAGCCGGGTCTCGGAAGCAAGATGAAAGCGCCTGGGCGGGGATACCTCTCCCCCAATGGCTGGTGGCATCCAGGTGAGGGGGGCGGAGGGTGGCCTCCTTCCCTCGGCCTTCCCGCTCCCCAGGGAGAGGGCCAGGAAGAAGAGAAGCCCAACAGAGCTGGGTCCGCCTGCCCGTTTCCTCCGTGGCTTTTCTCTGGTTAAATGAACGTGGGCTGTGTCTCACCTGACGCCACACCCTGAGTCAGACCTCAGCCAGGTGAAGCCAGCACAGTCCAAACACGTAAGCCAGGGTCTTTGCCTCCCTTCTGCTCCTCTCCCCACTCCCAGCTGTCGCCTCCCACCCTCCTCTCCCGCCGCGCTCCCGCCTCTCCCAAGTTTCTCTGGGACTCAGCACATCTTGGCAGGTGGGGTTCCCTCCCTCCCTTTTCCCCGGATAATGGGGAAAGCTTATCTTAGCTCGGCTGTGGAGGGGACGGGGAAGTGGAAAAACCCCTATCGCTTGTCCGTTCTCCCCTCTTGATGACTGACAAGTTTGTCGGATTTCTCCAGCTGGGAGCTGGACTCGGAACTAAGTGCGGTTCATTCTCCTTGGCTCAGGTCCTTTTGTCCGGGCTGTGAGTGTAGAAGGTGGAGGATTGGGGCGGGGGTGGGGGGTGAAGGGGCGCAGAGGGAGGACGGGAAGGAGATTGAGGTTGGGGTGGAGTGGAGAAAAAAGCTACCTCTGATTATACGGAGAGTAGAGGAGAAAGGAAATATGAGAAGGTGTGCTCAGAAATCTTCCTGAAGGTGTTCTAAGAAAGTAAAAAATCTGAATTATTTTTTGAGAATGGGAATTTTTCTAATCTTTTCGGGGGCCGAGTTTTACAGAGGCTGAGCACCGGGCTAGGTATTATCAAGGGTTCTAGATTTCTGTCTTTGCCTTTGAGGAGTGGAGGAAGTGGGGATGTTCTAGTATAGGGAATCAATATGACTATCCGGGAGGCACGTAAGAAGGAATGATTGGTGGAAATGTATTGGAATTTAACGGGCTATTTCTGGAAAGATATGCACACAAAAGTAAAAGCTATCCCCTTCCTTGATGCCAAGAGTACTAGTAGCTTTCAGATTGTTGATGGCAGCTTCTGGGCTAACAGAGAGGATCAGAGAAAGCAATGCAAGTGGATTCTGGAGCCAGGGGCCTGGATTCATATCCCACTCCTGACTTCCATTTGGTATGAAGTTGGACAAGTCACTTAACCTCCCTGGGCCTCAGTTTTCTCATGTGCCAAATGAAAGAATGGGCTAGATGGCTTCTGAGGTTTCTTCCAGAGGGGGTCTTTGATTTTTGTAATCTGAGGCATTACAACCCATGACTTTATTAGAATACTATTGACCTCTCATTTTGTATACAACATGAAACCCACCATCCCCTTTTTCATCCGAGGTGAGATCTGGCAGGGGAAAGTTTGGAATATCCTGGAAGTTGACCAGAGACACAATCTTTGAAAGACATTTGCTATATTGATCTGCTATTTTTGATCTGTTTCAGCAAACAGCAGCACCTGGATCTTTATTTATTGGGGGATCACTGAATAAGGTCCTATGGTTAAGGACTCTTCCTTATGGTTCCAAGATCTTTGAAAGTTCTGTCCACATTGGAGTAAAGAAAGCAAGGAAGAAAAGGAAAGAGGGGAAAAAAGCCAGTAAGTGGTGAGTACAGCTTTTATATCTGCAAGAGCTTGGGTGGGAAGGGATCTCTCTGGCAGACATCTGAAGAAGGTTATCCCTTCCCTAGATACCGAAGTTCCTTTCTTAGGAATACCTGGGATTCTTTCTTGCCTTACTAGTCAATTGCCTCTTAGGAACTGGGTGATAATGAGAGAGGGGGTGAGAGGGGAGAAGTAATTCCTTAAAAAAAAAAGTTCTCATTTCTTCAGCATGGATAGGTATTCATGAGTATTCCTGTAGTAAACAGCCCCATAATCTACCCCACATGCTTGTTCCCCAGCCCCATTACACACACCTGGCAGGGGCTGGTGCTTTTTATCAGCTCTGATGTTCATCCCTAGGGTGAAGTGACGTATCCTAGATTAGGGTTCTGAGTTCACAGGTTGAGAAATAAGATTGAGAAATTCGCGCTAGCTTGGGTTCTAGAAAGAAGTAGGAGACATTCTCAAGATGATAGATGTCTGGTGACTGGAAGGCTGACCTTCCAGGAAACTGATACTTTGGTGACTTAATGCCAACCAAACTGATTAATCTGGTCAAATTCCTTTTATTTAGCCTTTCTCACAGTAAACTAGCAACATCCCTAGAATGCAAGTTGTATCAATGGCAGGTTTTGTTTCCTTTCTTGTTCTTACTTGACATACCTGGTCCTTTGAGGATTCTCTATTTTTTGTTGTTGTGGTGGTGGTGGTGGTAGTGGTTGCGGTTGGTTTGTTTTTTGGTTTTGGTTTTTTGTTGGGGCTTTTGTTTGTTTTTATCCTCACTGAATCTCTCAGTTGCATCTTCTTTAAAATGAAGCTAAAAATACACAATCTACCTCATAGGGCTATTAAAGGTATTTAAAGAGATATTGTACTTCAGTCAGTAAACCAAGTCTACAAGTGTTTATTAAGCATCTAATATTGCCAGACACTTGTGCTAAGTAATGGAGATATTACTACCAAAAAAACAAAACAAAACAAAACAAAAAAACAAAAAGGCAAAAGCAAGTGGAATATGGGCTGAGTGTGAAGGAGAGCATTCCAGAATCAAAGGGAATGGCCATTGTTGACTATCATGGAGACGGAATATTGTGTTTGAGGGATGGCAATAAGGCCAGTGTTATTGGACCATAGAGAATATGAAGGATGGTAAAGTATAGGAAGACAGAAAAGATAAGTCATGGCCAGGTTGTGAAGGACTTTAGAATCCTTTCACTTTGTATCTGATGCTCTGCTGGATTTTAATTCCACAGAACAATATGCCCCCAACACCCATTTTCCTGCTTCCATTTGTATATGTTCTTTCCCTTTAGACTATAAATTCCTTTTTATGAATTGTATCCACAATGCCTGACACATATTAGACACTTAATAAATATTTATTGGGTAGAAAAACAAAAAACAAAAAACAAAAACAAAAAAATCCCAAACAGAACTTGTAAATTGCCATGTAAGTGTGAGCCGTGATTATTATTTTCAAGAGAGAAATAGTAAACATAGCTCACATTTATAAAGTGATTTAAGGTTTGTAGAGTGCTTCAATATATTATTTCTTTTTAAGTCCTTCAGCCACCCCCATTTTGTGAAGGAAACTGAAGCTCAGTGAGGTTCAGTAATTTCTTCTAGGTCCCTAAACTACTAATCATCCACAGAGGGATTAAAACAGAAGGCTTTTTGATGCCAGGTCCAGTACCATCTCCACTCTCTTGAGAATTCTAGAACTGTTTGCAAAGGTGAATGTTAAAAACTATTTTTGCAGGTATTTGGTAAATTAAAAATTGATTACAAATGGAAAAATAATCTTAAAATAACTTTTTAAATGATTAAAGACAACAAAAATAATTCTAGAACTGAAAGGGATCTTAGACATAATTTAATCTAATCCCACTCATTTTAGAGATGAAGAATCTGATGTCCAGATTTACTTTCATTCACACAACCACTTCAGTGTCTAAGGATTCCAGGGACAAAAGGTTCTGACTTTACAAAGGTTCTGACTGTACAAAAGCCAGTCCTAATGGGGTTAGATGCTATCCAGCCTAGAGGTAAATAAAGGAACAAGCTTTTGGAATATAAATCTTTGGTAGGAGGTCTAGAAGCCTAGATTTTGCTCCTGGGTCTACCTGCTGCTTGTTATCAGTGTGAACTTGGGCAAGATAGTTGAACTTGGATTCTTCTCTGCAAAATGGAGGTAATATCCTTACCCCCTGATTGCTTACTCAGGGGTTTGGGATGTGGAGATCATGAAATGAGAATGTATGAGAACTTCAAAAAAGAGTGTGGTATTTTTTAAAATATTAAATGTGTAATTAAAATATTAACATTGAGCATCAATGTAACCAGTTAAACTTGCTTAATAACTATATTCAATAATAGCTAATGTTTATACAGAGACTACTATGTGGTGGGCCCTATGTTAAATGCTTTCCAATTATTGTCTCATTTGATTCTCATGACAACCCTTGGAGGTAGGTGCTACTATTATCCCTATTTTACATATGAAGAAACTGAGGCAGATAGTGTTGTTAGTTTCTCAGGGTCACATAGCTGAGTGTCTGAAGCCAGATTTGAATTTAGGGTTTCCTGATCATCATGCTGCCTATTTTTAATTAATTAGTTCCAATCTATAAAATGTCATTACAGTTTTTACAATCATGGATCTTCACTCCAGTTAAGGCTATAATAAATCCTGTTACATTTGGCTATGAGGGATGCCTCATACCTTCTTGAAAGGTATTACCTCCAGTTTATCTGGTGACTCTTATGAGACTAGAAAGCAGAGCAGTTCCCTGGCCATTGAGGTTTGCATAAAAATCTTTCTTGATTTTGTTGTGTTCTTCAAACTTGACTATTTTAATTACATTATAGCATCCTACTGCATTGATGGCTACAAGGTCTTTGACCACTTTCTAATTGTTGGACATCTAGGTTGTTTTGCAATTATATCTAATACTACTATAGAAGTTTTTGGAAAATAACACCTCCCTCCCCATTTTTGTTTTATTTTGTTATAACACTTTGCTTCCTTGGAACTCAGGTTCCTCATCTATATTGATAAGTCTGAACTAGATGGCTTTTGAGGTCTAAGTTATAGTCTAGACCAGGCCTTCTTAATCTTTTTCCATTCCCGACTCCTTTTTACCTGAGAATTTTTTTTACGTGATCCCAGGTACACAGATATATAAAACGTATATACAAATCAAACACTTACTGATAAATAACTCACCCATTCGGTTACATGATTTCATGAGGTTTATATTTAAGCAGCTATGATCTAGACCAAGTGATCATAGGATTCTGTGATATGTGGTATTTTTTTTTTTTTTTGCTTGCTTATGACACAGCACCACCATCATCATCAACAACATCATTATTGTTATTATTATTGCCAAGAGTAATCAGGGTTACTGGAAGAACCTCTATGTGTGATCATACATAAATATTCCAGTCAAGAGGGGTTTGCACACTTAGCACATACTCAGGGCATAGCCTTTCAGAACCACTGTTTTGATCATGTGAACATTTTCAGGGTCATAAAGAGTTAGGCACAATTGAAAAACGACTCAACGATTATTGTTATTGCCAGAAAGATTCTAACTGGTGGCCCCTTGCTCATTCACTTGGTGGGAACAGCTGTGAGTTGCTTACCACAGTAGGTCAAAGCTGCTTTGGAAAGTTAGATGGGGCAAGAGAGATCTGCAGCTTGTTTCCAGCTTGCTAGAAAAAAGATTCAAGTTCCATAGAACTGATGCTGTGAATCAGAACAAAGGTTGGGATCTTAAGCAAAGCCTTTCAAATAAAAAGAGAGAACTGATCTTAGTTTGAGCCCCAGGAGCAAACCCCCAGCCTTGGGTGGCAAGGGAGAGCTCTAAAGTGGTTAACCCTGGGTCAATATTGACTGCATTGTGTTAATCCCAAATCTTGGCCTCCCAAAAGATGAATGTTGACATAAGAGATTAAATGAGCTTTGTTATCTTCCACAAAGGAATTCTCAGGTCTTGAAGTGACTTGAATGGAAAAAAAAATTAGGAAGCCCAAAAGCAAATTGGGAATTTCTCTTGGTCTCCTTAACAAACCAGTTTGAACCATGAGGGGCTCCAAGGCAACTTTCCATCTACCTGTGGGCTAAATCACACCGCTTTTAGATACTTTAGTTAACTCATTTTTAAAATAAAAGGATTGTAGGATGAGAGAAAGATCGCTGGCTCCAGAGTTAGGATCCAGGTTTAAATCCCACTTCCATCTCTCACTATCTTGGGCAAGTCCTCAAGGCTCTCTGGAACTCAGTTTCCTCTACTAAAGATGAGGGAATAGATGGTGATGAGGTCCCTTCCAGCTCAATGATTCCAATGCTTTTTTTTTTACATACCGCTGGAAGGCTTAAACTTAACCAGGGCAAGATATGTGAAAGCCTGTCCTATATTTTAATGAATGAAGTGGGTTCCTTGGAAATCCCATAAAGAATTTAAGATGAAAACAGGGGAAATTCTATCTATGCAAGTTTTTCCTCTGGGGTATTATTCCCAGAGTTGTAGAAATTGAGGTTGGAGGTCATAGGGCACCCCTAAACATCTTAGGAAAAAATTTTATTCCAAAATCTCTTAAATAGGGTAGAACAGAAACCTCCTAGGTCAGTGACTTCTATTTATTAAAGTATGTATCATATATATATTTTTAAATAACTCTGAGAGTCAAGTAATATTTCCTTCTTGACAACTTCTGGGGATGCTGGAAAGGGCAAGTGAAATCATTCCCATTACCAGTAAGGGGGACCCTAAGGTCTATAAGGGAGATCTGGTGTGACAACTTACCCATAACCAGTCCTAGAATCAAATCCCCCTCCTCTGAAATGGCCTGTGTGACTTTGGACCCTCAGCCTTCTTAGGTAAATCTCAGTTTTCTTGACTATAAAATGAAAGGAATCAGAAAATTCCTCTGAAAAAGGGACCTCTAGGTCCCCTTCCTATTCTAATTCTATGATTTTTTCAATCACTATAGGAACCTTCAACTCCTTCATTTCCTACCCTTCTTCTCTCCTAGATCCACATACTCAAATCCCTAATCTTTGTGAGCCTTCAATGATATGGATTGGCACATGGTTTCAACAGGTCAGGCTTGCCCACAGGTATAAATTGTATGGAAGTAATATAGTTTCCCAGTCATTAGAGTTAAAATAAAATAGGCTGTGGTGAGAGGTGGTAAATTCTTCCCTTGAGAAATGTCTTCAAAGGGAAGCTAGATGAACACTTATTAGGGGTCATAGATGTGTGTGTGTGTGTATGTGTGTGTGTGTGTATTGAATTCATAGTTTTAGATGTCTTCTTTTAAAATAAATATTTTTATTGATAGCTTTTAAAAAATTTATTTTCCCCATACATATAAAAACATTTTTTGGGGGTTATATATATACATTCATTTTTTATATATTTCCTTATGAATCATGTTGGGAGAGAAAAATTAAAACAAATAACTTTTGTTTTTCCATTACCTAGATTTTTTCCCCTGTTTTTCTTCCTCTCCCTTCCACTCAGATTCCTTCCAATCTTCTCTCCTCTGATTCATTCTCACCTAGATGTCTTCGTTAACCTGAATGCTAGGTGTCCATAGGTCTTTGATAGATGGGAATGTTTCTCACCCTCTTTTAAAACACTTGGTAATGAACTGTAAGCCTTGGGGATGCTGGTGTCTGGAAACAACCCTGAAAAGATTCTTCTAGCCATCCTTTTGCTAGGAGCACTTGGCCAGTTTCCAAACCAATTCATCGAGGCTGACTGATGAACTATAAAAGTCACATGACTGACTTTTAAACAAATAGACCAGAATGAATACCTGAAGACATGCACTACTCTCTCTCTCTTCAGTCATTACCTGAGGAGCCCAAATATTTACTTCAATCCTATTCTCAGTGCTCAAAACTGTTTTGGATTCTCTTTGAGAAATGCCTTTGGAGCCCCATGCATGCTTTTTAAAAACTAACTTGAGAAATGAGAAATGTGTTTTATATATTTTTTTAAATAGCCAAAGATCAAAAGGAAGCAAATCACTTGGAAAATTTGAGGGGAGAGCACTAACATCTAGGCATTAGGGAAGGTTTCAAGGTAGAAGCAATTATCTGCACTGAGCTTTAAAGAACTGGAAGGTAAGAATTCAGAAAGGTATAAAAGGAGTAGACATGTAGCAGTGTGATTAAAGGGAAGAGAAGTGAAGGATGCGATGTTGGGGAGTAGAAGCTTCTCTGAACCTTGGGTTCTCTTACATGTAAAATGAGAGGGTTGGGTTAGCTTCCAGCCCCATAGCTCAGGTTGTATGATCCTAAGACTAAAGAATGAAGTGGGTGACTGAGCACAGTGATACTGTTTGGAGTCCAAAAGAATGACTCATAACTATAGGTAAAGAGACTCATTTTCTCATGTGGCTTGGAAACAGACTCTGAAGCCACTTCCAAATGAGGATATCAAAAAATGCTTTGAGCAATTCCAGCACAATCGCAGCTGAGTGTGTAGTTTTCCCAAGATGGCAATTTGGAAGTAAATGCATTTATTTGAATGTCAAAGTTCTGGTTTACTTCTTTAAACAAACAAATAAACCAATCAGTCTCCCTACTCTCTGTTCATACCTAGGATTGACTGAGTGCCCACATCTTGGAAAGGCCTTGGTTAGAGTCATCCCACCAGTTGCCCAAAAAAGGCTTCCATCCCTATCCTAGAGCAAATGCTTCTACCAAATAAGTTCAAGAAGCATTTATTTAATAATTTTATTATTTAAATAATTTAAATAAAATTGTTTAAGTAAATGTCATGTTGTAGTAGTAAAGGGCTAGGCCTGGGATCAGGAAGTCATGGATTCAGTTTCTTCTTATTTTTTGTGTAACTGTGGGTAACCTTTGGGACCCTCAGTTTCCTCATCTGTAAAATGGAGCTAATAATGCCTGTAGTACCAACTTCATGTGGTTGTTCTCATTTCAAATGAGGTAAAGGCGATTTTTAATGTTTAAAGTCCATATACATATTATTTATTAAACATCTATTATGTGCAAAGTACAGTACTATTCATTAGTGGTACAAAGACAAATTTAAAAAAATAAAAACCAGTTTTTTTTTCCTATCAAGGAGTTTACATGGAAAGAGAAAGGAGGAGACAAGAATAAGCGTTTGTTAAGCTCTTACTATGGGTCTGGCATTGTACTAACCACTTTGCAAATATTATCTCATTTGTTGGGGGTTGAAATTTAGAGAAGGGGTTACAACATTTATGCAAACAAACAAAACTGATTAAATCTGGCATCATCCACTACACTCTAATCCCATTTTTTTCTGAGAGGAGGAAAGTGTGTTTTACCAGCCGTTGTTTAGGAATCATGCTCCCTTCCTCCCACCTTCCATGACTATGATGTTGTTCAATCATGTTTTACTCTTTGTGCCCACATTTGGGGTTTTCTTGGCAAAGACATTGGAATGGTTTTGCCATTTCCTTCTCCTGCTCATCTTACAGATGAGGAAACTGAAGCAAAATCAGGATTAAGTGACTTCCCCAGGGTCACATAGCTAGTGTCTGAGGTCAGATTTGAATTCAGGTCTTGCTGACTCCTGGCTTGGTGATCTATTCACTGAACTACCTTGTTGCTCCTAAACTACACCAGATCACTGAAACGGAGAATAAACTGTCAGCCAGAGAAGGCAGAACTCTAACTTCAGTTGATCTCTAACTCAAAGATTAGCCTATGAAAGACAAGTACAAACTTCTAAAGGAGAGCACCATCAGGAGGTCAGCTGGCCCTATTCCAAACCTTCAGGCTTGCTTCTCCTAAATTATGCCAGGCTGTTTGACATCTAGCATCATAGGTTTATGGGATTTAGAATTAGAAGGAACCTTCATGATGAGTTCAGTCCCTTCATTTTACAGAAGAGAAGATTAAGACCCTGCCAGGCTAAGTCAGTTAATAAACATTTATTAAGCACTTATATTTCCAAGCACTGTGCTGATCACTTGAATGACTTACTCAAGTTCATACAAAGTAGTTATAGTAGGATTTAAATCCAAATCTTGTATTCAAATTCCAGGGTAGTACAATCTATTACATCAAGAAGTGCCTGCTACTATTATAAAGGAGCTTTGGGCACTGGAGTAAATCAAAAGGAGGATCATGGTAGATGATATGCAGCTGTGTGAACTTAGATAAATCACTTAACCTTTTAGTCTCAGTTTCCTCACCTGTAAAATGGGGATAATACTCTACCTCTGAGTTTTCAAGTGAGATAATATATGTGTAATATTTTTTAAATTTTCAAATGCTATGTAAATGTTATCATTGTTTTCATTAACTATTACATACCTCTTGTATTCCTGAAGTGCTCTCAACTGATTCACTACTAAATTCTTAAGGCTTTGCTAGAAAAAGTAATTCAACAAAGAGAAGTCTCTGAAGAAACAGAGATAATAGTAAGGAATCCTCAAGAGCTGTTGCAGGCCCTTGCCACATAATAAAATGTCCTTTACTTTCTAGGATTTATTTCTCACTTCTTCTTGGTTCATAATTTATTCTCCTTAACATTCTATCTCTTCCCAGATACATTTTTAAATTTCATGTAGTGGAGGATTGATTAGGGTCCCCTAATTGATTGATGTCCCCTAATTTATTGGATGAAATTTTATGAATCCTTCCCTTTATATTAATAAACTAAGTTCAAGTATTGATTGTCAGTTGCTACCTGTATACTTTTGGGCAAATCATTGGGCAAATCATTTATGCTTTCAAGCCCCGGATAAACGTGATTTTCTCTTAAGCTTAATCTACTCATCAGTACTTTCTCCCTCATTTTCTTAAGTTTAGACAATTGACCCCTCAAAAAAAATCAAGCCATAATTTTCAGCAACATTCACCCTTGCAAGACTTTGCATTCCAAATTTTTCTCCCTTCCTTCCCTCCACTCTCTCTCCTAGACTGTAAGTAATCCAATATATATTAAACATGTGCAGTTCTTCTATATATATTTCCACATTTATCATGCTGCACAAGAAAAATCATATTAAAAAGGAAAAAATGAGAAAGGGAAAAAACAAATAAATAACAACAAAAATGGTGAAAATACTATATTGTGATCCATGATCCTCTTGGATGTAGATGGCTGTCTCCAAAACAAGTCTAATGGAATTGGCCTGAATACGTCATTGTTGAAAAGAGCCAAGTTGATCACAGTTTGTTATTGCCATGTATAATGATGTCCTGATTCTGTTCATTTCTTAGCATCAGCTCATGTAAGTCTCTCCAGGCTTCTCTGAAATCATCCTCCTGATCATTTCTTGTAGAACAATAATATTCCATAACATTCATATACCATAACTTATTCAGTCATTCTCCAACTAATGGGCATCCACTCAGTTTCCAGTTCCTTGCCACAAACATTTTTCACATGTGGGTCCTTTTCCCTCTTGTATGATCTTTTTGGGATACAGACCCAGTAGAGACACTGGTGGATCAAAGGGTATGTATGATTTAACATCTCTTTGGGCATAGTTGCAAATTGCTCTGCAGAATGGTTGAATCAGTTCACAAATACACCAACAGTTTGGCAAATATTTATAAGGATATGTACTCAAATGCAAAAGCAATAATAAAACATTGGCCTCCAGTAGTTTATATTCTACTGGGGAGATACAGCATGAACTTGGATAGTTTCAATACAGAGTAAGAAGTTATGATAAAGATTGAAGTTCTAGGAATATTTGAAAGAACAGCCCAAATATCTCTGAGCATTAGGGAAAGCTTCAAGGCAAAAGCAGTACTTGAGATGAGCTTTAAAGAACCAGAAAATGAGAATTCCAAAAGGTGGAAATGAAAATGAAGGGTATGTGGCAGTGTGATTAAGGGAAGGGAACAGATGGGAGGGATTTGGGAGAGGTAGAATCTATGAGACTTGGCTTCTGAATAGATAAAAGATTAAAGAGAAGAGAGAGTCAAATGCAGTGTCCCCAAAGTCTTAGATCAGTTTTAAGCTTTAACAATTTAGTTTAATTTAGGGTGGGGGGGGGAAGGGGGGATGGATTTAAGGGAAAAGATAATGAGTTCCATTTTGGACACATTGTATCTAAGATATTGATATCCAACATACAGTTGGATGTGGGAGACTAGAATTCAGGAGATTGATTCAAGTTAAATAAAGTATATAAGAATCATCTTTGCAGGGATAATTAAAATTATAGAGAGCAGATTAACTTACTATTAGAAGGAATTTGAAAAGAAGAGAGCCATGGGGGACACTGATGCTTGTGGGACCAGAGAGAGAGGATGATTTATCAAAGAGCCTGAGACAAAACAAAATGGAGCAATGTCATGGAAATCAAAGGAGAACATGTTCAGGAGTAGGAGAGAGATGAGTATGGAAAAGGAAGAGGAAGAAAAGTCTTTGAATTTAGCAATTATGAGCTCATTGGCATCCTCTGAGGGTACTTTCAGTAGACCATTGGGGTTGAAAGCCAGACAGCAAGGGGTTGACAAGTGAGTGGGTGGTGAGGAAGTAGAGGCAGTGATTATAGATGATTATTTCTAGGAGTTTGGCAGTGAACTAGAGAAATAATGTAGGCCAATGGCTTGAGAAATTTTTTTTTTTTTTTAAAGATGGGAGAACTAATCATAACTGCAGGCAGCAAGGAAGGGTACTATTGAAATGGAGAGGAAAAGGAATGATTGATGGGGTGAACTCCCAGAAGAGATAGGAAGGAATGGGATCAAGGACACAAGTAGAAAGCAAGGAAAAATAACACTTTATCCTCTGTGATTTGAGTGAAGCAAGATAGAACGGGAGATAGATCTGTCTCAGTATTAAGATTAAGATCTCAAAGTATTAAGTATGGGAGCCATCAATGTTCACAAGACATGGCGCTGATTTTTTTCCCCTATAGAACAGTGGAAAGAGCATTGTATCTGGAATCAAAGGACCAGGCTTCAAATGTTGCCTCTTCACTTATTACTTTGTAACCTCAGGCAAGTAATATAACCTTCCTGAGATTGATTCAGTTTCCTCATCTGTAAAATAAGAGGTTGGATAGGGTGGTCTCAGATCCCTTCTAGTTCTAAATCTATGATCCCATGATTATCTACTGGGAAGGGGAAGAGGAATAGCCTCAGGGGTTTAAGACAGGGGTTAAAGGTTCAGTTCCGAGGTTAAGTGTAGTAAAGAATCAGTGAGGGTTTGTCATGATATTTGGTGGATTTGGATTTGTTTTGGAGTAAAAGTTTGACATCTTTGTTCTAGAGGATTTGTTATTGTTCAGTGTTTTGAACTTTTTGATTCCATGAAGTTCTCTTTCTTTTTTAACTTAGTATTTTATTTTTACCCAATTCTATGTAAAAAACATTTTTCAACATTCATCTTGAAAACTGAATTTTAAATTCTCTCCTTCTTAGCTTCCTCATTGAAAAGATAAGCAATTTGATGTAGGTTATATGTGTAATCATGCAAAATATATTTCCATATTAGTCATAAAGAAAACAAACCAAAATAAAAACTCAAGGAAAATAAGTTTTTTAAAAAGTATGCTTTGATCTGTATTCAGGCTATATCAGTTCTTTTTCCGGGAATGGATAGCGTTTTTCATGATAAATCCTTCAGGGTTGCCTTGGATCATCATTTTGCTGAGAATAACTAAGTCATTCACAATTGATCATTTTACAGTTTTGTTGTTACTATGTATAATGTTCTGGTTCTACTCAATTAAATTCCCATCTCTTCATTTAAGTCTCCCAGGTTTTTCTAAGAGCATCTAGATCATTATTTCTTGTATCACAATAATATTCCATCACAATTGTATATCACAAATTATTCTGCCATTTCCCAATTGATACATATTCCCTCAATTTCCAATTCATTTCCACCAGAAAAGAGCTACAATAAAATTTTGGGCGTAGTTTTAAATTGCTCTACATAACAGTTGAATCAGTTCATTACTCCACCAACAACGCATTAGTGTCTCAATTTTCCTCAGGAATACTTGAAAGTCCTCTTCATTGAATGTCATTTCCCCCCTGAAGGATTATACTTAGTTTTGCTATGTAGGTGATTCTTAGTTGTAATGCTAGCTCCTTTGCCATGTGGAATATCATATTTTAAGCTTTCTTATCCTTTAATGTAGAAACTGCTAAATCTTCTGTTATCCTGACTGTGGCTCCATAATATTCAAATTGTTTCTTTCTGACTGCTTACAAAATTTTCTCCTTCACTTGAGATCTCTGGAATTTGGTCAAAATATTTCTGGGAGTTTTCATTTTAGGATCTCTTTTAGGAGGTAATTGGTGGGTTGTCTCAATTTCTGTTTTTATTTTCTGGTTCTATACAATCATGGCAGTTTTCCTTGAGAATTTCTGGAAAGATAATATTTAAACTCCTTTTTTGGTCATAGTTTTCAGATAGTCCAGCAATTTCAAAATTAGATTTTATAAAAATTTGAAATTTTAAAAATTTTAAAATTCAGTAAAATAAAATTACCTCTGCTGGATCTGTTTTCTAGGTCAATTATTTTTTTTCAAAAAAAAATTCAAAAGAAATTTCACACATGTGTATCCTTTTCCCCTTTTTATGATCTCTTTGGGATACAAACCCAGTAGAGACTCTGCTAGATCAAAGGGTATGCATAGTTTGATAGCCCTTTGGGCACAGTTCCAAATTTCTCTCCAGAACTCCATTAAAAATGTTTCAGTTTTCCCACATCCCCTCCAAGATTTGTCATCATCTTTTCCTGTCATCTTAGCCAATCTGAGATATGTGTAAGTAGTACCTCAGAGTCGTCTTAATTTTCATTTCTTTGATCAATAGGAATTTAGAGCATTTTTTCATATGACTAGAAATGGTTTTAATTTCTTCTTCTAAAAATTGTCTGTTCATATCTTGTCTCATCTCCCTCCCTGCATGAAGTTTTCTTGGCAAAGATGTTGGAATAATTTCTTTAAAGATGGGGAAATTGAGGCAAACACAGTAAATGTTTGAGATTAGAGTTGGATTCAGGTCTTGACTCCAGGACCAGCTCTGTATTCACTTTGCCACATAACTAACTACTCAAGGCTGGTAGATTATAGTAAAAAGATCTGAATGTGGGTGACATAGAATGAACAATGAAAAAACAGTTTACCAAGCTTTTCCTCTGCACTTAATAGATATTACATATGTTACTAAATATGTAATATTATATATCTATGTGTTAAATAGATGGCATGCACTTTGAAAACAGAGAGGTCACCAGGCAATGGTGGCAGGAAGATTTGGAAGAGGCTGTGGGGACCAAAAAAAATCAACTCTGTAGTGAAAAACATGCATGAAAACTCCCAGAAATATTTTGACCAAATTCCAGAGATCTCAAGTGAAGAAGAAAATATTGTAAGCAGTCAGAAAGAAACAATTTGAATATTATGGCACCACAGTCAGGATAACAGAAGATTTAGCAGTTTCTACATTAAAGGATAAGAAAGCTTAGACTCCATATTCATGGAGTCTGGGTTCAAATTTCAACTCAACCATTTACTATGAATGTGATCATGGACAATTCTTATATATTCTCTGACCATCACTTTCCTCAGACTTCCCCAGAGTCATGCAAATAGCAAAAGCAAAGGCAAAGTCTGTCAAATCAAAATAAGAAAGTCAGACTAGATGACCTTTAAGATCTCCTTCAGTTCTAAATCTATTATCTTCTATCTGTGCTATTAACCACTTTTCATCTTCTTATCTTTGCATTGTAGTCCTTTTCTGTCTTTTTTGATCCTTCTCCCTCCAAGGACCCGTCCTTCAGCAGATTCTCCAACTTCTTGGAAACTTCCAGGTGACTGACAAATCCTCCCAACTCTAGCACACACACACCCCCTCTCCCCATTTCACCAACTCCCTCTGTGCCTTTTGTAGGTGTGGCAGTTCAAGGTTAACATTTCTTCCAGATAGGGTCAGCTTGGCCAGGCTTTGGCAGTAGGGAACATGCCACTGGAGTAGTTTCATTCTCAAACTGGTTTGGGTTTGTCCCTTTCATCTGGGCTCTGGGGATCTTTTCTGTCAGAGCCACAATTGATGGTTGGAGAAAATACTTAAAAGGAAGCTTCAAAAACATCTATCAACCACAGAAATGTGGATACTGTTCCAAAAGCTTCCTCTGCTCTTTCCACCCCATCTAATGTCAGAGATGAGGCATCTGGGAAGAGAATAATAGCAACCAGAATCAATCAGTCCAACAGACAATTTTTTAAAAGTTTTTTTGGTATTATATTTTTCCTTAATTTTATGTAAGAATAATTTTTAACATTGTTTTTTTTTTTAATTTGAGTTCCTAATTGTTTCCCTTCCTCCCTCCCCATACCCTCTCATTGAGAAGGCAAGCAGCTTGATATATGTGTAGTGATGCAAAACATTTGGTTGTTAGTCATGTTGAGAAAGAAAACTGAATTATAGGCTGAAAATAACACCACCATGAATCCTCATGACAAATGAAAAAAGTTTTAAAAAATGATATGCTTCAATTTGTATTCAGACATTACCAATACTTTCTCTGGGTATGGGAAGTATTTTTTTTTAAATCCTAAATTCTTCAGAGTTGTCTTGGATTGTTGTATTGCTGAGAATAGTTAAATCATTCACAGGTGGTCATTTTATAGTATTGCTGTTACTTTGTACACAGTACTTTTCACCTTACATCAGCTCATGGAAGTCTTTCCAAGTTTTTCTGAGAGCATCCTGTTCATCATTTCTTAAAGCAGTGTATTATTCCACCATAACCACATACCACAATTTGTTCAGACATTCCCCAGTTGATGGTCATCCCCTCAATTTCCATTTTTTTTTTTTTTGCCACTAGAAAAGAGCTACTCTAAATATTTATGTACATATAACTCCTTTCCCTTTTTGTTTTTTTATCTTTTTGGAGGTACAGACCTAGTGATGATATGTGATGATATGATAGTAAGTTGAAGGGAATGCATGGTTTTAAGCTCTTTGGGCATAATTCCAAACTGCTCTACAGAATAGCTGAATTAGTTCACAGTTCCACTAATAATGTATTAATGTCTTATTTTCCCTACATTCCCTCTAACATTTATCATTCTCCTTTTCTGTCCTATAAGTCAATCTAATAGTTATGAGATAGTGCTTCAGTACTGTTTTAATTTGCATTTCTCCAATCAATAGTGACTCAGAACATTTTTTAAAATATGGCTATAAATAGCTTTGATTACTTATCTAAATACTGTTTATATCTTTATCATTTAACAATTGAAAAATGGATCTTTTTATATAAATTTGATTCAGTTCTCTATATGTTTGAGAAATTAGACCTTTATTAGAAATACTTACTGCGAAAAACTTTTCGCAATCATAATTGCTAAGTGTATTTTCCCTCCAAACTATTTCTCTACCGTTTATTCTTTCTCTCCTTTCACCCTGTCTCTTCTCAAAAATGTTTTGATTCTGACTATTGCCTTCTCTAAGCCATCCTGCCTTCTATGAACATCTCCTTCTCTTCTGCCCTTCTCTTTCTACTTCCCTGTAGGGTAAGATAGATTTCTATGCTCAATTGAGTGTGTATGTTATTCCTTCTTTGAGTCAATTCCAATGAGAATAAGGTTCAAGCATTCCCTGCCATCTTCCCCATCTTCTCTTCCACTGCAATAAGTTTTTCTTTCCTCTTTTACATGAGATAATTTATCCCATTCTACCTTTCTCTTTTCCTTTCTCCCAGTGTATTCTTCTTTATCATCCCTTAATTTTATTTTTAAAGATATCATCCCATCATATTCAACTCACATCTCTGACCTCTGTTTATATGTGGTCCTTTTAGCTACCCTCATTAGGAGAAAGTTCTTATGATTACAAGTACCATTTTCCCATATAGGAATATAAATAATTTAACCTTATTAAGTCCCTTAAAATTTCTTTTTTCTCGTTTACCTTCTTATACTTCTCTTGAATCTTGTATTTGAAAGGCAATTTTTAAAATTCGGCTCTATTTTTTTTTTTTTAATCAGAAATGCTTAAAGTCCTCTATTTCATTGAGTATTCATTTCCCCCCTGAAGAATTATACTTAGTTTTGCTGAATAGATGATTTTTGTCTGTAATCCAAACTCATTTTCCATCTGGAGTATCATATTCCAAACTCCATTTCCATCTGGAGTATCATATTCCAAACTCTCTTATCCTTGAAGAAAGAAGCTGCTAAATATTGGATTATCCTAGCTGTAGCTCCCTAGTACTTGAATTATTTCTTCTGGCTGCTTGCAATATTTTCTCCTTGACCTGGAAACTGGGGAATTTGGCCATAATATTCCTGGGAGTTTTCATGTTGGGATCTCTTTTAAGAAAGGTTTTGTGCAGTTGTTTTTAGAGATACTTCTTGGGACATGTAAAATTTCAGTTTTTCCAAGGCACATAATCTAAGGAGAGGTATATTAGTACTCTCTTGGCCTGTGCTCTGATCTGTGAATGACCACAATCACTCTTTTCTGCTCTGGAACTGTGATGAAGGTCACTGCTCTCCTACAACTTCAGGCTCAGGTGTGTTAGTGCTCTTCCTCACTATGGAACTACTTCCCAGGAGTGTGACCTGGATACAAGTGTGGGCAAATCAAAAGAATCCTGCTCCCAGCGCCAACAAAGAGAACCCTATAATTGAATCTGCAAACTGAGAGCTCTGGTAACTGCTGCTGTTTCATTGGCTCCCAAGGTCTGCTCCTGGTTTTCTAAGCCCTGGTCTGCACTAGTGCCACTTGTGCTGACTATGTTCCACTCTCACTAGACACAAATAGTTTCTTCTCTGTGTATGGATAGGACTTCTCATCATAAGTCCTTCACTGTAATTGTGGATCATCATACTCCTGGGAATAGCAAAGACATTTATAACTGATCATCCCAGAACGTTGTTATTTTGTACATAGTATACTTTGCTTGAGCTCATGGAGGACTTTGCAGGTTTTTCTGAGAGCATCCTACTTATCATTTCCCATAGAACAATAATATTCCATCATAATCACATACCACAGTATATTTAGCCATTCTCCAGTTGATGGGCATCCCCTCAATTTCCAATTTTTTGCCCTGAGAAGAGAGCAACTATAAATATTTTTGAACATGTAGGTCCTTTTCTTTAAAAAAAAAAAAATACCTTTTGAGATTCATGCAGATTCATGCCTAGTAGTGATATTGTTAGGTCAAAGGATATACAGGAATTTATAGCCTTTTGAGCATCAATAATAACTTCTGATCATTTATCAATTGGAGCATGTCTTTTATTTTTTTTAAATAAATTTGACTTAGTTTCCTCTATGTCTGAGAAATGAAGTCTTATCAAAGAAATTTGCTTCAAAATTATTTGAATTCTTGAATTCAAAATTTAAAATGCTATTGCTAACTGTATTTCCCTCCATTTATTCTATTCTCTCTCTTGTTTTACCCTGTCCCACCTCAAAAGTGTTTTGCTACTGACCATTTCCTCCCCCAATATGCCCTCTGTTTTATCATCTTCCCTCTTTCCCTCCTATTTTCTTAAAGGATAAGATAGATTTCTATACCCATACTGAGTGTGTATGTTATTTCCTCTTTGAGCCAATTCTTGTGAGAGGAAGATTCACTCACTCCCCCTTTCTTTTCCCTCTTCCCCTCCATTGTGAAAACTTTTTCTTGACTCTTTTTATGGAAGGTAATTTATACCATTTCACTTCTCCCTTTCCTTTTTTCCAGTACATTTCTCTCTCATCCCTTAATTAGAGTTTTAAAAATCCCTTTTTATTCAACTTATAATGTACAATCATTTAAAACTTATTTCCATATTGATTATATTGTAAAAGAAAAATTAAAAAGGGGGGGGGAACCACAAGAAAGAAAAAAACCAAAAAAAAAAAATGAAAATAGTATGTTTCAATCCACAGTCAGCCTCTATAGTTCTTTCTCTGGATGCATTTTCCATCCCAAATCTATTGGAATTATCTTGGATCACTGTATTATTGTTAAAGTTGATCATTACATAATCTTGCTATTACTGTGTAATAGCGCAATATCTCCTGGTTCTGCTCACTTCACTCAATATCATTTTTTTTTTCTAAAATAAGCCTGCTTATATTTCTTATAGAACAATAGTATTCCATTACTTTAATATACCATAATTCATTCAGCCATTCTTCAGTTAACGTGTATCCACTCAATTTTCAATTCCTGGCCACTACAAAAAGAGCTACTAGTAACATTTTTACACTGTGGGTCTTTTTCATGCTTTTTTGATTTCTTTGGGATACAGATCCAGTGTTGAATCAAAAGGTATGCACAGTTTTATAATCCTCTAGGCATAGTTCCAAATTAGAACTATGTTTTCAAAAAGCACTTGTGGAAATTTCAGGATGGTCAGCTGTGAAATTAGCCCAAGGCTGTTCATTTTAATTTAATACTACCTTCTCTAGTTGCTGCACTGGGGAAGCCCATCATCACCCATTTGTCCTGGGCTCTGATCAGAGAATTAGAAATTGGGATCAAAAATGAAGACATAGTCTAAGGGAAACAAAGGCGAAAGGCTGCATGAGTAAAAGATTTTTTTTTATTTAGTTATTTTGACTTTTTAACAATCCTGTGTGTTCTGATCAATTTAGTAACCAATTACAACTCCAGGAGATGTAAGAATTCTTCCCATCTCCTGAAAGGCAAATGATGCATTTGAATGAAACATATATTTTCTTGGACGTGGCCGATACAGGAAATGGTTTTCCTTGATCATGCTTGTTATGAGGATTATGGTTTTTGTTGTTGTTGTTTTGTCTTTCAGTAAAGAAGGTTAGCAATAGCTAAGGGTGTGATGGAGACATCATACTGGCTTGCAAAAGCTGGTTGTTAAATTTTCATTGTGAGCATTTACCCTCAAAAAAAAAAAATCAGCAAATGCTACAAATCTGGGCCTGCCTTATGTTTTGTTGATTGTCTAGATCTAAGAAGTTGTTAGTGGAAAATGTGAATGCAGATTAAATTTAAAATGTGTCCTGTATACATTTTTCTTTTGGAAAGTTGTTAAACTTTTACCAGCATACTTTTGGACTACTACTGGGAAGAACGGAGGAAAGGAAGAATGGGAAAGGGTATTTGAATTATTTTTTAATATACATAAGAGAATAGAAGAAAGTTCCGAAAGAAACACAGATAAGCAAAACAATTTTGAAAGTAACATGTTGAATTTAACATATACTTTTATTTATAAAAGCAAGCTGTATATAAGATATTCAAAATTTTGCATATAATCCTCTTCTATTTTTATGGGAATATTTTT
Organism: Sarcophilus harrisii; assembly: GCF_902635505.1. Lineage (NCBI taxonomy): Eukaryota > Metazoa > Chordata > Mammalia > Dasyuromorphia > Dasyuridae > Sarcophilus > Sarcophilus harrisii. The sequence continues at coordinate 261,169,878 of NC_045427.1, forward strand.
TCAAGTTTTTGTTAAGCTCAGAATTTAAAATATTAAAAATAAAAACTAACATTTAAAAAAAAATCCTGGGTAGCATGAGTTAGCAATACAAGTAGATTATTGGTGGAACAGTTTTAAATTGTCTCTTAAGGGAAAGTCTCTTATGTAGAAATTTTTTTATTGCAACAGTTTTGATACTAGCAATAAATTGGAAGGAAAAATGTGCCAATCAATTGGCGTATAACTGAAGAAGTTGTGGGATATGAATGTAGTAAGAGAATATTAATGCATCATTAAGAAATGATGAATGTGAAGAATTCAGAGAAACTTGGGAAAACATGTGTGAACTAAAGCAGATTGAAATGATGAGAACCAGGGGAACAATTTGTATGGTAATAATCATAATAACTAGAATTTATATAGTATTTAAGGTTTGTCACGGCACTTTGTATGTGTTTTATCAAGCAAGTTAATCATTGTAAAGCACTTAGCACACCACCTGACACACAGTAATCTCTATGTAAATGTTAATTGTCATTATTATTGTTATCTCATTTGATCCTTACCAAACATGACAACACTAGTCTGTGATGACTTAGCTTCCAGATCTAGGATTCCTATGACCAAGAAAATTTAGAAACTCCGAGGGTTGAGCCTGTAAGAGCTCTGAGTATTAGGCAGAATCTGTCATAGCTAGTGATGTCCATTATAATCTAGGACCTACTGAAAATCCTCTAGAATAATAGCTTCATCTGCCTAAAAGCACTAGTCACACAGTCAAATAGGAATTGAGCAGACACAAACACCCATATCTCCTGGTTTCCAATCCAGGGATATTGACAGTCAGTAGCCACCTCCTAGAAATCCTCCAACCATTCTATGCTCTGGACAGGGACCAATCCCAGTGGTGTTTCTGTTCATAACCATAATAGAACTATCTAGTTGCTCGTCTTGGGTTTTAACAGTTCTATTTTCATCTTTGCCTTTTGCCATCAATGAAAATCCCCAAGTCCATCAGCTTCTGGTTGTCTTGACATCACCAAGCAGCTGTTCAGACTCAAGAGCTTGTCTTCAATGACATTCTTTTGGCTCTTCCCTCCAGCCTGGCTAAACCTTTCTAGTGAACAGGTCTCCCCTTCTCTGGGGAGAAAATCTGGTTTTGAATCAGTTCCCACCATCCTTTCTCTGGGTGCAGATGGCTCTCTAAATCACAAGATCATTGGAACTGGCCTCAGTCATCTCATTGTTGGAAAGTTGCTCATCATTTCCTATAGAACAATAATATTCCATCACATTCCTATACCATAACTTATTCAGCCATTCTCCCATTGATGGGCATCCCTCAGTTTTCAGTTCCTTGCCATTACAAAAAGGGCCGCCACAAACATTTCTGCACATGTGGGTCCTTTTCCCTCTTTTATGATCTCTTTGGGATAGCATTTGCCACTTTTTAGGGTTTAAATGCTTACACTAAAACTTTAACAGGTTGTTTGAGCTGGCTCCAGCCCACCCCTAGATGTCAGCTAAAATAGGCTTCAAGATTTGGAGTCAATACAGATCTGGGTCAAATCCCTTTGACATTATTAGCTGAACATCATGCAATTTCCCAGGGGTTTATCTACTAAATCTGAGAGAAGATATAGTCTAAAACTGGAGGGACTGTGGTTTTACCCAGTGTAATATATCTTTCTGATGTAATGGCAGCACTCAAGCATAAGCCATATGTAGACAAAGAAAAAAATCCTGGGAGTTACACTTTATATTTCCTTATCTGATGGGGAATAACAGTTGAAGGAACCAAGAAACAGAGCAACTCCATGACTAGCCCAGGATGACAGGTGGTACTCCAAGCAGGGGGCAGATTCAATAAAAGATTTCAACAAACATTAAGCATTTACAGGGTACAAAAGCACTGGGCTAGGTGCCAGGGCAAATACAATTAAAGATAATAGCTGCATCCATTGTACTTTCTCCCCTCAACCCTGAGATCTAGATAGTTTTTTTTTTTTTTTGGAAGATTTGGACTTATTCAAACTTATTATTTAGAATTTGTGGTTTGATGATATCAGGGATTTTCACTTTTGTGTCATGTCAGTCAGTGAAGCCTAAAGAATATTTTTTAGAATAATGTTTTTAGATGAATAACACAAAATACAAGATTACAGAGGAAACTAAAAATCCTAAAAAATAGTTATCAAAATAACGTTTTAAAAGTGCTTACAGACCCCAAGTTAAGAGCCCCTGATTTATATGAATTAAGGGAGTTCTCTTTCCCAAAAAAACTATTAGTAGCACATGCTGAGCAGATTTGGGGATCTGGCTTCTCTGTGATTTTTTTAAAGTTACAGAAGTGTTCCAAGTATGACAGGACCTCTCTTTTCCCAGACAGCTAGATAGATACTATTGGTTGGGTCATAGTTGGGTCCCGTGAAAAAGAAAGACTAACTCAAAGGAGAAAACTAGGATCAAGTACATATATCCATCATCAGCATGACTTGCTGGGAAAACGCTCTAGATTTGGCATTGGAGAAATTTAAATTCAAATCTGACTTCTAACAGTTACTAGTTGTGGGATCTTGGGCAAGTTCCTCAATATGTGTCAGGTTCAGCTTTCTTCCTATAAAACCTTTTTAAAAAAGTTGTTTTAAGAATCAAATGAGCTAAGTTATTTGTTGTTGTTCAGTCATTTTCATATTTGTGGTTTTATTGGCACAGATGCTGGAATGGTTTGCCATTTCCTTTTCCAGTTCATTTTATAGATGAGGAAACTGAGGCAAATAGGGTTAAGTGATTTGCCCAGGGTCACATGGTTAGAAAGTGTCTGACGTCAGATTTGAACTCATAAAAACGACTCTTCCAGACTCCAGGACCAGTGTGTTTTCTACTGTTACCACCTAGTTAACTTATAAATGCCAGCTATCATTGTTATTTTAAAAAAATAATTCTATTTTGTTTATTTAGAAAAATAATTTTATTTTAGAAAAATCATTCTTCTCAGCTTATCCATTGAGTTAGATAGAAAAAGTACATGTAACTTGGAGATTTTGAGTTATCTGAAAAGGCAAAATCTATTTAAAATGTTATTCTTGAGTTTTTGTTGGTCAATATAATGAATTGAGCAATTGTGGGTAATGGATCAGTCTATTAAAAGAACCTAACTCCAGTAGAGTTTATTAGTAGAGTTTTCCAGAATATTTTATGCCTTGAATTTGTAGTAGTTTAGGAATTTATCGCCTTCAGTTCATGAGAGATGATGAACTTCTGACATATGGTTTTAACCACTAGGTCAAATATTCAGGAAGTGTTAAATTTTTACAACCTGCCACAATATATTGCAGAGTTTCTTCTGTTAGACAGAACATCTGCCCTGTGCTGAAGAGAACCTGAGCTCAAATTTGATATCAAGCATTGACTGGCTGTGTGACCCTAGGCAAATCACTTAACCTAGATTGCTTGTGTGTGAGAGAGACAGACAGAAGACAAAGAGAGACAGAGACAGAAAGACATGAGGGAAAAAATTATTCCTGTCCTCAAGAGGTTTATTTTCTACTGTAGGTAAAAGGATTGTAACTTTTTTTTGTCTTCATGTTCTTAGCACCTAACAGTATATATATACCCTGTTCATACTGCCTGGTGCATGGTAAGTGCTTAATAGCATTTGTTGATTAATAAGTATGGGGGCAGGGATTGAATCATTTACTAATTAAGAAATCTGAAAAAGCCTTTTGTAGGAGAAAAAAATTCTGAGTTAAGCTAGAGATGCTGAGAGGCACAGGGGAGAGAGGAGGTGTGTTTTAGGCAGGAGAACACTTTTGCAAAGACTGCCTTACTGACAGTAATGGGTTGTTAATGGGGTTGTGGGTACAACTTCTCTAAAATGCTTTAAGAATAGAATGTCCATGAGGGACAGCTAGGTGGTGCAGTGGATAGAGCACCAGCCCTGAAGTCAGGAGGACTTGATTCAAATTTGGACTCAGACACTTAACACTTCCTAGCTGTGTGACCCTGGCCAAGTCACTTAACCCCAATTGCCTCAGGGGAAAAAGAATAGGGTGTCTAAGATGACAGGGAAAGATAATAATGAATATTGGAGAAGATGTGGAAAAATTGGGATAATAATGCATTGTTGGTAGAATTGTGAAATGATTTGGAAAACAATTTGAAACTATTCCCAAAGGGATATAAAATTATGCATACTTTTTGATCCAGTAGTATCTCTACTGGACCTATATCCCAAAAAGATCATAAAAGAGGACAAAGGACTCACATATGCAGCTCTTTTTGTAGTAGCAAGGAATTGGAAATTGAGTGGATGTCCATCAGTTGGGGAATGGCTGAACATGTTATGCTATGTGAATGTAATGGAATATTATTGTTCTATAAGAAATGATCAGCAGGATGATTTTCAGAAAAGCCTGGAAAGGCTTACATGAACTGATGCTGAGTAAATAAAACCAGGAGAACACTGTACACAGCAACAATGATGTTATGTGATGATCAGTTGTGATAGATTTGGCTCTTCAACAATGAGGTGATTCAAAGCAATTTTTATAGACTTCCAAAGGAAAGAGCCATCCACATCCATACAAAGAACTATGGAGATTGAATGTGGATCAAAGCATAGTATTTCTACCTTTTTGTTGTCGCTGTTTGTTTGCTTGATTTTGTTTTTCTTTCTCATGTTTTCTTTTTTCCCTTCTGATCTGATTTTTCTTGGCACAGAGTGATGAATATGTAATTATGTGTAGAAGAATTGCACATTTAACCTATATCAGATTGCTTGCTGTCTAGAAGAGGGGGAAAAGGTTGTGCATAAGCTCGCATAAGGTTTTGCATAGATGAATGTTGAAAACTCTCTTTGCATGTATTTGGAAAAATAAAATATTATTTAAAAAAGAATAAAGAATAGAATAACCCATTTCTTCCTCTGCTCTTGCTCTAATGTGCTTTATATGTTGATTGGATGTGAGATGGTTTAGAAACTTTCCTGACATCAGATCATCATGTGAAGTGGCCATGGATGTGTTTCTTGTGTTCTGAGAAGTTTGGTGTTCAGAAGTGTAATGAATATGCTTGTGGTCTGCTATTCCCTGGGTCCCTAATAAAGGCTGGGACTCCATGTAGAATATAGAAACCAAATTCCTGTCCTTGAAATGGGAGTGGGTAGCTGGAACTCTGGGTTGACATGAAAATGGGTGTATCTTACTCTGTGGTTTTTTTTGTTTGTTTCTGTTTATTTTGTGTTTTCTGGAGAGGATTGGAGGCTTTCCCCAGGATTAACTTCCTAGAGGAAGTTGGATATAAGAGCAGCTTTAGGGATGAAGAAAGATAAAGGGAAGCATTGGCCAGATGGGAGGTAGAAAGCTATTTCTGGAGAAGAGCTTACTTTGAGGAGAGTAATAGAAAAGCAGAAAGGGGAGGAGGCAAAGGGGCCAGGAGGGAATTGGCTTAGTAATACATGTGTATAATCATGGATCTTGCTGTTATCATGTGTGCACGTGAGGGAACACTCACACACAAAGACTGCACTTCTGAGAAAAATCTCATCCTGAATACATGTTTTTCTCTTCTGATACTCAGACATAATGTTCCGAAAAAAGAAAAAGAAACGTCCAGAAATCTCTGCTCCACAGAACTTCCAGCACCGTGTCCACACATCCTTTGACCCCAAGGAAGGCAAGTTTGTGGGCCTCCCTCCACAATGGCAGAACATCCTGGATACCCTGCGGAGACCCAAACCTGTGGTAGACCCTTCACGTATCACCCGGGTCCAGCTCCAGCCCATGAAGGTGAGAATGTCCCTAGAGGAAAAAAGATGAACCCCATACTGATGTGGAGGGATAACTAGCAGTTATATAGTTACATATTTGAGGCTTGCAAAGCTCTTTATGTAAACTTGGGCATTAGTTCCTCACAAATAAGCCTTTGAAGTATATGTTATTTATTATTATCAAATTTCCATTTTACAGATGAGGAAACAGGAGGAGGAAAGATAAATGATTTTTCCCAGAGTTACATAGCTGGTAATTGATGCAACATTCTGGCTCAGATCTTCCTGATTCCAAGTCAAACACTCTAACCATTTTACTACCCAGCTGCCTAACTAAGCTCTCCCAAAGCTTAGAGAAAAGGAGGGGATTAAGCTTAGATTCTTCCTGACTGGGAAAAAAATAGCTTCTGTTAAAACCACAAAGAAACCTCAAAGAAGCTCTTAATTATTAGTTATTAATGAACTGTTATTCTAATTTCTTACTAATTAGTCTGGGACAGCTGGATAGTACAGTGGATAGAGCACTGGGCTTGGAATCAGGAAGACTCATTTTTATGAGTTCAAATCCACTCTCAAACACTTTCTTAGATAGATGACCCTGAGTAAGTCACTTCACCCTGTTTGCCTCAGTTACCTCACCTGTAAAATGAGCTAGAGAAGGAAATGGTAAAGAAGTCCTGTATTTTTGCTGAGATGATGAAAAAATTTCAAAGGAGATGGTGAAGAATTGGACATAACTAAAATGATTGAACAGCAACATAAACAACTAATTCATCTTGCTTTTCACAGAGTGGCTTGGGGAGAAGCAGCCAAGTAAAGAGTTATGAAAGGTCCAGGGTTCAAGGAAAAGGAGGAAGATCTGGATCTTCATCTTGCCCACTTTTGACCCTGGGTCACCTTCTAAAAGACTTCTAAAAGTCTTGAGGCAGATGGGGAAAGGGGGATAGAGGAAGAGACCTTTATTTCAGCAGATCCATCTATGCCTGCCCCCAGATGCCCTGCCACATGGGGGGCTGGAACAGAGTAAAGACCAGAGGGAGAGTTTATCCAACAAGGCTGACCTCAGCAGCAACAAATCAATTCAATAAGTATGCATATGACAGGTAGTGCAACCCAGTCCCTTGTATGACACTGTCCCTGAATCATCACTTTTTTGGAAAGTGACAAAACCTGTTTTCCCTTCATGTCCTTTTGAGGTTTATAGAAGCATTCTATCCAGAGGGAAGGGAAGGGAAGGAGTAAGAAGAGGCAAAGAGGGCAGCTCGGGATAAAAAGGATTGTTCTTTCCTTACTCTATATAGGGAAGAGTACAGGTCTCAGGGCTCTGAGACAACTGGGTAGTTCGATAGATTGATCACTGGATTTGGAATTGGGACACCTAAGTTCAAATGCTGCCTTAAACACTTTTTAGTTGTATGATCTTGCATCAGTTATTTACTCTCGGTCGGCCTCAGCTCTGTGAAACAAATGATTTCTAAGGTTTCTTTTAGCTCTAAATCTATGAGCCTGTGAATCTTAAGCTTCTTAGAGGTGGAGACTTCAACCTGATGACAGGTGGGAAACTTCTCAAGAACAGGAATCAGGTGGATAGAGCACCAGCCCTGAAGTCAGGAGAACCCATGTTCAAATTTGACCTCAGATACTTAACACTTCTTACTGCGTAACCCTGGGCAAGTCATTTAACCCCAATTGTCTTTGCAAAACAAACAAACAAACAAAAGAATAGGAATCAGGTTTTGTTCTCTGCATAGTCCTCAGTTAGCTCAGAGATAGAGGGTAAGGGGCTTTTCTATGGTTGGAGGGGTGTTTTGTTGCTAGGGTCCGGGAACAAGGCTGTGTAAAGGAGCAGGATATAAGAGGGGGAAAAAAAGGTTTCAAATTACTTCAAAGCACTTATAACAATATTAGGATTAATCTTTTATTTACTATTAAGTTTTTAAAATAGTGTTTTTACATGTAATAGTAATTATATGTAAAGACATTTTTAAACATTTATTTAAAAAGTTTTTGAGTTTAAATATTCTCCATACCTCCTTTGTCCCTCCTCCCCCCAAGAGAGTAAAATTTTTGAATTGGTTATGGATATACAATTCATGTAAAACATATTTCTCTATTAGTTATTTTATCATTGAATTTTGCTACTAGGTGGTACAATGGACATAGCACTAGACCTGGAGTCAGGAAAATGAGTTCAGATCTAGCTGTGTGATCTTGGACAAGTTACTTAACCCTGTTTGCCTCAGTTTCCTCATCTGTAAAATGAGCTAGAGAAGGAAATGACAAACCACTCCAGTATCTTTGCCAGGAAAACTCTCAAATGATTCAAAAGATTCAACAATAACAAATTTGCAATTAACAAAGCTCTTTATTTTTTGGCATTTCATTTGATCTTCACTACTGGCTGTGAGAAACTTACTTTGTGCTCATTAAGCACTTACTGTGTGCAAAATGACTGCTTAGTGCCATGTGTGTGGAGGGTGTGGGGGGGACAGCAGCAGGTAGATAAGTAAAGATAAGTAAAACAAAAGTAAATGAGATAATCTTTGCCTTTAAAGTGTTTACAATTGATCTTAATCTTTCAGAATTTATCTATAACCAAGAATAAAATGGCTTTTAACTTGTGGTTTCTTTGTGGATTAAAAAAAAAAAAAATTAAGACCTAACTAGATTAAGGCAACTGGAGCTTTGCTACAAGGCACCAAAATTTAGAGAGCTCTAACATCAGTCACATTTATTTAACAGTATAGAAACAAATAAGCTTAGTCCCTCCCTTGTAGAGTAGCCTCATTACTCCCTGGGTGTTTGTCTTTAAATTTTTGAGGGTTCCTTTTTTGTGTGTCACTAGCCTGGTTGTGAAAGATGCAATAAAAACAGGAAGAAACTGAGCTAAATTTCTCTATTCTCAAGATTTGGAAGGTGATGGGTGTGAATTCCTATGAATTTCTGTGAATTGAGGGAGAGAGTTCCTGGATGAGGGAGGAAATGTTTCTCTTTAATAGTATAGGGAGAGCTAAAGTTTCCTCATCTGTAAAGTGAGCCGGAGAAGGAAATGACAAACCATTCTAGTATCTTTGCCAAGAAAGCCCCAAATGGGGCTGCTTAACCTTTCTCAGAATCAGTTTCTTCATCTGTAAATGAAGGAGCTGGACTCAGTGGCCTCCAGGGTGTCTTCCAGCTCCAACTCTGTGATTTTATAACCCCTCAATGTCTTGTGTTCAGTTGGGTCTGACTCTTCACGATCCTATTTGGAGTTTTCTTGGCAAAGACAATGGGAACAATTTGCCATTTTCTTCTCCAACTCATTTTGCAGATGAAGAAACTGAGGCAAATAGCTGACTGAATAGCAAATGACTGAACAAGAGTAAAGAGGGGAAAGTAACTGATGTGACATTACGGATTTAGATCTGGAAAGGACCTCACAGGTCATTTTTATCCAATCTCTTCTTTTTGGAGGTGAGGAAACCTAAGCAAGGGAGGTAAGGGAGTTGCCTAAGATCACAGAGAATCAGTAACCAAACTGTGATTTGAACCCAGATCCTCCAGTGTGAAATCCAGGCCAGCTCAGTGGCGAGAACCAAGGATGGGAAGCTAGAGTCTGGTTTCCACAAGCACTCCTCCTCAAAGGCCGAGCTCTCCTCTCAGTTCTCCTTGAGGTCTGGTTCTCTGACAGCCTCTTCCCTTGCTTGCTGCCTTAGACTTCTCCCTGTCCCATGGCATCCCTGCCCTGCTTTGCTCCTCCAAGCACCAGCCTTCATGCGAACTCTTTTTTTCTCTCTCCTGACAGACGGTGGTCCGGGGCAGCACCATTGAAGTGGAAGGCTACATTTCTGGGCTGCTCAATGATATTCAGAAGCTCTCTGTCATCAGCTCCAACACCCTTCGGGGCCGGAGCCCCACCAGCAGAAGGAGAGCCCAGTCACTGGGGCTCTTGGGGGATGAACGATGGGGCCCAGACACAGACATGTACCTTCAAAATCCCCAGCCTCAGGGGGCTGACCCTTATGGTATCTACCTCAACTGCAATGGGGGAACCAAAGCAGGCCGGAGAGAAATGATGTGGCCAGAATACCAAGCTGATCAGGCCCAGCCTAATGGGCTGGTGATGAAAACCCAATCCCTGGGGCCCACAGAGTTCCAAGGAGCTGCTCAGCGATGCTTACAGCTCACTTCTTGCCTGCCCAGTTCATCCTTAGGGACCTCCCCTGCCCTGCCCTCAAGCAGAGGTGGCAAGGTTGGGAGGCAGAATTCAGAGGACCGAAGACCCCAGTCTTGCCTGGTGGGCCCAGCTGGGGGCAGGCCCAGTGGGGAAGGCAGCCCCAGCCCCAAGACTCAAGAAAGCAGCTTGAAGAATAAGCTTTTCCGTAGCATGTTTATTACTGATGGCAACAGCAAGCCAGTCCCAGCTGCAAAGAGCAAGGTAGGTGGGAGATGGGTTCTGGGCCACATTACGAGGTAATTTCAGAGTCATCATGGGGGAATAGGGCACTGGCCTTGGAATCAGGAAGATTCCTTAGGTACTCACACTGGTGACCCTGGGCAAGCTGCTTAACCTTTCTCAGAATCAGTTTCCTCATCTGTAAAATGAAGGCGCTGGTCTCAGGGCCTCTAAGGTCTCTTCCAGCTCCAACTTTGTGATTCTACAAACCCCTCAATGTCTGGTCTGTTCAGTTGGGTCTGACTCTTCGTGATCCTATTTGGGGTTTTCTTGGCAAAGATAATGGAACAGTTTGCCATTTTCTTTTCCAACTCATTTTGCAAATGAGAGTCTAAAGCAAATGGGCTCATCCAGGATCATACAACCAAGTATCGGAGGCTGGATCTGAACTCCTGAAAATGTCTTCCTGACTCCAGTGCTGGAATTCCATACACTGTGGAACCACCTAACTGCCCTTGCCTTAGCTTCCTCAATTGTTCAACCAGAGGGTTGGAGAGTGGTTTTTAAGGTCCTTCCTAGTTCTAAATTATAAATCAGTGATTCTTACTTTGAAGTCTAGAAGGTGAGAAAAATATGGAGAGGGTGCAAAGACATAGTCAGAGAATCCATAGGAAAAAATAAGCAAGCTTTGCTAAATACAACTGCTTCTATCCAGGGTCTCCATGAATACTCCTGAGACTATGTCCCTGACCATTCAGCTCACACAGAAACCATTGTTGGGAGGGGAGGACAAATAAAGGCCCAAGAAAATGTCTTTGAATTTTGAAATTATTCACCTCTAAGTGCCAGACTCAGCAATAGCATTCACTCTGTTCTGTACTTTTTCAGAGGCTACAGTCTCCAAAGGGTGCCCAATATCCTACAAGCTGGATCAAGGGGTGGGTGCCCTTTGGGGAAGCAACAATAAAGGCACTGTACCCCAAGAGCAGGGTATCTTACTCTGGGTGAGCTACTTAATACTGTTTGCTCAGTTTCCTCATCTGCAAAATGAGTTGGAGAAGAAAATGGCAAACTGCTCCTTTATCTTTGTCAAGAAAACCCCAAATAGGATCACAAAGAATCAGACCCAACTGAACACACCAGATATAGAGGGGTTTATAGAATAACAGAATTGGAGCTGGAAGAGATCTTAGGAGGTCATTGAGTGTAACTCCTTCAGAGGTTAGTGGGCATAGCAGATAGAATTGTAGTCAGGAAAAAACGAGTTCAAATCCTTCCTCAGTCTCTTACTAGTTGTCTAATTCTGGGTAAGTTACTACCTCAATTTCTTTCTCTACAAAATGGAGATATAATAATAGCAGTCACCCCACCTGGTTATTGTGAGGACCAAAGGTAATAACATGTGAAGAATCTGCCAACTTTGATGTACTTTATTAATACTAACAATTCATAATGTTGCTAACATTATTTCTTTGAAATCTTAAGGTCACTGTCTCCTTGAAGATACAGGGAATTTTAAAGGACCCATATTCCTCTGAACATTCCCCCACCCAAAATCACCTACCTAATCAATCAGTCAACTAATATTTAATGTTTTTTGAGGCAATTGGGCTTAAGTGACTTGCTATAGACCACACAGCTAGTAAGTGTCTGAGACTGGATTTAAACTCAGATCCTCCTGACTCCAGTGCCAGTGCTACCACTTAGCTGCCCCTCAATAAATATGTATTAAGCCTTCTGTAAGGTACCAGAGATTCAGAGATGAAAGTGAAAGTCTCTGCCCTCAAAAGGGCTTACATTCCATAGTGGTGAGGGGAGCAGGGAACACAACATGTACATATATAAGTTTATTAAACAAGAAATGTTGGGGAAAATCATTGGCCCAGGTGTAGATGGGGAATCAGAAAAAAATTTCATGAAAGTGATGTTTGAGCTGAGTCTGAAAGGAGCCTAGGAATTTTTATAGTCGGGGAAGTATATTGAAGGCATGGGGGATGATCAGGACAAAGGTGTGGAGGTGGGAAATGAGTATGAAGATGTGGTCAATGGAATGCTATATGAAGAATAGCAATAGAAGAAATATGTTAACCTGGAGATCTTGGGGAGACCTGAAGTTTTTGGTTTGTTCTAAGAAGGTTCATCCCAGACTAGTGTGACTAGAAACCTCAGGACACAATCTATAACTTTGGCCTGCAAGGCCATAACCATCTGTAACCATCCTTACAAATCACTCTGTTGATTCAGAGAGCCCCTTAACTTCTCTCCCTCCCAGATTTCTCACCTATGAAGCTGGGATAATAATAGCTTTTAGCTTACTGGGTCAAGTAAGATAATGTATGTAAAGTACTTTGCAGCCCTTAAAGTGTTATGTGATATTCATAGATGACATTTGAGGTTTATAAAGCACTTTACATAGATCATCTCTTTTGATCTTCACAACAGCCCTTTATAAATGTCAGCTATTATTATTGTATTATTATTATTCTGGCTTTTCCTCTAGAGATTTCAGAGCCTGAGGGATGGGAGGTGTTGTGAGAGGCCTGGACACTTTATTATGGAAGACTGTAGAAGACATTTAGGAAGGGGATTAATCCGGTCTATTGGGGATGATTTTCAATCTGTAAAATGGGAGAAGGAATTGAATTAGGTGATCTTTGAGGTCCCTTTCAGCTCCAAACTGTGATTCTAAGAATAGAATACATTCATCTCCAAGGCTAGGGGGTAGAGTATATGAACTCTTTCCAAGGCTTTTCAAATACAAGGATTCTTTTTTTTTGGGGGGGGGAGGGGAGAAGGGGGGAATTGAAATTAAGTGACTTGCCCAGGGTCACATAGCTAGTAATTAAGTAAGTTAAGTGTGTAAGACCAGATTTGAAGTCAGGATCTCCTGACTTCAGGACTGGAGATCTATCCACTGTGCCTACTAGCTGCCCCAAGCACTAAGATTCTTAAGGGAGTGGTTGATTGGGAAGCCATACTGGGAACCTCCTATATCTGCATCTTGGTGACAAGACCTTCAGCTCTCATGACAACATCTTGTATTGGGAATGAAGGGTCTCTTGAACAGTCCAACTGAAGTAGTTTGCCCGCCTCTCCTTCCTCCTACTACTTCAATTGAGTTCAAAATAAAAAAGAGATTGTTCATATTGATCAAGACTCCTAGGAGTCTAAGATTCACTAGCCTTGAGGAGCTTTTAAAAATAAGTCAAATTCTCCCATCCACCTTGGGGTACATTGTCAAGGTCTGATTTTTCAAGACCATTTCTGACCTCCTGATTGCATATTTTCAAAGCAAGCATGTCCAGCAAGATTTGTGTTTCTGGCCTCTTACAGCTAGGGAAAAATTGAAATCATTTTTACATTCTCAATTAGAACCACATAATGAGGAAGTACATGCGTGAGTTCACAGGATGGGATCTGGACACTGAATCTAGTGGTTGGAGAGACCAAGATCTCCTGGGTGGACAAGAATTGGGCCATTGGCTTTATGGAAGATTTAGGAAGTTGTAGAAAGCAAGAAATGGGCAGGGGAAGTTTTATTATGTTAGAATTCTGATGGCAAGCACTTAGAATTTGATGGGGAGAGGTAGGATGTTCTAATGGGGAGAGAGTTAGCTCTACCTTGGAATTGGGAAGACCTGGATTTGAATGCTACCTCTGAGTCATGCTAGCTGCATTATCCCAGGCAAGGCATTTAATCTTTCCAGTGTTCTAGTCAACTCTCAAGACTACAAATTATTTAACAGGCACCAACCTGCCTGGATAGAAGGGAGTTTCCTCTACCAGTGGAATTGAAGGCCATGTCCAAAATAAATCACTAAATCTCTTTGAACAGAAGAGCAACATGGTCAGACCTGTGCCATAGGAAAATGACTTTGCAGGAGAAGGGGAATCAGAGCCTAATCTCCATGTTGAGTGGAGAAGATGAGAAGGATGTCAATAATGTCAGTGATACTGTGGAGGTAGAATTGGAAGTTGATTGAATCCAAGAGTGGGAACAGTAGAAAAGCTCCAAACTTGCAAAGCCGAGTGGCTCCCTGATATCCATGTTGCTGTTCAGTTATGTCTGACTCTTTGTGACTACATGGACCTTACTGTCTGTGTAGCTTTTGTAGCAAAGATAGAACAGTTTGCCATTTCCTTCTCCAGTGCATTAAGGCAAACAGAGGTAACACAGCTAGTCAGTGTGTAAGGCTGAATTTGAACTCGAGTCTCTCTGAGTCCAGGTCTAGTGCTATATCTACTGAGCAACCTAATTGTCTTCTCCTAGTACCTGTGAGACTAAATAACTCCAGTTTGACTTTTTCCCCCTGAGGCAATTTGGGGTTAAGTGACTTGCTCAGAGTCACACAGCTAGGGCATGTTAAATGTCTGAGACCAGATTTGAACTCAGGTCCTCCTGACTTCAGGGCTGGTGCTGTATCCACTGCACCACCTTGCTGCCCCTCCTGTTGAACTTTCATAGCCTTTCACAACATGTCTTCTTCCTATTTTTTCCAGTATACCATTTTTCTATTATACTTTATGATTCTAGTAACACTGGGATCTTTGCTATTTCCTGAACAAAACACTATTTCTCTCCACTCCAACAGTTTTCACCATCCTGTACCTCATTTCTTCTGCCTGGCTTCCTTCATGTCTTGGCCAAAGTCCTACTTTAAATTTTTAAAAATTTTTCTCAATAACATGTAAAGATAATGGGGGGCATTTATTTTTTGGGGGGAATGCTTTTATTGATCTTTGGTTTCAAAGTTGCTGTATTTCTGACTCAGACAGTGCTGTGTAAAAACAATTTAATGGCATATACCACATGCAAAGATAAAGGAATAGAAACAACAAAGTTTGCATGTATTACAGTGATGGCAAGGGAAAATAGACAAAATGAGGGTGGGAAAATATTTCTTTTAAAATTATAGATACTGTTTGTACTCTCTCTCTCTCTCTGCATTTGAATGCATTTCACAGGATCTACATGTGATCATAACCAATCTGAAAAAAAGAACTTCATAAAGACAATTTCTAATATTCTTTTTTTTTTTTAAATTTTGAGCTTCAAAATTTTCTCCACCTCTTTCTTCTCTCTCTCTCCCTGAGGCAGTAAGCAATTTGATATAGATTATACATGTGCAATCATGCAAAATCTATTTCCATATTAGTCACAGACCCAAAAGGGAAAAAAAAAAAAGCATGAAAAAATAAAGTGAAAAATAGTACACTTCAATCTGCATTCAGTCCCCATCAGTTTTTTTCTTTGGAGGTAGATAGCATTTTTTATCATGAGTCCTTGGGGATTGTCTTGAAATACTGTATTGCTGAGAACAGCTGAGTCTTTTACAGTTGATCAGTGTACAATCTTATTACTGTACTCGGTGTTCTCCTGGTTCTGCTCAAAGTCACCTTCTATAAGGAGCCTTTTTCATTCTCTTTGGGGGATTTTGTAACTATCTTATTCATAAATAGTTATTTGCATGTTGTCTCCCTCTTTGACTGTGAACTCCTTTAGAACAAGGACTGTTGTTTTTTTAAACTCTCTTTTTAACCCCCAGTGCTTAGTATAATACCTGCCACATAGTAGGTCCTTAGTAAATGCTAGATGACTAGTAGTAAGTACAAGTAGAAAATCCAAGAGAAATAGGGCAGTTTAGAGGAAGAGAAAGTGAGAGAATGATAAAGGGGGTGAGTGAAAAGACAGTTTCCTTTTGTACCCGAGTCTGGGATGTTGATAGGAAATTCAGGAGGTGTCCAATAAGATATGGCATTGTGGGACTAGAAATCAGGAGGAAAATTAGGGGTTAGATGGAGAGATTCGTGAGTCACCTGTGTAGAGATAATAATTAAATTCATCATAGTTGGTGAGATCACCAAGGGAAAGAGTATATAAAGAAGAGAGCCTAGACTAGAGTCCTGAGAGACAACTATAGTTAGGGAACCAGATGAATAATGATTAAGCAAAGAGAAAACAGAAGAGCAGTTAGACAGGTAGGAGAATCAGGGGAGAATATTTCCATTCAGTTAGGAAGGAGAGAGTATACAAGAAGAAGGGATGGTCGACAGCATCAAAAGTTGCAGATGAGGAGCAAGGGGTGTAGAGAACGGGAGCAAAGAGTCCAATGAGTTTGGAAATTAAAGAGTATTAGTAAGCTGTGAGAGAGCATTTCAGTAGAGTAGTGGGGTTGAAAGCTGTATTGTAAGAAGTTGAGAAATGGGTAATAAGGAAGGGGAAGCAATGTATGCTCACAATTCTTTCTAGGAGCTTGGCAATTAAAAGAAGACATATAATAGCTTAAGAAGATTGCATGGTTAAAAGAAAAGTGTTTTTGTTTGTTTAAATGTGGCTGGTGTCTAGGGGAGGAGGAAAGGGAAAGGAGGAGAAAATTTGGAACATAAGGTTTTGCGAGGGTGAATGTTGAAAATTATGCATGTTTTTTTTCTATTTCTTTTTTTAAAATAATTATAACTTTTTATTGACAGTAAATATGTATGGGTAAATTTTTTACAGCATTATCCCTTACACTCACTTCTGTTCTGATTTTTCCCTTCTCTCCCTCTACTCTCTCCCCTAGATGGCAAGCAGTCTTACACATATTAAATATGTTATAATATATCCTAGATACAATATATGTGTGCAGAACCGAACAGTTCTCTTGTTGCACAGGAAGAATTGGATTCAGAAAGTAAAAATAACCTGGGAAGAAAAACAAAAAATGTATATGTTTTGAAAATAAAAAGTTTTAATAATAAAAATAAGTAAATAAATATGACTGAGATCTGATCCTATTTTGTAGCTCAGTAAAGTAGGAGCAGATGTCACAATGAGAGAGGCACAGGGGTTTGAGGAGAGAAAAGGAGTGTTGCATCAAATGAGATAATGTATGTTAAGAGCTATGCAAACCTTAGAGCACTATATAAATGTTCGCTATTATTAGCAGCCCTTGCAGGGAGTATGATCAAGGAAGAATCAAAGGAGCTGCCTTGCAGTGAAGGGCCAGGTTAGATTAGATATACGAATTTATAGTGGGCCCAGTCAGCATGGCTTAGACTAGGTGGACAAAAAGTCAAGAGCTGTGACAATGGATAGTTGAAATGATTAACTCTGGGGTCAAGACAGTGAAAGGAGGAGCCTGACATAAAAGTCAGAATGGAAATGGAACAATTCTAAATTGTGATTTAATCATCATGACCTCAGGATTTCATAATCTAAGATGCATAGGGCTGTTGTCAATTTGAGTGGGAAGAGGAAGGTGGGGGAATGGACTGGGAGAACATGGGCAGGGTGCAAAGACTGTAGGAGATGAGCACTAAATTTTGAATCAGAGAATCCATGTTGAAATTTCAGTTCTAATACTAATGGTATGATCTTGGGCAATTCATTCTACCTCTTTGGGCCTCAGTTCCCTTAACTGTAAAACAATAGCACTAAAACTAATTGGTTTTCACTTGTCCTCATTTCCACATCTCTGCAATTAGGGGGTTAGACCAGATGATTTCTTCCAGCTCCAAGATTACCTTCCATCTACTCTGAATATCTTATATAGACCTAGTTATTTACATCTTCCCTCCCTCAGTAGAATGGGAGTTCTTTGAAGGCAAGAACTGCTTTTATCTTTCTTTTATCCCCAGCTCTTACCACAGTGACTGACACAATGGGATAGGGAATGGGCATTGGACCTGTGATTTTACTAGTATAGGGAATTTCCAGATGAGGAAACACCCTTCTACCATTGCAGTTCAGCATCTTCTCTACCACTTACTCCCTCAGTACTGAGGGCTTAAATAAGTGAGAAGCATAACTTGAACATTGACGTAAATAAGAGGCACTTGAACTTGGCACATGGTGAGGAGGATTTGGGTCTAACACATAGTAAGCATTTAATAAATGCTTATTGACTGATTGGAATTGTTCCTGTGATCCTAGTGAGAGTGAAATTTAGGAAAACATAGGAGATCATCAGAAAGGGCAATTTGAGAGCTGAATTACATAGAGATGACAAGTTATAGTTAATGTTGACACTTAATATATCCCTATATGCATGGATAGTTAAGGAGATATAGAAATGCAGGTCAAGATAGCTAGGGAGTTTAGCATCATTCACAGTAAAGTGCTCAAGTATGAGGGCAGAATTTGGGGTAGAGAAATAAACTATGAGCTCAGTGCTGAGCTCCTGGAGAAAATGACTGGGAGACAAGCAGACTACGTATAGGAATTGGGAAGTAGTAATAGAGAGGGATGAAGTATACCCCAATGAGAATGCAGAATGAGAGAGAATCTGGAAGTAGCAATGGGGAAGGAGGAGAAAAATGCTTCCTCCTGCCCAAGGGTGTCAGAGGGCATGAGAAAAACAGCAACCAGAATGGAGAGGATAGTCAAGGAGGAAGTATCTTCCAGGAAGGAGAGAGAGACAGAGACAGACGTGCATGAATTCAGTATGGAAAGAGAGAAGAGATTAAGGAATGAAGAATATTTATTAATGATAGAGCAAGTTTCTAGAGAGCACCATGGAAGAGGATGGAAGAGAAGAGAGACTAGGGAGGGGCAGGGTTTGAGGAAGAGTACAGGGAGAAGAGGATTAAGTGTCTTGTTCAGATTCATCTGCCTAACAAGCGGCCCAGACTCTGCTTTTTTATTGTGTCATTTCTGTCACGTCCAATTCTTCATGATCCCATTTTGAGGTTTTCTTGGCAGAGATACTGAAGTGTTTTGCCATTCCTTCTCCAGCTCATTTTGCAACAGGATTAAGTGACGTACTCAGGATCACATAGCTCCGGCACAATTTCACCCTATTTTATGGATAAATCAGAAATTAAGTGACTTTCCCAATATCGCACAGCTGCTGAGTGATAGACAATGAGAGCTGTTGCCTTCTAAAACAAAGTGACTTTTTCCACTATAAAGCATTGTTTTGTTGACAGATTAATATTCCCAGAGAAGGAAATGCCAGATGGCAGGTTTGAGCTTGGAGCATGGCAGTCCTGGAGTTCCTTCTGACCCGACTCAGAAAGTTTCCAAGACAAGTTGTTTATTGAGCTGTCTCCTGTTAGTGCCACAGGGATGAGTCAGTCTGAATCCTTAACCTTTGGAATTTCCTGACAGCACTTCCCTAAAATGTGAAGTCTTGATATTCTCTCCACCCCTTTCCAGTGGGTATTTAGTAAGCTAGCTGCCAGTGGTCCTTCATACCAGCCTATGCAGTCTATGGAGACATTTCTCCAGCTCAGAGCCCCTCAGAATACCTATTAATAACAGTTGTTTTCATCAGAGGGTCTCCATGGTATAGGAATAAAAGACCAGCCTTGGAATTGGAGAGACCTGGATTAGCATACCACCTCTGACAGGAGCAGGCTGGGTGACTGTAGGCAGCTCTCAAAGATTCTCAGTTGCTGAACAGTGCTTTCCGGGTAGAAGGAACTTCCTCACCAGAAGTTCCCTACACTAAAGAAATCATAGATCTGAACCATATATACATAATATTATATGTAATATATTTTATATTAAATACATTATATAAAATATATTGCACATAATAAATTAAAATATTATTTATTTACATATTTCACTTTTTAAATTATAGCACAATTTCTATTCATCATAGGTATTTGTCAAATTGAAATTAAGTTTTTTAATTGATCCTCACAACCTTCCTATGAGGTTGATAGGTTAAGTAGTAACATCTCCATTTTTTCAGGTAGACAAACTAAGGCATAAAAAAGTTAAGTCATTTAATCAATGTCACCTATTTTTAAGTGGTGGCATAAGAACTTGAACTCAGGTCTCTGGTCTGTTTTGGGCTCTTTCCACTTTAGCATACTATAGGAAGGCTCCAGTGGATGAAGGCATTTCTCGGATTCCTTAAGCCAACCCGTTATCTTGAAATTTCATTTACTTGATCTGGTCTTAAACCAAAAGGAGAAAGGAAAAGGGAAAGAGGCAAAAGCTTAGTCCATTAGGATCAGGCTTAAAATAAATCTGCTCATCCTGGACACTTAAAAAAAACTGACATCCATCTATTTTTCATGGTTCATGGAAGGTTTCTTCCTAGAATCAAGGGCTAAATCAGACGATCTCTTGATGCCCTTCCCAACTCTGTGATTCCATGACTCTTTATGGCTTCTATGTTCTGAGCATCATCTTAAGAAAAAACATTTTTCGTGAGTCTGTCTTCCACCAAATGCTGGTCCTTCTCCAAGGAAATAACCATAGTTTCAGTGCAGATCTCTTGAGTGAACTTCTTTACCTATCATAATCCCTTCAATGATTGAACAGGCTTTACGGACTAGACAGACACTTCTTGTTCTTATTAATGAATAAGAGAGCGAGCATGGTACAGTGTAATAGAAAACTGGCTTTATATCCTAGACCTATCTCTGACACATACGGGCTGCATGACCCAGGTGTGGTCACTAAACTCTTCCACGTCCTAGGCAGCTCTCTCAGACTCTAAGCTGTTGGCAAATGGTCAAATTTTCTCATTTAAGGATTTTCCATTCCAATGAAATCCAGATCATCTAGTCTCCATCCTCAGTCAACAAACAACTCCGTATGCTGCATCCTGATCTCTACCACACTGCATCCCACTTCTCAAGTGCCAGGCTCTCCTTTCAAGGAGTTTACACCCTTTCTTGCCCATTGGTGCCTGCCAGTCTCACAACTACAGCTCGGAGAGTTTTCTAAGGCTCTGGCAAGCAAATTCCAGAGGTCAAAGAGGGGAATGTCAGAGAAGGAGCTTTGGACAGAAAGGAAAGGAAGGGAGCTTTCCTACTGATGGATCTTCTTTACATCTCAATTTCCCTCAAGGAAACAGGGAGCAGAGATGGCACTTGATGAATTTTTGGCGCAGGCTCAAACATATTGGAACAACCTGGAAATAACACGAACCCAGGATTTCTAAGAAAATAGGGTGTTTTTTTCCTGATCTTGGCTGAGGGGCTCTGCCTCAGAGAATGCTGGGAAGGATTGCTTAGACAACATCCTTACATACACACACATACTGACTATATATATAAAATATATTTATAAATACACATATGAATATGTACATGGTGATATGATACAGATAGATAACAGATTGGTAGAGATAGAGATAGGAAGAGACAGAGATAGTGAAACATATATATGGAGATAGAGAGAGAGAGAAGAGGACAAGAAGACAGGTTCATGGAGATATACATAGGTAGGTAGATAGAGAAATATAGAGATAAATAGATACGGGGGGGGAGAAAGCATTTATTAAGCATTTACGCTATGCTAAGCACTGGGCTGAGCACAGTGAGAATATAAAGGCAGGCCAAAAAATATGTTCCCTGCTCTAGGAGAGATTGTGAAGACAACAGCAAGAGGTGAAGACAGCGCATAAAAGGGAAATAAAAAAGAGGGGGAAACTGTGTGGGGATGGGGAAAAAATCCAGGAGAGTCGGGAGGGGAGCCAAGGGAAGCCTGGCTGCTTGGCGCATCCTCAAAACGGAGGTTCCTAGAGGAGGAATTCACCAGTCCAAGGAGGGCACTTTAGAGGTAGAGGAATTTTTCAGGGAGATAAGGCTTCTGGGAAGTGATCTCTATGGAATGAGGAATAGAATAGAATAGGAGAGAAGTGAAGGAGTGAGCATGGCTGGCTTGAGCACTAAGCTGAGAACTGTCCTTTTCTTGGTTTTGTCCTTCAGAGGTTTTTGAGTAGGGTCAAAAAAAGGTGGACTGTTAGAGCTGGAAGGAACCACCTAAATCCAATCTCTCCATTTATAGATAAGAAAACTGAATTCCCAAGAGGTAAAATGATTTGCCCAAAATCACTTAGGGAGTTAAGCCAGGACTAGAACTTGGGTTTTCTTACCCCAAGTCCAAAGTTAGTTAGTCCAGGAAAGCAACGTGGTCCATTGGAAAGAGCTCTGTGACTGTGGCCTCAGAGGAGCTGGATTTGAATGCTGGCTCTACCTCTCACTACACAGGAGACTCTGAGTGAGTCTGTGAGTCTCAACTTTTCTATAAAATGTTGGGATTGGACTAAATGGTATCTGACATACTCCCAGCCTTCCTTGCAGCCCCCTCTATTCTGTATGTGCATGTGCCCTTGGGAGTAGGGAGCAGCCCCATCATTCAGATGAGGAAAACTGAGGCTTAATGGTGAAAAATAACTCCTTCATGGTCACATGAGCCCAGAGCTACAATTCTAGCTGTCTTTTTTCCATCACACTACATTGCTCAAACCTACATGAAGATGGATTAATGCTGAAAAAAAATTTTTTTCTAGGAGTTTTTTCTGGCTCCTTCACTGAAATGATAATTTTAGTAGGAGCCAGGAACAACCCTCCCACAGCCAGCATCCCTTCTCCCCCCACTGTCTGTCAAACCCTGATGCTGCTCTGCAGGGAGTTAGTAGATGCTTCCAGACAGGCAAGAGCTGGCAGGCTAGGGCCCCCATCTCATCACTACTCCCAAACCAAGGATCTCATGGCCTGGGTCAGCCAGCCAGTCAATAAACATTTATTCAGCAATTATTATTTGCCAGGCACAGTGCTTAACCTCCGAGAACTATAAAGAAAGATAATAGAGAGTACATGTTTTCTAGAAGGTCACAGTCCTGTGAGAATGAGGGGAGAATGAGAATGGGGGAGACAACATATAAACAATTGTATACAAAGTATATATAGAATAAATTGGAAATAATCAAGAGGGAAGGTATCAGAATTAAGGAGAATGGTAAAGGTTTCCTGTAAAGGATGGGATTTTTAACTTGAACTGAAGGAAGTGAAAGAAGCTGGGAGACAGAAATGAGGAAGAAAAGAATTCCAGATATGAGGAACATTGGATGAAAATGCCCAGGTCAGGAGCTGGAGTTTCAAACTGGATCCCAAAGCCCAAGAGAGGGTAAAAGGAATCAGGGGGGAGCCTTCACTTTCAAGCCTGGAGACTTCAGAGTTAGACCTTGGGGTCTTTGAATAAAGGTCACAAGCTAGCCCTTAGGACCTAACAGCAGTTAGTTAGCATTTCTGGGCACCTTTGTCCTGCTTCAGGGACCAAAAGCAGGAGTTTATGAGACAGAATGAGCATTTGCCTGCATCATGGGATTTTGTTTTCATTTTTAGAGAGCTGTGAGAAAGCCCTCTGTTCTACAAATATCTCCCCAAACCAGCGCCTCGGGGAATGAAATTACATCACTGGAGTTTAATTGGTGGTAACAAGATGGCATAGTGCTGGTCTTGGAATCAAGAAGACCTGAGTGCAAATACTAACTCAGATTTCTGGACAAATCACCAGCTCTGGACAATTCACTAAATCTCTGTGTTTCTTCATTTGTAAATTAGGAATCATAGAATCTCTCTTACAGGGTTGTTTTGAGGATCAAATGAAATAATATATGTAAAGTGCTTTGCCACTATCAAAGTACTTTATAAATAGTAGTTACTTTCATTCTGAATTCGTTCATTCCTTTGGGTTAATAAGCATTACCTCCTCTTTTAAAATGCAGATGCTACTGGAGAGGGTAATACTAACTTGCATTTATATCATGTTTTAAGGTTGCCTCTTCTGGAAGCAGCTAATGGCACCATGGAAAAAGTCTAGAGCCTGGAGTCAGGAACACCTAAATTCAAATTTTGCTTCAGACATATTTATTAGCTATGGGACTCTAGGCAAGTCCCTTAATTTCTATCTGCCTTAGTTTACTATCTGTGAAATGAGGAAAACAATAACACCCAGAATTGTTATGAGAATCAAATGAGATGATATTTGTAAAGCACTTAGCACAGGGTCTGGCACATAGTAGCTGCTCAATAAATGCTTATTTCCTTCCATTTTACAGATAGGAAATTGAGGCTGTAGTTTGAATGACTTGCCCAGAAACTCACAGTTAGTGTCTAAGGTCAAATTTGAATTCAAGGCTTCCTTACTATCTATAGTATAGCTGCCCTATCTCTTCAATTTACAGCTGGAAAAACTGAGGCTGAGATAAAGTAAGTTGCCATGTTATGCAAATAATAAGTAGTAGAACTAGAATTGAACTCAGTCCACTACAGCCCATGTTAATCTTGGCTCTGCTTCTTTAAGAGCTCTGGAATTGGATTCTAAGGATGGGGTTCAAATATGACTTCTGCTATTTATTCCCATGTGAACTTGAGCAAATCACTTCACTTCTCATTTCATTTGTCTGTAAAATAAGCAAGAAAATAGATCTAGAATTAGGCGAGACCTTAGAGGCCATCTAGTCCATTTCACAGATGAGGAAACCAAGTCATATAGATTGTGACTTATGCAAAGATGAACACATAGGAAATGAGTTTGGAAATGTCTTCTGACAACCAGGTCCTTTGATCTAGCAATGTTTTCAGTATCAATCACTCTTGCTTAGGTCTGGGACCCCAGGACAACAGGGAAGAACACAGGTATGAGGAATCCCTTTGGGGCTCCCTACTTTCTTCCTAGGGAGGAGAAAAATTAGTCTTGGCCAAAGGGCAGACAGAGTAAGCTCGTCAGCCTCTCCTAAAGGAAAAATCCCCAGGGGAAGGTCATCTCTGGAATTCCCTTTTCAATTTTCTGGGCTTGCAATAATAAAGCCAAAGATTTAGAACTGTACAGATACAGAAACTAAGCTCCTGGGAAGTTAAAGTGATTTATCCAGGTCACATAGCTGGTCAACATACAAGATGGGATGTGAACGCAGGTCTTCCTGAAGCCAAGCAGCCCATTAGTTCCAGTTATATCACCTCAATGCCTCCAATCACACCGATAAGGCAGTGGAGTCATGACTCTTATCCCTCTCGCATGGGGAGATGGAGCCACTCCTATTGTATCACATTCTACTTTAGGTGCCTGGAATAAACCCCCATTTTGTTTCCCTCTTTACCTAAGGAGCAAAACAACCAAGAAAATCTCTCTCTCTCTCTCTCTCCCCCTCCTCCTCTCTTCTTCTTCCCCCCCTTTCTCTCCATCCCTCCTCTTTCCCTCCCCCTTCTCCCTCTCTATCTCTCTCCCCTTCCTTCCCTCTCTTTTTCCCTCTGTCTCTGTGTCTTCCTGACTTTGTCTTTCTTTTTCTCTGTCTCTCACTCTCTGTCTCTCAGTTTCTGTTTATCTCTGTCTCTATGCCTCTGGTTCTGTGTCTGTGTGTCTGCCTCTCTCTCTCTAGGAGGGAGATGGAAGAATTCAGCAGCCAGACTATAGCTCAGAGTCTCTGTGATTTGGCTCCCTACAGGAGCAGGATGCTCTGTTGCAGTGTTCTTCCTGGGCTCTTGCTATTGTTCATTCAGCAAATATGGTGCCCCCTGAAGAAAATGGCTTTTCACTGTCTTCTCTGTAGTGGTGAGAGTCACCACTATGGAGAGCAACTATTCAGCCTCCTTATTACAGGGCACAATTGTGGCTTGGTTATGGCTTATCTGAAAGCCCTTATTTGCAGAAGCTTCTCAGTTCAGTTTATCTCCCAGCCACCCTGATGTACTCCTGACAGGAACTTCCAGAAGTCAGATCCATTCCCCTGCATCTGTTGCTCCTAAATCCAGGCCAGACAGGCCCGATTGGCTCCTGTTAAATCTTCTTCTTTCTTCCTTCCCTCCCTCTAGCCCATTCCCCTCTTTCGATCGACACAGAAAGACTCTCCCCCAAGCCTTCCGGCCAAGGCACAGTCTTTGATCTCAGACCAGTCTGTGGGGGATTTTAATAACCTGATCATCTCTGAAACCAGCAGCCCCCAGAAGTCCCTACGGACAGTTCCAGCAGCGGTCCCGCCCCTTGGCCGCCCCTCCCCCGCCGGCTCCCCCCGAACCCGGCACCCTCAAACCAGCGCCAGCAACCTGCACCTCCCCCAGGACCCCGCCGCAGCCAAGGCCCTCGTGCCCACTGGGGAGGAGCCGGGCATCGTGACCCATGAGCAGTTCAAGGCAGCCCTAAGAATGGTGGTGGACCAAGGAGACCCCCGGTTGCTGCTGGAGAGCTATGTGAAGATCGGGGAGGGCTCCACCGGCATCGTCTGTCTGGCCCGGGAGAAGCACTCTGGGCGTCAGGTGGCCGTCAAGATGATGGACCTGAGGAAGCAGCAGCGCCGGGAGCTGCTCTTTAATGAGGTGCGGGGGAGGAAGGGAGGACGGGAGTGGGGGAGGGCTGAGCCAGCGGGAGGATTCTCTGGCCATTTAGGAGTGGTCCTCATACTGGCTCCTGCTGCCTCCCCAGGTGGTGATCATGAGGGATTATCAGCATGTCAACGTGGTAGAGTTGTACAAGAGCTACCTGGTGGGTGAAGAGCTGTGGGTGCTGATGGAGTTTCTGCAGGGGGGTGCCCTTACTGACATCGTGTCTCAAGTCAGGTATGTGTCTAGTTCCAGGGCTCCTCCCTCCTCCCTCTCCCCAACAACCCTAGCTTTCAGTTTCCTAGACTTCACACACACCCCTGGCTCGGAGAATCTCCCCACATTGGCTGAAGCTCCCCTTCGGACACATAGTGAAACTGAGACCCAGTGTAAGGAAGTGACATTCTAGGGGCTAAAGTCTCCTCTAGATCTGGACCTGAGTCACTGCTCAGCTTGAACTGGGCCCCTGCTGTCTTGCCCTGAAGCTTTAGGGATCTATGGTTATGGATCCATCTATGGGAGGTTATTGTTTATCTATCGTTCTTGAGGAGGACCATGATATCAGGGAGGGGCTTCCATGACATGCAAGTGAATTGGATTTCAGTGAGAGGGGAGCTGTGCAAGGTCATCTGGCTCCAGTGACCAGATACAGATCAGGATGACTGGAGAGACCCTGGATGCAGTGGGAGACCTTGTCTTTTTCAGGTCCCAGTTTGATGGAGGTCACAGCCATTCAGTGGTTAAGGTTAGGTGGTTAATGACATCACTCTGTTAGAATCAAAATACAGTGTGTCCAGCTGTGGCTGATTAGACCAATATGAGCTCAGAATTCTCTGCCACAAATCGGGCACAAAAATTTATTTTTGTCTCTATGAACATTTGGGATAGCTTCTCTCATTGTGTGCTCCTTGCTAGCATTTGAGGCAAAGAATGGCCTTTCTCACCTAATCAAAAAAAAATAGTAATCATAAAATAAACACACAAATAAATAATAAAAAAGGAAGGGAAAAACCCTTAGGGTTTCTGGCCAAAACAGAAATATTTGTTTGGGAAAAAGAGGCTGTTGTCACAGACCACTTGGTTTCAGTTGTTTCAATATTACTTGGTTTCCCCCATCCTTCTGCAACCCTCCCCAAAGCTAATCCCACTGAGACCCTGCTTCCTACCTCCAGGTTGAACGAGGAACAGATTGCCACTGTGAGTGAATCAGTTTTGCAAGCCCTCGCTTACCTTCACTCTCAGGGGGTCATCCATCGAGACATCAAGAGTGACTCCATACTCCTGACCCTCGATGGAAGGGTAGGTCCCTCCTCTTGCTTTCTGCATTTCAACCTGACATACCAAGTTTCCACTTTACTCTGTGTTTTACATTGTAACCTCTCTTCTTCTCCTGATACCTTTCTATTTCCTAATTAACCACTCATTCCCTGACTTGCTCGTTCTCTCTTCTCCCTCTCCTTTACCAGGTGAAACTCTCAGACTTTGGATTCTGTGCCCAGATCAGCAAAGATGTTCCCAAAAGGAAGTCCCTAGTTGGCACTCCCTACTGGATGGCACCAGAGGTGATCTCAAGATCTCCTTACACAACTGAGGTAACTCTTCACATTATTTTCTTCAATGGACATAGCTTTGATGGGGACTTTTTTCTGGACCTGAGAAGTCTCTCAACTCACAGTCTTTCCACACCTTCCCTCATATTTTGTTCTACTTGCCCCTGCTCTAATTTTGACTTCCTCTTGGATGTATTGGCCATAGAATGTCCCTTATCCCCCATCCAAAATCCCTGGTTTTCCTATCCCCATAGCCATCACCCTATGCCTGCCTTGAGGCAAGATGGAATAGTGGATAGGACTTTGGACTTAAAGTTGGAAAAACTCGAGTTCAAATCCTGCTCTATACACTTCCAAACTATATGACCTTCAGCAAGTCATCTCTAAATTTGTGATCTTCATCCATTCCTCTTCATTGTTTTCCATTGCTCACTCTAGAATTTGGCTGCTCTCTCATGGTTAATTATCTATTTTTGCTAACTTGCTTTTTAAAAATAAATGTATTATTTATTTTTAACATTCGTTTAAAAAATGTTTTGAGTTCTGAATTCTCTTCCTCCCTCCAAGCCCTACCCCACCCATTATGAAAGCAAGTAGTAGGATATCAATTATTTGTCTGAAATCATGAAGACCATATTTCCATATTAGTGATCTCTTGGTATTTTAGCTAAAATAGAAAAGATATGTAAGGCAAAATTGCTTTCTCCTTCTTCATGTTGGCTCAGTTTTCAGGAGGTTAGAATTAGTCCAGAGGTCCTCTCTTCCTTGGGGGACAAGTTTAGGACTCTTTATATGGTAGTCACTTAGATATAGGTGAATGACTGATCAAATGACTATAAAAATGGTCAGTGAAGGGAATAAAGTCTGTCCTGAGTCAGCTTCTTGCCATCCCTAACCTAGAGAGTCACTAAGTACAGAGAGAACTGGCACAGGAAAGTCACTGATACCCATGCTATTTTTACAGGTGGATATCTGGTCTCTGGGCATTATGGTGATTGAGATGGTGGATGGGGAGCCCCCATACTTCAGCGATTCTCCAGTGCAAGCTATGAAAAGGCTCCGGGACAGCCCCCCACCCAAACTGAAAAACTCTCACAAGGTCAGTAAATCCGTACATCTTCCATGGTTACGCCCCATATAACTTTTTCTGCCTCTAAAGGGGGAGAACCCAGAGTCGCAGAGACAGAGTTAGCCCTCTGGGCACAGAAACCAGACAGTTTGGATTGACCTGAAAAGACATTCCTTTACAGACATTCTTTATCCACAAAAATTCAAGACCCTTGGGTTGGACCACCTCTCCTAATTTTCTTTCTACATCTTTCTACATCAGGCCTCATAGAAGCATCCCCTGACTTACTTAGACTCTGAAGTTATTAAAATGTCAGGGTCCTAGGATGAGTAAGGAAAGAAACCAAGCAGGTAAAAGGTAGGAGATACAAAACCCAGGAAAAGTAATCTGATTTGTACAAAGGGAAATGTAGAAAAGGACTGGTCCAAGTGAGGGTGAATGAATTCTGGACGTGGAGTCAGAAGATATGAATGCAAATTCTACATCATCTATCGGTGTCAACTTGGATGAATGATTTTACCTCAAGAGACCTTAATTTTGTCACCTATCACAGACATTTTTGATTTCTAAGATTTCTTCTATCTCAAGAGCCTTCCATCTTTAGGGAGTGGACATTTATGCATATGGCCAAATATTTTCAGAGTTCCTTTGTCACAGTGTGATGGTTCTCAAAATGTACCATCAGATCTGAGCCTAATATCATTATTAATATCTAAGCCATGGTCTTCTCCCTCCCCAAAAAAAGTTTTAACCCAATAAAAGCAAATGAAATGTCAGAATGGGTAAGAAAACAAAACCCAGCAATTTGCTGCATACAAGAAATGTGCCCCCAAACCCAGACCTTTTTGTACGGGGTACATGCTAGTATCAATCAATAATTTATCCCTGTTCAGCTAGAAGGAAATGACTGCAATGCTATACTGACATCTGGTGGCCAGAAGAAAAAATATCAAAGCTTATAACTAAACTACAATTAAAAGAAATGAATTGGAGGGAAGTTGGGGGGTAGGTGGGGTGCTACCAAGTAGAGTTGGCTTTGTCCTGGGAATACCAAGATAGAAGCTTCATCTTCTAAGACAATTGATCACATAGTATTTCTTAATTCTTGGATTTACCCATTGCTTACTTCTAGGACTTAGCAATGGGGTTCAGATACCTCAAAACAATCCTCTCCTCTAGGAGTTAAGAGGTTTAGTTTTATGAGGTACCATCCCTCTGCCCTAGATTGGGTGATATTAATTTCTCACATGTGTATCATGTTTTATGTTTTCCAAAACATTTTTCACTACTCTATCATTTCGTCCTTACCAAAATCTTGTGAAGTTAGTGTATGTATTGTATTTTTCCCATTTTATAGTGCAAGAAAGAGATAAAGAGACAGAGAAAGACAGAGACAGAGAGCCTCAGAGAACTTACCTACTATACTCAGGACCAAAAAGGGATTTAGTGATGGATTCAGGTCTGGAAATTAGGTCTACTGTTCCTTTATAGTGCCCTTTCCACTATACCATAACATTTCTAAATAGTAGATAAAATCTTGGATTGGAGTCAAACCTGGATTCAGATCTTACTTCAGATATTTAATTATTTTCCATTTGGCCAATTTTATCTTTTTAAATAATAGTTTTTTGTTTTTAAAATACATACAAAGATAGTTTTCAACATTCAGTCTTGCAATACCTCCTGTTCCGATTTTTTTCTCCCTTTTTTTCCTTCCTCCTCCCCTAGACAGCGAGTAATACATATTAAATGTATGCAGTTCTTCTATATGTATTTCCACAATTATCGTGCTGCTCAAGAAAAATCAGATCAAAAAGAAAAAATGAGAAAAGAAAAATGGTGAAAATACTATGCTGTGATCCACACTCAGTCCCCACAGTCCTCTCTCTGGGTGTAGATAGCTCTCTCCATCACAAGTCTATTAAAATTGGCCTGAATCACCTCATTGTTGAAAAAAGCCACATCCATAAGAATTGGATCATTGCATAATCATGTTACTTGTGTACAGTGTTTTCTTGATTCTATTCACTTCACTCGGCATCAGTTCCTGTAAGTCTCTCCAGGCCTCTCTGAAATCCTCCTGCTGGTCAATTCTTGTAAAACAATAATTACTCCATAACATCCTATACCATCACTTATTCCGTCATTCTCCAACTAATGGGCAGCCACTCTTCCAGGTTCTTGCCACTACAAAAAGGGCTGCCACAAACATTTTTGCATGTGTGGATCCCTTTCCCTTCTTAAATATTTCTTTGAGATACAAGCTCAGTAGAGACCCTGCTGGATCAAAGGGTATGCATAGTTTGATAGCCCTTTGGGCATAGTTTCATATAACTCTCCAGATGGTTGGATCAGTTCACAGTTCCACCAACAATATATCAGTGTCCCGGTTTTCCCACCTCTCCTCCATCATTCGTCATTCTCTTTTACTGTCATCTTAGCCAATATGAGAAGTGTGTAGTGGTACCTCAGAGTTGTCTTAATTTGCCTTTCTCTGATCAATAGTGATTTAGAGCACTTTATCATCCTACTACAAATGGTTTTAATTTCTTCTTCTGATAATTGTTTATATTCTTTGACCATTTGTCAATTGGAGAATGGCTGATGACTTTATACAGCCTATTTTCACTTCAATCCAATTCACTTACAAATCATGGTATTACCTTCCTGATGTCATGGTCCTCCTCAAGAACAAAGGGCAACAATGACAGTAACAACAGCAACAAAGGACAAACACACAATGACAGTCTCTGTCAAGCAATGGGATAGCTGTGTCTTCCTCTGGGGCTAAAGAAGATAGTAACCCAGATTTTCATAGCTCCAGATTTCTTGGTTGTGTATTTAGCAAAGGGCTCAACATTTCCCCCCAAATTGGCCCATTACCCAGAAAATACTGTAATGTCTGAATATCTATTTTTTCTGAAGATTGTATCTTATGATCAATCTTCATATAGGCTGAATAGTTCTTGACACTCAATAAATGCTAAGTGTAATAAAGATGGAGACATCAGTGAATTATTTATTTGATTTGAGGGGAAAAAAACAAAAGAAAAGGTGTAAGATTGTAGCTCTAGACATAGAATGGAACTTAGAAGTCAGCTAGTCCATATCCTCTCTGCCCACCCACTCCCATTTTACGAGTTAAGAAACGAGTCTAAATTTTAGTTAATTTGTCCAAGGTTTCCCAGATAGTGACAGAGATGGGATTTGAACCCAGATATTCTGGCTTCAGTCATATTTCTTAACTGTGCCAAAGGAGATCAAGAAGGTTCTAACCCTGCCAGAGAAATATTTCAAACACTTCAAATAAATGTGTATCCAATAATTTTTGTGTGATTTTTTTTGTGATTATCATTTTAAGTATGCAGCCTATAGTCAAAACAATATGTTAATCTAAATAAACTGCTAAGATTTTGGCAGTAAGCCTAAGAAACAAGGAAGTAGAGATTGTCAAGCTATGTCTCGATAAGGAAGACAAATTACTAAAAACTGAATGGAAAATATTTTGAAGGGAAGGGAAAAATCATTTATATAGCTCCCTACTATGTGTCTGGCACTGTGCTAAACACTTTACAAATATTATCTCATTTCATTTTCACAACAACCCTGGGAGGTAAATGCTATTATTATTCTCATTTTACAATTGGAGAAACTGAGGCAAATGAGACTGAAATTGCCTAGTCATGCATTTAATTAGTAGTATCTGAGATTATCCATTGTGCCACCAGCTGTCTGAAAAATAGGTTCATTTGATTCATTTAAGTAAAACTGAAGCCTGAAATATCCTCATACCAACGTCAAGGAGGGTGGTATCAGGAGGCAATAGAATCTCTCTCATACAGGAACATAGCTCCCTTGATTTAGTCTTGGCACAGTGGTAAGTACAATGATTGGACTCATAGAACTTTGGTTCAAATCCTATCCTTGCCACTTAATCATTGTCTCACACTGGACAAGTCACTTAATATCCCTAAACTTTGGCTTCTTCATTTGTGGTTTCTGAGTCCCTCTTTCTTCTTGATTTGCCATTGTACACCTGTACTTTACAGGCCTTTCTCACTCTCCACAGGCCTCCCCAGTGCTTCGTGACTTCCTGGAGAGGATGCTGATTCGAGACCCCCTGGATCGAGCTACTGCCCAGGAGCTGCTGGATCATCCCTTCCTACTGCAGACAGGGCTTCCCGAGTGTCTGGTGCCTCTGATTCAGCTCTACCGAAAGCGCACCTCTACCTGCTGAGCCTACTAAAAGTGTCCGTCTGCCTCCTGGGGTTCTGCTGGCCTAGGGATGCTGGATAGAGGAAGCACCAGCAGCCTTCCAGGCAGGCTAGGAATAGTGCCTGCATCATCTCAGTATTTTCTCCAAAGACTGAATGTGAAATGATCCCCCACCCCAAACAGGTCCCATGTGCCAACTAGGACTTCTCCCCTTGGTTCCCCTCTCTCTCACCCAAGAGAGACGCTAGTTGCCTTTGGGATTACTGAGACAACTCTAGGCAGGATGACATTTTGGGAATTCTCCAATACGCATCCAATTCTTTGTACAGAACTGTTTTCGAGGAACCCCGAAGACCAGAATAGTCTTGTACAAGCCAATTTTAACCCTTCATGTGGGGATTTAAGAGCATTGCACCAAAACCATGTGCTCTAATCCACCAAACATGAATCCTATGTGTCAATGGGAGGAGCTCAGTTTTATTACTCCCCTTTGTGCCCAACTTACTTGGGGATAGAGGGTGAGGAAAGGCATGGATATCCTACCTAAATCTATTTTCTGATTCTGCATACATCCTCCCCTATAACCTGGGTGCTGCTCTGGCTTTGGGCCAGACAAAGAATTGACCTTCAGCTGAAAACAAGCTATTTTCACTGGGAAACTTTGTCTCAGGAGAGGATGTATTCTGGGACAAAGGGATGACTCCCTCTAAGAGTTAGAGGAAGTATTCAGGGAGCTTTTGGCTCTGGTTAGATCCCAAAGCCAGGATCAATAATGTCAGCCCATCCTCATTCCCAAATAATTTAGTTCCTAAGGGACTTTTTCATCTTTGCCTCCCATCCTCTAAATCCAAACTAGGTCCCTGGCACATGTGTATTTAAGTCTAGTGGAGATCTTTTGGGATCCTTTCAGAAGTTTGTCCTATTTCTGGAAGACCCTCAGGCTTCAGAAGCCCAGAGCCAGAAATAGGCAGAAAGCAATGGTCAGGTAACTGGAACTTAGTTTTACCTGTGAATTTCACAAATGGAACCCTTTCCCCCACCCTATCAGATACTCAAATCACCGTGGTTCAAGGCCTTCAAGGTCTCATTTCCTCACCTCAAGAAGATCATCATAGAGGTGAGATTCTCAGCATAATTTATTTTCATCTGCTTCCTTAGGCACTTCTATTCAATTTAACAAATACTAATGCAGTACTTCTATGCCTAGTTCACAGTACTAGGCTAGGAGCTCCCAACATCAGAGCTGTTGAAGGCAGGGATCTCTAAAAAACAGTTTTGTCAGATTCCTTCCCCAACCAGAAGGGATTTTCTAATTCCATTGTTTCCCCAAAACCTGCTTTTGAGCAAGATGGCAAAGTTTGTTTGTTTGTTTTTTTTAAGGTCAGAATTGGAAACTGATCATCCTTCCTAGAGAACTTTTTGTGAATTGTTTGCACTTGTTTCCTGTTTTAAATTAAAATAGGTGTTCTTAAGTTCAAAGCTTGTGTTCTTTCCATTTCCCCAGAGAGTCAAACTGAACTGTTTATCAGGCTGCACAGGAGCAGTCAGAGGCAAGAGAGAAAACATAGTGTTCCCTTTTCAGAATAACTGGTTTCTCTTCTCTCAGAAGAGCTTTCTCATCTAATGTGGATCTGAAAACAGACAGAGGGAAACAATGTGAATAGTTTGCTTTAGGACCCTTGGAAGAAGAGAACTATATAGAGGGCTTTCCTCTAAGTAGTCAAGTCTTAGGTCAGGAAAGCTGATGTAAGAAGGTGAATTTCCCATCTCTGGTAGGTGGTTCTATACTGCTTAACCTGGCCATTTTAGACATTCATTGTAAGATCTACTACAGCTAGAAGAGCAACCATGGGAAATCATGCAGTCGTTTCTCTTCCTGTTGTGGTCTGAAGCTGTTTCCATCAAATTAGGTTAAATTAAGAGAAAGACTCAGCTATCAGAACATAATGAAAGAGGCTAAGAGTCTTACTTCAAATCCTCTAAAACTGTATTAGGTGGCTCAGTGGGTAGAGCACTGGGCCTGGGTTCAAGAAAATCTATGTTCAAAATACTAACCATGGGAGCTCCACCCCACCCCATCCCTGAGGTACTTCCATTCATGCAGAATCAACACCAGAGATGTGTTGATCAGAGAGTTATGTTCTCTCTCCAAAAGTAACAAGGGAATTCCTTTGCACCTCTGCCTCAGTTTCCTCATCTGCAAAATGGGGCACAGGATATTTGAAAAGTGCTTAGCACTGTGCTCAGCACACAGTAAATACTATATAAATTTTTATCATCGTTATTACTAGTGAGATGATTCAGCAAGTAGGTAGCCCAGTGGATAGAGCACTGGGGCCTGAAATCAGGAAGACCCAACCAAGTTAAAGTTCAGTCTCAGACACTAGGTGTGGGACCCTGAACCAATCAACCTATGTCTCAGATGCCTGTGTAAAGTAGGGATAACAATAGAACTTCTATTGGAGAGTTGTCATAAGGATCAAATGAGAATATATTTGTAAAACACTTAGCGCGATGCTTGGCAGACAATCAGCTGCATAAATGTTAGTTATTGTCTTTGTTAACATTGTTATTATTGTCTGAGTGGTCATGGACAAATTACTAACCTTTCTAGCTCATGGACGTTTCTCCAAGTTTATTTTCCAATTTTATAGGCTTATAGATTTAGAGCTGGAAGAGACCTTTCAGGCCATCCAATCCAGTTCCCTTAATTAATCAGGAAACTGAGATCCTGAAAGATTGACTTGCCCAAGTCATACTATGCTTAAGGCAGGATTCAAATCCAGATTTTCCTAATTTGAGTTTTAGATGGCCTTCAACACTGATTGGAAGGTGTTCCACTCTGGGATATTGACAAGAACAAAAGAATAGTCAGTGGATTCAGAGAAACCTGACAGGTCAGTTATGCAGAATATAACAAAGAATTGAACTCTTTTCCTGTCCTGATATTTCACCTTTTGGAAATATCTAGAGATTTCCTCATCTGTACAATCAGTCGGACTCAATTATTACTAACTTTTAAGGTCCCTTCTAGCAATAAAATTGTCATAAATTGATTTTCCCCACTGACATTTCACAGGCACCAAACAGATACCCAAGGGTAAGAGTCTGAGTAAACCCTCCCTTTCCCTCCACCTTTGGTCAGCTCCATCCCCACCATCCCACCCCCAGCCTTAGGCCTGAGTTTGCCTCGATGTGAGTTCATTCTGAATCAACACCAGAAGAGTGTTAAGAGAGCTGCTTTGTCTCTCCAAAAGTAACAAGGAAATTCATTTGCAACTG
This sequence comes from Sarcophilus harrisii, assembly GCF_902635505.1. Taxonomy (NCBI): domain Eukaryota; kingdom Metazoa; phylum Chordata; class Mammalia; order Dasyuromorphia; family Dasyuridae; genus Sarcophilus; species Sarcophilus harrisii. Next base: position 261,206,165 of record NC_045427.1, read on the forward strand.
CTGAGCCAAAGAGAATGAAACAGCCCGATCTCCTCAAGTGAATAATACTGGATTTATTAACTATTATTCTGAATAATCTTTCTACAAAACAGCCTCTTTTTCCAAAAGAGTATGGGTGAGTCACTTAGCCCCACAGACAGATCAATACCTAGAACCACTTTGGGACCAGGGATTTGGTTTAGTTTACAATGAAAACAGTGTAGTTTGGAAAGCAAAACATTTTAGGGAAAGCTGCCTGCCTACATTGGGCCAAGTAGCTTGGGAATGATGCCCTAAAGGAGAGAGGGTGAGGGAGATGATCTACCTCCATTCTGTAAACCTTGGCCAGCCAAGAGGAGAGATTCTGGATACCTAATTGTGGTGACCTTGACAAGTTCCAAGCAAGGCTATGCCTTAGCACAAAGCTGTAGGAAAAGCAAGCCAGCCATAGATGTTGCACAAGTAAGACACACAAGTCGGCCCTACAGAGTTATGTATACACAGGAAAAACCTGCTGTGGTTTTTGAGAAATATCACTTTCATCAAGCAATCTCTCAGCAACTCTGAACTAGCAGGCAACCAAGGCCAAGGTGACATTTGACCCAAAAGCTACATGTCCGCTATGCTGGGAAAGATTGGGTCAGCTTCTGGGACAGTGCACTTGCCTGAGCTTAGTTGTGGTTTAAAGATGAGACAAAAAATTATATTCTTGTACTAAATATGAAAATTAAACAGTCAAAAAGGGAGCAGTTTAGCAAGCAAGTAGCAGAAGGAAGCAGTTTGCAGTTGAGCTGTGTGGTTCATCCACCCCCTGAAACTATTCTGAGATAGAATAAGGGTCTGAAAAGAAGCTGGCAAAATTTGGGGGGAAAAGAAGGGAGAGCAGCTGGGGAGACCCCAATTTTTGAGGAGGGAGTTGAGCGGGAAGCTATATTTTCCAACATGAAATTCTCTGGAAATTGAAGCTAATATTTTAGAAGATATAGAGGAGGGCAATTTTTGCAGTAGGAGAATGAGAAAAATCAGGAAGCAGGAAATGTTACACACAATATTCCCAAAATCTTGTCAAAGATTCTGTGCCCCCCCCTCCAGATAGATTAGTTAGAGGGACTTCTTTGAGTCCTCGTTTCACCACAACAAAATGTCTTCAAGTAGCTGGATGACACACCCCTTCCCCAAGAATAGAGAAAAAAAAAAAAGTATTCATAGACATTAAGACATCCAAAGCTTGAGGGATGGGGAAAATGTCCATGGAGTGGATCAAGAGCTTAATTCAAATCTTTGTCCAGTCATATATACCCAGTCATATGTAAGCTCAGGCAAGTCACTTTAGACTAAATGACTCTTAAAGTCCCTTCTGGCTCTGCCTCTATGACCAATCCTTTAAAATGTTTAACCAGACTGAAACCTCGAGGCCAAGCTGAGAAAGGAACATGACAGCCACTAGGGGGAATCAAAGATCAGATCCTGAGGACCAGGTAGGACGGAATAAGGTTAGGTACCACCATCTTGGAGACAGACAGTAGCCTGTGGTTGGGCTGGTTTGGGGATCAAAGCAAATAGTATTTGAGGTGTGAAGAGCCTTCCTTCTGGAAAGTAGACTTCATTCTCTGCCTCCAAGGGTCACTGGAGTTCAAGGGCCAGGTTGGGGGGGGGGGGCGGGGAAGGGAAATGGGATTCCGGGAAAGCATATGGACCAATACAAAAAAGATAGCTCCTCACTCCCTTTCCTCTGCTGGTTCAGAATGAGAGATCAGGATCTCCTTTCTTTCCATATGGCACTTCTTGATAAGAGTTATCCACCTCAGAAACTGTGGGGTGAAAAATTCTCATATTCCACCAGTATCACAGATTTCTAAAAATCCCAACCCAAGGATGGAGGTTGTATTCCCCAATTTGTACTCAGAAAAAGACCTTGCCACCCCCATCCACCCCCACGCACCCACAAATCTTTTTCATCAGCCTGGTAGCAAAAATTCCATCAGCAAAGTCTCTCTGGAAGGCCTTGAGCCTCCACAGGGTCCTAGCGCCTGCCTATAAACAGGCACGCTAGTCTAGGCTAACAAAAAGAGAGGGCAAAGAGTGAGGGAGGAAGGAGAGGGAGGAGGAATAAGGAGGGAAGAAAAGAGAAAGAACCTTTTAACCACCTCTTGGCAGTTACTTCTGACTCACTAATCTGTCGGTAATGGGGCTGAAATTGGACCACGTCCCACGGGGGTGGTGATGAAGTGGGGGGTCAGAATGGCATAACCAGTAGGTTTCCTGTGGGGTTCAACTTCTAGCATCCGTCATCGCTCTGCCCTCCATCTACAGCCCAGCTAGAAGCTGCAGACTTTTTAGCAGCTCCCTTCCAGCTCTTGCGGGAGTTTGATGTAATTTAAACGGGGACCTGCAGTTAGTGTGGGCTCCCAGCTTCACTGCTTCTTAGTTTAACATCACAAACACTTCAGTCAATTATCTCCCTCGCGGAGCTTCTATTTAGAGAGACATTGTCAAGGTTCTTAAACCTCAAATCAAGCCTGCTGCTTTCTGCTAGATATACAAAGCCTCCAAATGGGAGTTAGTTGAAAGTGAAGGGAAAAATTAATCAAAGCCTTGCAACCCCATATCTAAAGCACAAACTGATAGGAACACCTTCTGTGCAGGTGGTGAGAGAGGGGGAGTTTGGGGCACAGGGGCGGAAGAACACTAAGGAAGCATTTTCCCTTTAAGTATCTTAGAAATAAGTAGAGATATTTGAAGTGGAAGATTTGGGGAAATGGGAGTATAAAAGGCATGTTAACTATTAGAAATCTTTGGATTCCATTATCTCAAAAACTCAATTCAGACCCAATAAAAACTAAAAGGTTTAGTTGTTTCCTCCTGATGGGCTGTTCAGTACTAGATTGTGGATGTTTGAGGGGAATAGAGCAAAAAAAGTTTGGGAAGGTATTCAGGTATTCAGGGCAGTCTGGTGTTTATGACAGTCCCCTCACCCCCGCCCAGGGAAATCAAACCTTGGGAAGGACTACACCTAGCCTACAAACAGGGCACTGGGCTTGAAGTCGGAGACACCTAAATTCGGAATTCATTTCAGATACTTATTATCTGTTCGTGAACAAACCACTTAATCATTGTGTCTCTTTCTTCATCTGTAAAATGAAAAGGTTGGAGTTGATGGCTTCTAAGGTCCCTACCACTTCTAAATCTATGTTCCTATGGTATAAAGAATGTTAGAGGACAATAGCAAAAATTCCTAACTAGGTGTTTTTCGTTCCTGGCTAACTACTTTTGGGGGAAAAATACTCTTTCATAGTCATTAAAGATAGAGTTCTCCCCCTCAAATATTCATAATAAGTGACAGAATTCAGGTAGAAGTCTTTCGTCCTGCAGGTCTCTGGACATGCCCCTCCCTTTTGTTCTCCCCTTGCCCTGGCACTGGGGCACCTCACTATTGGTGCAGCGAGAGAAAGGACTATCACAGACCTACCTGAATCAAGCTTACAAACACCTGGGTCAGATGGCTGCCAGCACTCAGAGAAAGCATTCTCCCAATCTCTCAAGATGCTGTGGTTGCAGCACAGAAAATGTACTGGCATTTCTAACCGTTTGCATAAATGAACGCTAAAGGTTAGGGAGCCAGCAGGTGCAAAGGGAAACACATGGGATTAAGGAATAGAAAGCCTTAGGTTTGATTTCTGACTCTTTCACTACCTGTATGAATTGGGAGAGTCATTTAATTTCTTCTGGGTCCTGGTTTTTCATTTATGAAAGGAACAGATTGGAACAAATGTGCTCTGAGATTTTTTTTTTCAAATTTAACCGTCATTGATTCTAGGTCTCACTAACAGGCTAAGACCCTCAAAGTTACTATACCTTCAGGTTAATGTAGATCGTGGGCCCTGAGTCTGTTGGGTACTAGTTTTTCTTCTCCTTGCTTTTACTGACTGCAAAAGGAAGAAAAGGAAAGGAAAGAGCTGGCCCACTGGATGGAGGTGAAAAATCTAAACAAAATGTAAAGGTGGGCAGGGATGGGGTTGAGTGGGGGGAACAACGGGGCGTGGGAGGAAGGGAAACTATAGTGCAAGCCCCTCAGGGGGACTTAGAGGCCAAGGCCTCTCTGGTGGATGACTGGGGTAGAGAAGCAGACCTGGGAGTTACAGGAAATTTGGATGGCCCTATAAGGAGGAGAGCAACTCTGGCCCTTGCAGAGGTGAGAGGATCAACAGGGAAAAGGAACTGGGTTGTTTTATGGATCCAGCACAGGAGAACTGGGATTTGGGGAATCTTGGTGAAGCGCCCTGGGGCCTCTTCACCGCTGGGCTTGCAAGACCACTGCGTCTGCCTCGGTGCCCCCCTGCCAAGGGGTCTGCTGGCCAGGCAGAGTGAGGGGCAGCGAGTCAAGCTCCTGCTCCAGCCCACCGTCTGACCCTTGCGCCTCCCCCACTAGGCTGGGGATGTCCGGCGCAGTAGAACGGCGGCGCAGACCGAGACGGCCTCTCCCAGGACCGCCCTCGGGATGGGGAGTAAGCCCACCAGGAGCCTTGATTAGGGCCAGAGCCTTGCCTTCCAATAGCTCCTGCGAGCGCCACCTCCCTGTGCCCGAGGCCTGAGGGGAATTTGGACGGGGGAGCTGAGCTGCCGCCCGGACCCGCGCAGCCTCCTCCTCGGTCACTGAGCCTAGAGCCAAGCTCATGCTGCGGCCAAATTCGGGCCGCTCGTTGCCGAACGATCTCTGTCGGCCCGAACCTTTGCCCCCGGGGCCTGTTTCACCCCCATGGCCTCCAGCTGCCCGGGCGAAGCGGGCCAGAAGGGGCCGCGGAAGGCGGCGAGGGCTAGGCCGGCGACGCTCGGGGCTGGGCGCAGCACTGGGCCGGCCCGGGGGACTGTCCGACGTAGAGCCCCGGGCGCGGGCGGCCGCCGCAGCAGCAGCACGACCCCACGGCCCCGTGAGCGCTTGGACACAAGGCCCGTGGCCTCTGGCGGCCGCGAGCTGCAAAGCTGTGAGGCCCGCGCGGTTAGTGCGGTCGAGGCGCAAACCAAGGCGGCGGAAAGAGCGCACCAGGAATTCGAGCACGGCGCCGTGGCCACACGCGGCGGCCCACATCACCGGGCTATTCCCCGCCGAATCGGCAGCCTCTGGGTCGCCGCTGTACTGCACCAGCAGCTGCACCGCGTCCAGGTGACCCCGCTCGCAGGCCAGGCTCAGCGCCGTGCGGCCCCTCTCGTCTCGCAGGTTCACGGCCGCGCCCTGTTCCAGCAACAACCGTACGAAGCGGGATCTGAGCGTGGGGTCGGGCAACCCTACAGCCACCATGAGCGGCGTGCGTCCCTGCTCCGCCCGACAATCGATGATGCTACGGTCCAAGGCATCCAGGACAAAACGCGCCAGGTGCACCTTGCCAGCTTGCATCGCCTCCAAAAAAGTACGAGTGCCCGCCCGAGGGCACAGATCCTTTGGTTTCAACATACCCTTGGTCCCTTGCTTGGCCTTGGCGCTTGAGGAGGTGGGTTCCGCGCCCCGGAGCTACTCCGGAGTCTCCTTAGAAATGTTCAAGGTACCGCTGGGCCTCGGGCCTGCTGCTGGTGCTCCACGCGTGGGTGGGCTTGGCCCAGAGCTGGTGCTCCTGCGTTTGGGACTTGCCAATCAGATGTCCAAGGACTCCTGTCGCAGGTCCTGGGTTTCCCACAAAGCTGAAGATTTTTTTCTGGGGTTCCCGTTGCTTGCTTTTCTGTTTGTGAGAGGGATCCCTTACTCCTCACTGGTCTCGGACTCCTTGTCTATGCTCTCTACTTCTCTGGCTCCCGGACTTCACGCGTGGATATTTCTGCTCCACGCTGCTCTCACAGCCAGTACCTGGCTGTCCTCTAGAAGGTAACCACAGGTCCCGGCCTCCCCTATTTGGCGTTCCCCGCTACTTTTCCTGTCCCCAGGTGTTTGCCAATCCCATACCTGGGGCCCTCTCGCAGCTATTCAGGTGATCGCGTCTACCGTTTCAGCCTCCCTAGCTTCCCTGCTGAAACAGCGGAGGAGGCAATGGGATCTCTTCCAAAGCTGGTGGGGAGCGCTGCTCCTCAGGCTGCTGGCGCCGCCGCTGCTCTTCCTCCCACTCGTGGGGGGGTGGAGGGGGGTGGAGAGGGAAGCCGCACTGGGGCGCCAGTTACTTAGGGGATTAATTGGCTCAAGAGCAGTCGAAGTCACCCCGCCAGGAATCCGGGTTTTACAGTCTCGGGAGTAAGGATAGAGTCGGACTCTCCATAGTAAAGTCTCCTCTGGAACTCGAGGAGGGTTCCAGGACAGGGGAGCGGCGCCCAGCGCCCCACTGGGGGATCAGAGCTGAGGATCGACTCCTCCTATCTCTCCGCCGGGGCTGAGACGGCGGCTGTGAAACCGGGGGCGGGGGGCGGGTGCTGCTCGTGGGGGGGCCACTGGCACTGAGCAGCTCCAATCCCAGATTCCAGAGTCTCAGCCCCTCTGCCTGCACTCCACGGCGCCTGAGTCCCACCCCCTCACGCTCCTTGCCTGCCCCCTCCGAGGGCCTGGGGGTGGGGAGGGGTACAACTCAGACACCTCAAGCGGCGAGATCCATCCTCCAGACCGAGTAGAGCAGGAGAGCGCCACCCAACACCCCGGTACTGGGAAGACTAGGAGAGTGACCCGTTTGTCGGCAACTGAGTCACCAAAGGGGAAGAGTCATTTCTCTAGGATTGGGTTCGTTTGTAACAGATTAGAGTTAGAACTGAAAAGAGCTGAGAGACTTGGGGCTGTTCGGGGAGGGGCTGGGGAAAGGTATAATTGAGAAAAAGAATAAAGGTGTAATGTTCAGTTCGCCTGCCGAGCGCTCCGCCAGAGTCGTTGACATCCCCACACACGCATATAATCACAAGCTTCTCAGTACACGAAAACTAACACTCATGAACACATACGGTTTTCTTCGGCACACGTTGAAGGGCGAGCGCATGTACACACACACACACACACACACAGACACACACACACACACACGGCTGAATTCTACAGCCTTCAACACCTTCAGCCTGAACACCCCCAGCCCTCCCCCGCACAGACTCTCTTCAGGCTGCAGGAGGATACAAGGAAGATGCCTCCTCTTTCTTTGCGCACATTAGCTGCTCTGGGTTTCTCCCAAGCTTCTGGAGTCCTGCATTTTAATCTCTGCTTTTCATATTATATAGAAAAAGGGTCTTGGAGAGTAAGGAAGTAGAACAGCATCCACAGGTGATTCAGTCAAGGAAAATACATTCAGAACTACCGGTTTCCGTCCCCCTCTCACACCATTCTCCCGACTGAACAGAGAAACAGTCCTTCTCCAAGCTCAAATATCTTCTTGAATCTTTCTCCTCCCTCTCCCAAACCCCAGCCTTGGTCTGGGAAAGAGGCTGCGGAAGGGAACAGGGAAGGGAGGGAGATGGGAATGAGGTGGAGGAAAGGGAGGATGCAACAGAGACATTAAGCACTGCTTCCTTCTATAAAGACCACTAACCTTTCAGAACCTCACTCTCTGACCCCAAACCTTCTCCCAGAATACACTTCCCCTCAGGAAAACTGGAAAAGGGAAAATGTAGAACACAGTTATCCCACTCTCAAACAAGGTTCAGTCCAGTTGGGAAGACTTGGCAGCCTGCAGAAGAATGGGGTACTGTGAATTCAAAAGTAACAAAGGACAAGATCCCTGACTCCTGAGAGATTATTATCTATTAGGGGGATAACTGTGGGCAACTAGGTGGCAAAGTGGGGAGTCCGGAGTTAGGAAAATACTGATCTCACACTAGTCTCTTACACTTACTAGCTGTGTGACTCTAGGCAAGTCACTTAATCCTGTTTGCCTCAGTTTCCTCACCTTAAAATGAGCTAGAAAAGAAAATGTCAACTCCAATATCTTGTAACCCCAAAAAGAGGTCACAAAGAATGGGACATAACTGAACTATTTGAACAATAATGAGGGGGATAACGATACAAATAAGTATAGAGGTATAGAGAGGTAAAGGACAGGTTCTTACCTGTCCTCAGGGAACTTAGGGTTTAGATGAGGAGATAAGACATATAGAGAGACAAAGGGGACTAATAATCCAAGTATCAAATGAGAGGATAGGTGTTAATAAAGGCTAAGGGAAAGAAAAAATACTGGTTGGCACAGGTGGTGGGGAAAGTCTAAAAGAGATTGGAATCTAAACTACATAGGGTCTTAAGGGATAAAAGGGATTTGGATAAATGGAAAACAGTAGGAAAAAATTGGCTCAGGAATCAGAAGATGGCAATTCAAACCATCTGCTTGTGTTGAGAAATTGGACAAGACACAGCCTCATTGGCCTTTTTCCTCATCTGAAAATAAAAAGGTTGTTCTAGATGGCCTTCATTCCCTTTCACTTTTTATACTATATGACTCTATGAAAGCTTTCCAGACAAATGGAGTAGCCAGAGGAAGGGTGATGAACCCAAAGCATCTTCTTGTTGCTGTTCAGTTGAGTCCAGTTCTTCATGAGCCTGTGGACCAAACTGTCCATGGTTTTCTTGGCAAAGATACTGGAATGGTTTATCATTTTCTTCTTCAGTAGATTGAGGCAACAGAGGCAAATAGCCCAGAGTCACAGCTAGTCACAGGCTGTATTTGAATTTCAGGCCCAGAACTCTATCAACTGAGCCATCTATTTGCCCGAGGCATCTTAGGATGACAATCATAAAACCAGTTAAGACTGTGGCTGACCTGCCAGAGAGGTAAGGGAAGAATGAAATTCCTGCTCATAATATGGTTTGGACTTAAAGAAAATGTGTGATAAAATGGGAGCTCAAAGGATATTATGTTTTTAAGTTTCCTATTTTTCATAGAGAATTTCAGTATTACATTCACCAAACATTTGGAAATTCCACAACATAAAGAAATGCCCCCCAACCCTTCTATTTTGTCAGAAGGTAAAACTTCCATATGCATTTGAATTCATCTCATTCAATTTGATAAACATTTTGAAGCACTTACTCCAAACGGGATACTATGTCCAGGATACAAAGATGAAGTCAGAAATGATCCCTGCACTGAAAGAAATTACATTCAGATAGGGAGATGTCATATATGACATATTGTGGTTAATGTGGAAATAATGGCTTGTGAGGAGACTTCATATTTATATAATGAATATCATCTTTCTTGCCTTCTCAATGAGAAGATGAGGAAGATAGAGGGAGGGAGAGAAATTGGAACTAAAAATAAAAATAAAAAGACAGGGTATAGTCCTCCACCCCAAACCCCATATATGTAATTATGTTAAATGACCATCATAAAATTTAAATGAAAGTGTGAAGAAAAGGGCCAAAATACCCCAAAAAATTTACTTCAAAATAAGGTTATCAAATATGGTGAGCTTGGAACCTGTGTTGGACCTCTAAACGTGACTACCTCCGTAATTTTAGACAAGTCATTTACCCTCCCTGTGTCTCAGTTTTCTCATCTATGAATTGAAGGGGTTGAGTTGGATGGCATCTGGGGTTCTCTTGAGTTCTAAATCTTTGATCCTAAGGAAAGAAGAGAGTTCAATATGAGATAGATGGCAGGGGAAAGGTCTTTTTCAAGCGTAGGGGAAAGCATGAGAAGAGTCAAAGAGACAAGAATGGCGAGATATGCTTCTAAAAAGGTAGACTAAAGCCAGATTTTGAAATCTTCCTATGCCAGACTTTGCATTTTATGTTTGTACACTATGTTTGCACTTTGTTTAGGAAGTAAATGGGAAAATCACTTTAGGCTTTGGGGCAATTATGGACAGTTGCAGAGAATCCATTTTTCTCTATTCCTCCCCTCCTTACCTAGAGTTTCATTTTCATTGTACCAACTCAACTTCCTCTCCAATTGTACCAGTCTTTACAGTAGAGTATGGGCTGGCCTACATGAGGCCTTTTCAAATTCTGGGAGTCTATGATTTAGTAATACAGTAACCTTCAGATCACAGTGTTTCATGATATTCCAAGCCTCTTACCTCCACCATCATTACTCAGAATAATATCCTGGAAATAGACCCCAGGGCCCTGTGTTATGTGACTGGCTTAGCCTGATAGGATAGAAGGTGTGTCTATATGCCAGAAGTTTCCTTAGTCACTATATATTTCCCAGCACAGCAATGTAAGCAGTGTTTCTGAGGACAGGGGGTTAGCTTTTTGGCAAATCTTAGGTATGGGACTCTGAGAAATCTCTGCAGTGAGCTCTGATCAGAAATGAGCTAACCCTCCATCCCCTTCTCATCTACACTCAAAATAAAACTAAAGTTTAAGGTCCATTGTCCTCAGTTTTGAGAATAGGACATTGAGACATAAAAACCTTTCCAAGGTCATGAAAATAGGAAGAGAATGAGTGTCTTTGTTTAGAACTGTAGGAAATATGTATTTGATTTCCAGTGTGGATGGCAAAGAAGGAAGAAAAAAGTCCAATGGATTTCCCCTGAACTCCATGGTCCTCCTCTGTTTAATGGACTATAGATTTAGAATAGGAAAATCATATACCCAACCTATTCATTTTACAGATTGGTAAAGTGAGATCCAGTGAATTGTTTACACCATATATATAGTAGAAGATACATTGGGTCTCTGGCAGTTCTAACCTACTCTGTCATATATATTTAGAGTTAGAGGAGGAAAACATCTTGGAAGTCATCTAGACCAAGCCCTGCTTTTTACAGGTGAGAAAATCAGGATCTAGAGAATGAAAGTCATTTTTCCTGGCATCACAAATATAGTCAATGGAAAAATAGGATTTGAACCTAGGTCCTGTGACTCCAAAGCCAAACTTCCTTTGAAGTTTGGTGAGCCTTTGGTACTCCTTCTTGCTCTTTAAGGGACTGCTTGGCTTTCTGTTCTCATTACCTGGACATGTATGCAAGCAAAACCTTGGAGAAGTGGCAGATTCTAAGATCTTACCCTAAGTTCTGACTGAAGAAATTATCAAGCCCCTTTTGTTAAGAGGGGCCCAGTGCTACCCATCCCTCTGGCAGTGCTACCATCCAGAAAGGCCAAGGCCTTTGGAGCCGGCTGCTCTGACTTCCCTGTGGGTACATTCTGAACCAAAAGAAATAGCAGAGCTGAAAAAAGCTGAGACTTTAGCACAAAGCAGAGGAGAAGCACAAACAGCCGGAATTAGAAGCTGTCGCTTAAGGGAGAAGAACGCTGACAAGGAGACAGAGCCTCAAGAGAAGTAGCTCCCCTTCCCCCTCCTTCTTCCATCACACTCCAGCCTCCCAGCCCTACCCCACCTCAGCCTCTTGGTTCCCCTTATCCCTGCTTCTCAGGCAGGGGGAAAGAGAAAGGCTTTTCAGAAGAGAGCAGCCTGTCTGAATGCCCAGCCTCCCCCTTTCAATCCAGATCCCTCAACCTGTTATGCTGCACTAGCTAGGGAGGGTCAGACCTGGGCCTTTGTAGCACATGGATAAGAGATCTGCAGAACAAGTCTGGTGGGGGGGAGGCTGAGTCATCAGGGACCACCTTGATTTCTTAATTAGCAATAGGACCCCAGAAAGGGAGTAAGGGGCTTTCTTTTGCTTCAAAAGGGGAAACTGAGGCATGGAGCAGGGGAGGGAACAGGTTGTCTTTTCCTAATCAATAAGCAAGAAATGAAACTTAAGGGTCTTGAACTCCATTATCTTGCTACCACCAGTCTCCTGCTTCTGATGCCCCTGGGAGACACCCTCCCCATCTCTTTCTCTTATCTTTCCCTGCAATCTGATGAAGACTAAATATGCTGACTGGTGCAAACAAGTGGCATGATTCTAAAATGGCCACTAGAAAATAAGAAAGTAGATAGCTTCCTTCATCCCTCAAAGAAATTGCCTAATGGCTTAACCCTGTGGAAAGAAGGCCCTCCCTTACAGAAGCTAATCCAACTTCTGCTGTAAAAGTGGCTGTCTAGATCCAACTTTAATCATTGTCATAGCCTGGGCTAAAGAAACCAGGATACCTCAGAGAGGAAAAAATAAGACAGCCTTTCCCCAATTCCTCTACCCAACCCCCCTTCCCCAACATCTTTAGACAGTTTGAGTCAGAAACTAGAAGATACTCTGATTCAATGCCATCCTGGCCTCTTACTCTGACCCAGCCCCACATGCTTAATCCCTGTTGGAATTCCTACCATCCTGCTCCCCTGAGCACCAGGAAATAAAATTAAGGTTTCTATCTATATACAGAGGCTGACTTCAAGAAAGGATGCTGGATATTTGGAAGGAAGGGTAAAAGAAAAAAGAATGCCATGAAAAGGAATGCTCCTGCTGCTGGAGGACAGAGCTGAGAGATGTAGTTGCTCTGAGGTAGATCATGGATGAATTTAGTACTTGAGGCAGGACCTTCTCTCCTTGCTGGGGCGAGAAAGGAAGAGGGATGGCAGGTAATTAATCCACTGAATCCTGTATAGTTTTAGATCCAGAAAGGACCTTTGATTTGCTGTCCAGTTGTTTCAATCTCTTCTGACTCTTTGTGATCCCATCTGGAATTTTCTTGGCAGAGATATTAGGGTAGTTAGTTTTTCCTTCTCCAGCTCTTTTTACAGATGAGGAAGCTGAGGCAGATGGGGCTAAATGCCCTGTCTAGGGTCACACAGCTAATAAGTGTCCAAGGCCAGATTTTAACTAAGAAGATGAGTTCTTGACTCCAAGCCCAACACTCTATCTATTTCAACACCTATCTGTCCTTAAGGAATCTTAAAGGACCTCTAGTCCAAACCCTATCCTCTGTCTCTGACACTTTCAAGTTGAAGAAACTTAGAAATAGCCTATTAAATCATTTGCCCAGGATTACATAGAAAAATGACAGAGTTAAGATTTGAACCCAGGTCCTCTGACTCCAGATCCAGAGCTCTTTCTACCACATCAAAGCTGTCTATTAGCTGCAGCGCTGATTTCATCAAGCCTGGATTATAGAGATGCATATCCCCAGACAGTCAGGCAGGCAGTCGATAAATAGTAAGTGTGCCATTAAGTGATAGTATGTTCTTTCTGTGTGCCACTAAGTAACAGTAAAACACTTACTATGTGCCACTAAGTGACAGTAAAGCACTTACTATGTGCCACTAAGTAACAGTGTTTACTGTGTGCCACTGACAGTAAAGCACTTACTATGTGCCACTAAGTAACAGTTTTTACTGTGTGCCACTAAGTGACAGTAAAGCACTTACTGTGTGCCACTAAGTAATAGTAAGTGCTTTCTGCATGCCAGTAAGTAATAGTAAGTGTTTACTGTATGCTTCTTGGAAATACAAAGAAAAGCAAAAGGCAGTCCTTGCTTTCAAGGAGCTCACAATCTTATTTATTCCGTTTCCTAAAGGCACACTGCTAACTCCCTTATGAGGGAGAGGCAAGAAACAAACAGCCATGTACAAACAAGATATATCCAGGATAAATTGGAGGTAACCAACAGCAGGAAGGCACTAGTCCGAGTCAGGAGATGCCAGTATTATGTTCAAGGAACAATGCCACTGGATAGAAGAATCTAGACAAGTGCAGCCAGGTTGGCAGTATCCCTGAGACCAAGGCCCCTGGAGGATGCCCCTTGTTTGTGTACTTTCCTGTACCCCAGGTGTTGCCAGCTGATGGCATCCTCTGTAACTGGAAGCCAAGAAAACAACTGCTTCCTGGCATTCCCCACACTTGGGATAAGCTCTTCCCAATCAGACCAAGAGAGCTCAGAATAGCACAAGGCTCTCAGAGGAAGACGGAGCAAGTGACAGCCCACAGCAACCATCATGGGAAGTGGAAATTGCTGAGGTTCTCATCACTCCTTAGGATGAGACCTTTATGGGTCAGGTAATTCATTAGTTAGGATTAATCTGATGGCAAGGATACAAAATCAGAAGAACTGAGTTCACATTTAAGGTCTGCTTTTGGGGAAGTCAGTTTCTGATCCTTAGTTTCATCTAAGAAGTTGGTATGATTCAGGAGGATCATTGATGAAAGAATGCTATCCATCTCCTGGCAAAGAGGTAATATCGGTTTTAGATACTCTCAATATGGGAATCTTGTTTTGCTTAACTATGGTTTGTTGCAAAGGCTTTTGCTTTTGCTTTATTTCCTAGTGGGGAAAGGGGTAGTGGCAGAGAGAAAAAATACTTGGTCACAGGAAAACTTTTAAAATTCATTAATAAAAAACCACAAGGTTGATCTCATTGATGTTCCTATGATTAGTATATGCCCTTGTGAGAGAATAAGGTCCTGACAGAATTGATTAGAAAAATGGTAATTAGAATAGAGAAGGCAAATTATAATGGGGAAGGGACATGGAAGTACTAGAAAAATTGTGTCCATTTTCTAGTTGTTTCTTGGATGTACTTCTTGAGAGAAGAATTGGTTTCACACACAAGTCAAAAGAGTGATTACCTACAGCAACGTTCATGGTATGATTTGAGGGGTGGAAATAGCTGAGATTCTCACTATTAACATTATCCCTTTATTGGCTTGGATAAAGCATTGACAGAGATTTTTTTCCTGTTGTATTTTTGTGACAAACATTTGGTAGTAAATTTGCTTCCAAACCCAGAGAAAAGACACTGCCTGCAGGATAACTATCAAAACTGCCCCCAAGGAAAAGCCCTGGCAGAGGCGGTGGGAAGAACCCTTCTCTTCTTCCTAAGAAAGGGATTCTCTGGAGTAGCTATAGTTCTTAGAGCTATAAGACATAACTTGAGGTTTTAGGGTAGAGTGAAGAAGTGGAGAGAGTTTATCTTTTATCAGGAACATTCCAGCCCACCTCACAATTGAGTCATCATCCTACTGGCTCCTTGATCTAGAAAAGAACCTTAGGCTTTAGTAGATAATAGCAGTCTTTAATGGAATCAAAAAGAAAACAAATAATAAATAATCTGAAATGATATGGGACAGAGAGTGACTCTTCCTCCCCAGTCTTGCCTGGCCACGGATGATTTTGCCCATCCCTCAGAAGCAGTTTCCTCTGATGGAGATTGTGGGGGTGAAGAGAGAGGAACCTTTATCTAAGGGCTTGGAGGCCTGTGAGTTCTATCATAGTTTCTTGAAGTCCATAGGCAAAAAGAAAGGATGGAGAGAGGTTGAGAGAAGGGGGGCTGCAGAATGAATGAGCCAGGTCAAGGGAAAGAATGAGATAATCATAAAATCTTATAGTTAGTTATCTTCAGGACAAGGGAGGTGAGGAGGGAAGGATGATCCGAGTACTGGATGAGCTCTAGACATTGGGGTTTCTTGAATCATTCATCTACCCCCTCACTGCTACCTCTTAGACTGTTTTCTGGATCCTAAGGAACCAAGGGGTCAGGAAAGGCAGGGTACTCCTTCTGAGTCATCCTCTCTCAGTAGGTGACAAGGAGAAAGGGATATCTGATCCTTCTATCCTGGGAAGAACCCTTAATCTGAAACAGTTCCAAGCCAGGAAAAATTCAATACAATTTAAGGATATGGATTCTGGGTTCACCTAGCAGGAAAGATCTATCCAGAGCCCAGAACTGGAAGGAGTAATCCTGGATTTTCCTTGAGAATTGACAACAGTAGAAGAGAACTAATTTGGATAAGGGGCAAAGACAAATAAAAGCACTTTGATTAACACAAGCACAATTAATCACAGAGGCTGGCTCTTCTGACAGATCCCAAGATCCATTCAGGTCAGAAATGTTCTTTGTCCCAGTCCTGACCAGTGCTGACTCCTAAGGGATTGTCCTCAAACTGCACCCCACCCTTTCTGCCTCTTGATCTTTGTCCCAGAGAGTTGAATGTGAGAAACTGTAGATGGGCCTGTTACAGCCCCCACTTCCCTCTGGCTACTATGTGCTCTGTACTCTGTACAGAGTACTATGTACTCTGGACTCCTTTTATGTTAAAGGAACATGGGCAGGTATCTCAGTGAAACAACAGGGTGTGAGGCTTATTTCCTAGCTGAAGTCCTGCCTCATCCCAGAATAGGAGGGGAGAGCTTTAGATTTAGAGACGGCTATCTAGCTGGGAAGAAGCTTCGTTTGGGCAAGATGTCTCCTCTGAAGGTTCCTCTACAACACTGGGGATCTCCAGCTTCTTGTCTTGGTCATCTTGGGGGAAACTGAGGCAGCATCTCACCGCCTCCTTCACCTTAGCTTCCAGGCCCTTCATCTGCTCCTCATATTCAGACAGTGCCTCTTGCTGGAACTATAGGGACAACATAGAGCAGAGACTAGATCAGAGAGAGAGAGTGGTCAGATGCCCCATCTTTTCACTTTGCTTTACTTCCCATCACCCTAAACTCAGACTCCAACAATGGAATAAGACAAGCCTCAGCCTGTTATGACCTCCCATAGGCCTAAAGGTGCTATGGCACCTTGCACAGTCTTTGGAAACACTACACCTGTGGGAAGAGGAGAACTGAGCCATCTTTCTACTGGCCCCTTGATCTAGAACAGAATCAGTAAATAATACTGGTCTTTAATGGAGTCAAAACACAAATTGTAAAGAAGATTTCAGTGAATGGATATGGAGGAAAGGAAAAAACCAAGAAAACAATATACATATAACCAAAATGGTACCAGGAAAACCACACAAAGAAAAATAAATAAATAAAATAAAAGGAAAACCACACTAAAGAAATCATCAGTTTAATGACCAATCTTGACTTCAGAAGACTAATGATAGAGTGAGGACTACAGGTGTGGAATGAAGCATATCTTCTTAGATAAGATCCACTCAGATAATTTGATTTGCATAATTGTACTCCCTCACACCCCTGAGAGAGGGGTGGGTGTGAGGAGATTATCCCAATGTAAAAAAATTGTTTCCAAGTATACTAATGGCTATAATCTGTTTAATGTGAAGCCCAGAGCCCCAGAACTTTTCCCTAAGTGTCCTAAGACAGGATTATTATAGGGCACCTGAGCTAAGACCACTGAAATTAAGGTGGAGGGATAAAGCAAGAAGCAGAGCCTTACCTTTTTCTCCTTCTCCCTAATCTGCTCCAAGCAAGCTGCCTGTTTTTCTTCCAGCCTCTCCTGGTGTCTCTCCAGGGTCTCTGTCATCTAGGCAGTAAGAGGGGTCCCCAAGAGGAGACCAATGGAAGTCTCAAGCCCATTCTCAACAAGATCCATTTGGTTCTCCTTCTCCAGTCTCCAATTCCCTCCTAATTCCCTGGTCTCAGAAAGGCTTCTCCTTCATATGCTGTTCCTCACCCACCCAGGAGGGCTGTTCAGAAAATAGACTGGTACCCACAACCTCTTCAGCCCAAACCAATAGAATAACTAAGCTTAGAACAAGGGCAAATTCTGAATATATCTCCCCTACTAATGTCAAAGACACTTGGAGAAGGGGAAAGGGAAAGATGAGTTTAAATTGATGTCTAAATGACTCCTAGACCTAGTCCCTCTCTCCATCCTTCCAGTTAGGAGAGGAGTAAGCTTGTGCCTACCTGGAACAGAAGTGGGATTAGATTTTACAGGAGACTACTTGCCTGTTTGATGATGTGAACCACTTCCTGTATATGTGAGTTGTTAATTTCTCTCTTCAGTCTAGGAAAGGGAACAGATGAGGAAAGTGAACAGGAAGATTCTATTGAAAAGGAAATCCTACTCAGGTGAATCTGAGATTGCTTGGGGAAGGGAAACATCCCAGGATGGGCAGGGATAAGTCCAAAGGATCTGGTATCAGTGTCAAAAGAGGGAGAGCTAGGAACCCTGGCTCCTCCACCCTCACCTCTCCTGGGCCATCTTGTCACTGGTGATCTTGCTCATGGCCTGAATCCGTTCTAGCCTTTTGACTTCAAGCTTCTTCTTCATTTCTTTGGTGTTGCTGCCAGAGGAGAGAAGTTATGATAGTAGAGTCAGACCTGAGAATCTTGAGAGGCAACATGTCATAGCCATGTTGGATACAAAGTCATGATGACCTGAATTCAAGTCCTGCTTCAGACACCCACTATTTCTGAGATGCTGGGCAAGTATTATAACACTTTGTACCTCAGTTTCCTCATCTGTAAGATGGGAGAATTGTACTCCAAAGATCCCTAAGTCTGAGCTAAATGAATCTATTTGACTTCCTAGAAAGAGAGAAAGAATTTACAAGAACTGTTACTGAGCAAAACAAGAAGAACCAGAAATACAGTGTATCCAGTAACTGCAAGATTGTGCAATGATCAACTATGAAACACTTGGGCGTTTCAGTGATCCAGGACATTTCCAATAAGCTTTGTATAGAAAATACCATTGCATCCAGAGAGAGAACTATGGAGAATGAATGTAAATAAGCACATGCTATGTTCACTTTTTAAATTTTTCTTCTGGTTTTTTTTGGTGGTTTTTCCCTTTTGTTCTAATTTTTTTCTCCTAACATGATTCATAAAGAAAAGTGTATTTTTAAAATTAATGTACCTGTATAGCCAGAAAACAAGAAAAAAAGAAAAACAAGAAAGGGGGGCAGGGGAGAACACCTGCAGCATCTTCCATCTTGGCCTACCCTCCATACCTTTCTGCAGACTCCTTGAGAGCTTTAAGCTCAACAGCTTGTCTCTCCTGGGCCAGCTCCATCACTTTGGCGATTTGCTGTGGAAAAGAAAGTACAGAGAGAAGAGCTTAGAGGAAAGACTTTCCTACTGATCCTCCCTGTCCTTAAACACTTGCTGTTGAGGGAAAGAAAGGGAAATGACAGAGAATCATTTCAGTTAAGGGAGACCCCCTCATACAAGGAAAGAACACTGGATTTGGATCAGAGGGCAAGGGTTCCAGGAATCTCCACTCCAGCATTAACTATATAGCCTTGGCCATGTAACTTCATTTCTATATGTCTCAGTTTCCTCATCTGTAAAATGAGGAATTAAGTAAATCTGTAAATTGAGTTAGAGCAGGAACCACTCTTGTGGTTGAGACAATTTTTCTTTTTTAGAATAAAATTTTTTAAATGTATAAAATAAAATACAAAAGAAGTTAATTATATTGAAATACACTTGTCAAAAATTTTTTTAAAGTTTAAAGTCCAAATTAATACCCTAGACTAGCTGATCTCTGAGGTCTCTTCCATCTTCAAATCTGTACTCTTATTCTGGGAGCTGACATCTGGGTAATATTCCTCCCCTTGGACTACAATGTTTTCTGATACTTGGGGGTGGAAGAGGGGTCGACACAGATAATCTATCTTCTGGCAAAATGGCCTGGTGGGTGCCATGTCTTCTAGTGGCCTTCAGCAAGAGGACCCAAATGCCAGGCTTTGATTTCCCAGGATTCCTGGTGCATATACCTCTGTGCCATGCTGTTCCTTGCGTTTCATGATGCTTTCATACTGCTCCTCTCCTTGCTGGTACAATTCTGTCTCCAGCTTCTCCTTCAGCTCTCGAATACGTCCATCTATACTTTCTGGCCCCTCCATTGGCCCCTGCCCAGCCTCACGGGTGTCCTCCCAAGGCAAGTTTCTACAATGTCCAAAGAAATGCAAGACATTGAGGACCCTTTTCTGGGTTTTCTAAGCCCCCGGTCAATGTCCAAAGTAGAGGGGATCAGCAGCCTCTTCTATTTGGATACAGAGATATAAGAAATGGGACCAGGGATCCATGGATCAGGTACAAAGTCCATCCTGACCGTTACCTCTTCTTCCGGGATCCCTTTGTGACAGACAACTTCCTGCATCCACCTTGGGTGGTCAGTTCAGACTGTAAGCAGGCATATTTTTGCAGGAGTTCTTCCCAGCGCCGGACTCCCCGTCTTTCCAGTTCCCGAAGCTCCTTTTCCTGTCTTTTCTGAAGCTTCAGGAACCCTTTCAACTGCTGTAGCTCCTCCAGGCTGGCTGTCTGAGGTTCTGTGAAACCCAAGAAGGATGGATGGGAGGTATGGGAGGGGAGACATATAATTTGTTACAACATATAAGGGAAGAGAGGGGCCTTTTTGTGTCTCAGTGAAAAGCCCTTCTGCCTAACATTTTAAGAAGGAAGGAAGAAAGGAAAGAAGGAAGGAAAAAGGAAGGAAAGAAGGAAGGAAAAAAGGAAAGAAGGAAGAAAAGAAGGAAGGAAGGAAGGAAAGAAGGAAGGAAGGAAGGAAGGAAGGAAGGAAGGAAGGAAGGAAGGAAGGAAAGGAAAGGAAAGGAAAGAAAGAAGAGAGGGAAGGAGGAAGAGAGGGAGGAAGGGAGGGAGGAAGGAAGGAAGTTAAGAATTATTTCTTTGATTAAGCATCTACTATATGTCAGGCACTAGGACCAATCAGATGCAGCACTTTACAATTATCTTATTTTGTTCTCACAACAACCTAACAACTGAAGTAATCCAAAG
The DNA here is from genome assembly GCF_902635505.1 of Sarcophilus harrisii. Lineage (NCBI taxonomy): Eukaryota > Metazoa > Chordata > Mammalia > Dasyuromorphia > Dasyuridae > Sarcophilus > Sarcophilus harrisii. The sequence continues at coordinate 261,226,335 of NC_045427.1, forward strand.
GTAGAATGGACTGCCTAGGAAGTGGAGGATTCCACCCCAGAGTGTGGAGGAACCAGCTTGAAATGGCATTGGGTAATCAATTATTAAATTTTCAATGCAAGCATTTACACCTCAGAAATTGCCAAATGATAAAGATGAGAACTCAGTTCCCTATTGTGTTGGTTGTATAGACTGAAAAAAGTGATAACAAAAATATTGATAATGAAAATTAAATTCAAAAGTGTCATTTACATTTTCTTTTTTTGGATAAAAATTAGCCATTTAAAGCATTAAACATTTAGCCACTGATCACACACACACACACACACACACACACACACACACATACACGTCTTCAAGCAAAAATTAGATGATCATGTGTCAGGAGCACATGGTAATTCAGATATTTCAAGTGGTTCAGGGTTTAACTAGATGGTTACTGAGACCCATTCCTACTGGGAATTTGTGTCTATATTAATATTTTATAGTCTCTTTTATCTTGTAAAGATGTGTCCTGGGTTGTGTGATTCCCTTCCTCAAGGGACAGACAAAGCTATTATTGCAATGAGTGAGTGTGAAGTAGAGTGGTAGATTCATTCTAGTGAATCAAGGTTGCTCTGCAGAAATCCTTTGAAACCAAGCATCCCCAGTAGAGATCCTATTGATCGATGAGTAAGATAGAAATTAGGTGGAAAGAAAAGATAAAATTTCACTAGGAGAGGAAGAAAAAGGAAATCAATAAGTGTGGTGGGTTAAAACCAAACATAGCCATAGGAAGAGGTAGGTGGTCAAGCTTAGAAAGTGTCTTTCAGAGGCAAGGTGGTGCCTTGGACTTGTATTCAGATGATCTGAGCCCTGCCTCGGACACTTACCAGACATTAGACCTCGGGACTAAGTTTTCTAATTGATGAAATGTTAGATTTGAACTAAGTGATCTCTAAGGTTTCTTGCAGCTTTATTTTTCTATGGTTTGGGCCACTCAAGATCAGAGTTGAGAGGGATGGAGTTGCTAAGGACTCAGCTTGGGAAGTAGGTTACAGCATCCCTGAATTTTAGAGTTGGCTGGGACCTCAGTGACCATCTAGGCCACTTCATTACTGAAAGGAATTTCCCCACTATCTGCCAACAATAATGGCAGATAATAAATGGTCAGAATAGTTTAATGTAAGGAGGGAATTGGTCCCTGCCCCACCCCAGACCCCATCATAGCTGATGTAGCTGACGTAGTCACAGAAAGCCAAGAGCAGATAACAGAGGTAATGGTGTGTTAATATGTAAACCATAAAGACCTCCTGCCCCCACTGAATAAATTTCTTCTGTTTATGGGCTTGAAATTACATGGATTTCTTCCAGAACGATACCTTTCCTCTTGTAAATAAAAATGCTTGTCTGAATTCTGTATAGCTCAGATGTGGCAAGGAAAAGCAATGGGATTCTGGAAGCTACAGCTATCTCTAATTGGTAGTGCTTTATATAGCCATCCTTAGACCTCTAACAAGATGGATTTGGAACTTCACATTGTAAAGATGACCCCTCAAAGAAGGGAAGACTTAGGAGTAAATTAATAATATAATTTGTCAAGCTTAAAATGGTATATAAATCTCAGTTATTATCATTATTACTAGAATCTTTCATATTCCTCACAAACCCACACTTTCTTTGTTAGGGCTATCCCATTCTCCTGATCTAAGGACATTAACTTTCCTTTTTGGGAAGAACTAGAATCACTAGGAACAAAGAAAGAAAGTGGGGAAAGTGGTCCTTAGAATGTCTGCTAAATCTCAGACTTGACCCAGATAGATTTATTAATTATATTTTTAGAGCTAGGAGAAATCTCAGAGTCTATCTAATCCAACTCCCTTATCCCCCACCATTTTATATATGAATAAACTGAAGCTGTGGAGATTAATGAACTTCTCGGGGTCACAACTGAGCTTTGATTTGAACCAGGTCCTTTGACCCCAGAGATAATGTTCTTTCCTCTAGACTAAGTTGCCCCTGACTCAGAATTCTAGCCTTAAACTTTTTCTACATGCAGGAGGCCTAGCTTACCTGCCGCCTCTTTCATTGCTTCTTCCTTGAACCAGGTCACAGCTGCTGTAAAAACCAAAGGAAGCAGGGCTTTGAAATTGTCCTGGCTTTCCTTTTAAGGAGAAGATTTGGAACTTTCTTGGGTCTGGCCTTTCCCCCCTTCAAGGTTTGGGTATCTGACCTGACACTCTAATAAGTGTCAGATCCCAAAGGTTCCTTTCAGCAGCATTGGGGAAACAAGTGTTGTATATCCTCTGGGCTCATCTAAATTCCCATAACTAAATATACTGACATGATGGATTCCCACTTATATGTTCAGGATAGGGATCAGTTTTTTCGTTTTATTTTTTTCCCTCTCAGAAACCATTCATATCCCACTGACCATGCAGAAGGGTGTCTTGAGAGATAGTCACTGAACAATCACTTATTAAATATCCAATTCAGGAAATCTTAACCTTTTTATGTCATGGACCCTTCTGGCAAAGTAGAGCCTATAGGCTTCTCAAAATAATGTTCTCAGGTGCATAAGGTAAAATAGGATTACAAAAACAATTATTTTGAAGTACAGTTATCAAAATATTTTTTTAAATAAAGTTCACAGCCCTAGGTTAGGAATCCTAGTTCTGATTTATGCCTAGTACTACATTGGGCACTCAAGATACAGAATTTAGTTAACACATACCCTCTGGCTGAATAGAGCTAACAGTTTAGTAGGGGAATAAGGAACAAACACAAATAGCTATACTGTTTAGTATTGTATTCTATATTGCAGAAATGCAAATAAAAGTGCTGCTTTCTATCTAAATGAATTAGGGGTTATAGGCTCCTGGAAATTTTCAGGGAAGGATTCATGGAGAAGGTAGCATTTGAGTTGGATTTTAAAGGAATTCAATGAGCAGGAGTGGGCAGAGGTCAAGAAAGAGCATTCCAGTGTGAGCCAAGCCATGGAAGTAGGAAAGCACAGGATACATTTAGGGGATAAGTGAGTAGTCCAGTTTGGCTGAAGGACATGGTACTCAGAATGAAGTAATATGAGAAAAGAGGAACAATAAAGTAACCCCAGCCTAAAATCTTACTGAAATCCTGCCCACCTGACCCTTAGTACCTGCAGGACCATTGGGTGATGGGGCCATAGAGGAACCTGCAGAGATGAGGGTCCCATTGGCCTGGCCCAGAGCAGAGTTTCTGAGTGGCAAAAGCCTCTGTTATAGAGAGAGGAGATCAAAATAATCAGCACGGTCATAGCCACACTGATGCTCCCTTTTCTCAGAAGCAGGATGCTGTTGTTTCCCCAGGAGTGCTCTACTATTGGGAGGGATAGAGAGAGAGCCTCCACCAAGAAGCCTCTTCCCATTTCCCAAGACCCCCTCAACCCTCTCTCACCCCCAGTGCAAGGGAACTCCTTTAGGGATTGATGGTTTCCCCAGTTGAAACATCCTTCCTCTCCCTCATTCCAAGACAACAAAAGCCCTTCTGCTTCTTCCTACTCAGTACCAGAGAGAACTCACGTCAGGGGGGTCATCCCCAGTGTCCTGCAGCTTTACTGATTTCTTGTCTTGTGCATTGAAGAATTTGATGGGGTTGGCAAGAGCCACAGTCAGATCTAAGGGCACAGGGAGACATTTTAGGTCTGTACAAGAACAGAACTGTGATCCCTTCTGTCTCTACTCTTCCTCGCTCACTAGGGCTACCTCCCTAGGCTGCCCCAAAAGAGCCAGGTATATAATCCATCCCTTCCCTGAGGGAGCTGGGACATAAAGCATGATGGAGAAGTGGAAAGGGAGGAGAGTGTGCTTTTTTCCCACAGGGAGGCGACCAACTTCCTTGCCTTGCTTTCCTTCCTATGATCCCCACCACCCATCAAGATTTTGAGACTTAGAGGATCCTACCTGCCCAGGTATCAGGCACATAGTCTTTCATTTCCAGGAAAACAAAGAGTGCAGGCATAGTGAGGGGAATGTTGCTCTCGCTCCTGAGGCACAAGTGGTGGTATCCTGCCAGAACATAGGAGGGTCTTAGACCAATGGCCTCTAATCCCTCCTACACATCCTGAGGTTAGTCTCCTGAACAAGGTATCAGGCTCTTGTTTATATCAAGGTAGATTCAGTACAATACCTGGCACATCATAGATGCTTAATAAATGTTTGTTGATTGATCAATTGGCCAGGATAGACTAAAAGAAGCAGCATAGCTTTGTGGAAAGAACCCTACTACTGAAATCCCAGGACCTGGATTCAGATCTTGACTAATAAAATAAATACAAGTGTGATATTAGGGCAAATCACTTAATCTCTTTGTGCTTCAGTTTCCTTATCTGTAAAATAAGGGTATTAAATTAGGCGACCCATTAGATACCTTTTAATTCTAGATCTATGATTTTTGGCCAGTAAGACATTCAAAGATAGTGCAGTTTAAATTATAGAGTTTCTAGATTAAGCTTTTTTTGTGGATCATGGATCTCTTTGTTAGTCTGGTGAAGCCTACAGACTCCTCAAAATAATGCTTTTAAATAGTTGAAGCAAATGTTACAATTCAGTTAGAGGTTGTTGAAAATAGAGATGTATCTTTTTCTCATCTAAAATAATGAATCCCCTGAAATTACCCAAGACTGTAGATCTTGCATTAAGAATCCCTGAAGTAGTGAAGAAAGTAGTGGGCCTGACTCTCAAAGGCCAGGGTCTAAGGCCCAGCTAGACCCATTATTTACTGGATATATCACTCCAGATAAATCATTTAGACTCACTATGTTCATCTGCAAAATTGTACCTCTATTATCTCCTTCCTGCGGTTGTGCTAAGGGGCTTTGTAAGTATTAAAGAAGTGGGATAAATGTGAAATGTTATTCCCTGTTATTACTGAGAATCATCACGGCAGAGCAGATTTAAGTGCTAGCCTTAGAGCCAGCCTGGATTCAACGCCATCTCTAATACATTCTGGCTGCTGACTTTGGCCAAGTCTTCTCAGGATCTGGTCAACTGTGTGATGCTATGAGCTGCAGATCAGCCTTGGTAGATGGGGCCTTTCTCATCTGAGAACCCCCTAAACCAATGAAATCACAGTCCAATCCCTCCCTCTTTCCTTCTTATTCCAGAATAAAAAATTCCATTGCTGTTCCTTTCCCTTCTTTTCTAAGCACTAGAAATGTTGGTTAATCTACAATCAGGTTCCTGGACAAATGTCCATCTGTCCTCTGAGACTGTCCAGTCCTTTCTTCCATTTTCCCAGTCTAGATTCTACTCAAGCTGTGCTGGTTGAGGGCCCCCTCTCCCCAAACTACAAATACTTACATCTGGGAAGCAGGGGGCAGCGCAAGGGGGCTCTGCCTTCTGACTTGGTGTAGGTGAGAGTCAGTCTAAGGAATCCCCCTTTCTTCCTCCCACATGTACCCCACTTGCTCCCACACCATCAGCTTTCCTGGCCTTTCCCTCTTTCCCATGCCCAGGAAAGGGTCTCTGAGGCTGATCCCCTTACCTGACTGCAGGGCATGGACAGGGATAATTCGGTGCCCAATGAATTTGCCTCCTTCCTCCAGTACTGCCACTCTCAGAGAGGCCAGTTCTGGCATCATGATCTGGGGAGAGGAGAACCAATTTGGGGTAAGAAAAGGCAGCTCTAGGAGGCTAAAAGAGGCTGAGTTCTCCATCTTCATCAGTTCCAAGGTCCTAGAGTCCTTGGAGTGGGAAATGAGATGGGAAACGGAAGTAGGGGGAAGACAATAGTGCTAGGCAAAAAGATCAGTACCTGATTCTTAATGTCCAAGTCTGTATAACTGGAATATTTTACCAGACCTGGCCAAAGACCTGCAAAAGGAAGCTTCCCAACTCGATGCTGATTCCTAAAGTCTTTCAATCCCTAGTTATCCAATCTGGGCTCAACAACATCTAAATATTTCATAGTCCTGCCTGTCACATAGACCTGATTTTATGGCAGTTTGGAAAAGGAAAGGTATCCTGAAAAATACCAGATCTATAAGGAGGCTAAGATGAACAGAGCTTTGTCCCAAGGCACCAAAATTTAGCAATCTTTTAATAATGCTTTGTCTTCAACAGAACTGAAACCAACTTATAGCAACAAGTTAGCAAGAATAATTAATTAAAATAAAAAGGTACCAGATGGTCTGCTTCCTCCCCCAGTGGCTGTACCCTAGGTAAGCTTATCTCTAATCTCATCCTACTCCATGCCTTATCATAGAAGCCTCAAGGTGAAATTTCTGCCTACAGAAAACAGGGTCTCTGCCCTCCCCCTGTCATGGGGAGAATCTTAGGATCTTGTACCTCCTAGAATCTTGTGTCCCAACTTCCTTCCTTTTAATTCCTTCAACTGAATTTCTCTTTAAAAACTTGACTTGAGGGCAATTTTTAAAAGCTTGTTCCAGGTATTCAAATTGCTAACTATATCTCTAGTTTTGTCTAATGAGAAAAGGGGCTCTGGCAAGTGTGCCATTGGACAGAAGATCAAGGTGATCTATCAGTGATCTCTATGATCCTACAGTCCTATAAGAGTCAAATGTGGGGCCCCAAGTGTCCCCATGCCACTAAAAAGCATTGCATTCCATGCTCATCGAGAGGCACCCCACTAACCACATACTCATCTACCTACTGGGCTAACTTGGTTTCTCAAGGTTACAAAAGAGAGGAAAGGGAAGTGGGTAGAGAAGACAGGGAATGGCACTAACTCTGTAGGCATCCATTATCTCATTAATTTCTTCATCCTTGTAGATAGAATTCTGGCTGTGTGGAGAGGCTTATGACCTTGACCTCTGAATCTGTGTCCCACACTGTTCCCCCACTATCCTACCTTTTCAAAGACAAAGGGGTCCTCTTTCCAGACGGGATTTATGGAATTGGCATTGGGTGTCAGTTTGGTGCGGTAACGTCTTTTGGGGTCTCCAGGCAAGCCAAACACCTCCACCTCCACATAAGTTCGGACACTTCGTTCTGACAGAAACTGACCAGAAATCACCTATTGAGCAGGAACAGGGGAGGGAGGAGTGGAGAAATGTTAGGAGGGGTTCCAACCTCCATTCCCCTATTCAAGGCCTCTTTGGAGGAGGACTGGCAGTTCTCTACCTCTAGGATTTCATACAAGCACTATAAGGAATCCTGGGGGTGGGGTGGGGAGGGTCTCCCCATTCTATTCGGGACACATGGAAGAGACAAGGTGTTCAGTGGTTAGCATTAAAATCGGAAATCTAGGATTCTGAACACCAGCTCTGCTCTATTAGATGAACTCAGAGATGATCTGCCTCAGTTTCCCCTGTGGTCAGTGTAATTGAGAATCTTTACTAGTACAGGGTACCTACTGCCCCCACACAGCCCTTACTTATCTCATCCATTCTCCCTTCCCTTCAACCCAACCTCCAGCCCTCCTCCTCTGTTTCCATGGGGATTAAGAGGCAGCCTCCAGTACTGAGGAGGAGGCAGTTTCCAAGGTAACCTGCTACTGCAGGAAGCTGTTTGAAGCTGCTTGGGTTGAGGTTTTTTGGAATCTCAGGAGAGGAGGAGGAGGGGAAGGAGTACCACCTTCCCCCCAACTCCCCTAGACTTATCACCCAAGTCATTAATTCAACCCACTCTCCTGAACCACTGCTCCCTTGGGGCTATTCACCCTCCCCCATCCATTCCCACCCCAACCAAGCCCTGGCTCCTTCCAGGGTTCTTGCCGTAATGGAGAGAGTTGTGGCCACCACCACATCGATGCGGTCCACAGAGAAAGGGTCGAATTGCTTGTCTGGTCGGCGCATGAACTCATGCTTGAGAAGGTAGCCACTCTGTCCATTGAACTCAAACAGTGCCATGTTCTGCTGCATAGGCATATCTAAATACATGGGAAGATGGACGACAAAAAGTCCATTGTGACCACCGAGCATTGGCCAGATGGTGGGGACAGTGACAAGGAGAACTGACCAGCAAAATCTTGGTTTCTGCTTCCATTTCTAGCTTGTTAAGCAGGACTTGACCCTGCCTCTCTCCATTCCAGTGTGTTTTTGTTCTTCCTTCCTCAAAGGGGAGGAGGGAATGATGGAAAATGAGTGACACACATGAGAAGGCTTCCAGTCAGGGTTCTTTGCTACGTCCCTGCTCTTTCTCCTTAAGGAAGGACCACAGACACGGGGCCCAAGAGAGAGCTAGGGTTGGGGCAGAAAAAGAATAACAAAACAAGTAGGAAAGGAGGCATCCCCCAATACAGCCCCAAATATACACACACACACAAACATGAGCCAACATATATAATTGCAGACACATACTCTCAAGCTTTGCATATGTAAGCAATCACTACAAACAGCATAGGGACATGGGTTAGTGCTGAGGGTGAGGGAAGGAGAAGGAAGGTGGTGGCGGGTGCTAGGTAAAGAACTTGCCCAGACCACAAACTACTAGGATCTATACTCACCCATAGTCTGGAAATTGAGGGCAACCATTTGACAGCCTGCATTCCAGAACATCTGGGGAGAGTAGTTAGATGAGTCCATTCGGGTACCCTTAGGGTAGATCCGACTCATTTGGCGCTTATTGTAGCTGTGCTGTGTATAGGACTTTGGCCAGCAAGTCAGAGGTACCCCAACCACTCCTACCCAGCTCTCCCACAGAGGATTTCTCCCAGGTGGTCCAAATGACAACCTTCCCTGAAAATAAATCCAAGGATCCCACCCATCTGTAATTTCAAGGATACTCCACAAACTGCACCGGGGACTTGGTGAGCAGGTCATAAGCTTTCAGCTCCGTGAAGGAAGAGATGACATAACTCCGATTCTTCTCTGGGGTGGGAAAGAAATTTGCAACAGGTTCCTTTCATCACTAGCCCCCTGCTGAGAACCTACCCCCCCCCCCAGGGCCTCTCTACCTGAATTGGAACTATCTTATCCTATTAACTGCATCCCCCTCCCAATCCCAAGACCCTGAGGCAACATGGTAAAGGGAGATGGGTTTGAATCCCAATTCAGTCATAATTTATTGTCTGTATCAAGTCCAACATGACACCTTAACTTCTCTGGGCCCCATTTTCCCCCTCTATAAAATGAGGGGATTGACAGAGATGATCCCTTTGGTCTCCTTCTAACTAGCATCCTATGAAAATGGAGGGAAGTGACATGAGCTAATTATGAAATTGGGAGGGAATAAGGAAAAGGAGAAGCATTTATTAATCACCTACTATGTGCCAAACACTGTGCTGAGCACTTTACAAATATTAATACATTTAATACTCAAACAAGCCTAAAATGTAGGTACTATTATGAAGCCCATTTTACAATGGAGGAAACTGAGGCAGATAGCAGTTAAGTGATTTGACCAGGATCACACAGCTGGTAACTATCTCTGAGATTAGATGAACTCAGATCTTCCTTACTCCAGTCCCAGTGCTCTATCCATTTCATCAACCAACTGTCTCTGTGTGCTAACATGCTTCTTTAGTTCCCTTTCAGCTGCTAGTAAATAGAATGTTAAACTTGGAGTCAAGATGTCAAGTCAAATTATGTCAACGAGCATTTATTGAGCACCAACCACAAGTTAGACACTGTGTTAAGGGTTGGAAGACTTGTGTTTGAATTCTGCTTCAAACATTTATTAACTGTGTGTAACCCTACACAAGTCACTTAATGTCTTTTCACCTCAGTTTAAAATGGAGATAACACTAACTTCCCAGGACTGTTTTGAGCATCAAATAAGAAAACATTTACAAAGTTCTTTGCACATCTTTAATATGGTGCTTTTTATTGTTGTTGTTATTATTAATAAATAATCCTATGACTTATTGGGAAGGTATATATTTATTATACTGTAGGTATACATAAAAGGAATTTGTCTGCATGTATGCAGATGTCCCTATGTAGATTGAATTGAGGGATCTCTCCTCTCAAGGATCACAGCATCTCAGGAAGTCAGCAGAAGGCTTAGAGGTTTGGTCTAGCATCCTTCTGGACCTACTAGTCCAGAGGAGTCTTGCCATTGTTATAGCCTTGCTGTGGTTCCTAGATCCCCAATCAAGGTCTCTCAGTTAAGAGTTAGAAGTGGATGTTAGTTTAGGTTTTGGGATTTTGCTTTGTTTTACAAATAGAGCCATCCTGATGCTGGGAAGCTGAAGAGGCCCATCTAGACTGGTACTAGGGGGTTCTGGATTGAAGAGGCAAAGAGTTCAGAATTATTGTCATTCAGCAGATTTCATAGTTTGAGTACTGGGGAATAGTATTGGCCATCGGAGGAATGCTTCCAAGCGTGATCTCTCCCGTCCCTGATACAATGCTTCTCACTGTGGTTTTCTTCCCACCCCAAGTATTCTTCTCTTTTATCCCAGGGACCTCTCACTCCCCAGCTCCCTTATCTCACCCTCTCAAAGCCCCTCTCTCCCACTTTTCTGCATTCCCAAGCCTATCCCACTATCTCTTACGAGAGGAGAACTCGAAAGAAATGAACTTGGTAGGTTGGATATAGTTGACCAGACTAGACATCTCTTCATAGGCTGTCACCTCCAGGCCAGCTGTGCCCTGGTTAAAAAAAAAAAAGACAGAGATTGGAGGAAGATGCAGAGAAGGGAGCAGGGAAGGCTCCCAGGAAGCAAAGATCCAGGCTTATAGAACTCAGTTGTCCTGTAATTCCCAACTCACCCCCTCCAGACTCTACTACCTAGGAGTTGAAAGCATGAGGTTCCTGGGAGCTAGTTTTCAAGGAGGGGCCAGAAGGACAAATAGCCTTGGGTAAGTTGGAGAGAGAGAAATGCCTTTCTTCTTACTTTCTCATTCATACCTCATCAGATTGCATCTTCTTTATTTCCTCTTCATCCAAGTTACCTGATTCTTCCTCTTCTTCTTCCTCTAACTCAGCTTCTTCTTCACCTACCCATACTGTTATAAGAATATCTTATGTTTACAAAGGACTTTAAGATTTGCATAGAGCTATATATACATGATTTCATTTGACCTTCACTGACAACCTGAGAGAGTAGTGATGATTGGGTCCATTTTACAGGTGAGAAAACTGGAGTTCAAGGAGGCTAAATTATTTGCCTCAAATCTCAAAGCTACCATACTTGGTGAGTTGTACTAAGGCCTTGTATTGAGATCTTCTACATTCCAAATTTAGTACTTCCTCTACTAATATTCCAATGCCTTTTCAACATAACTTCATCAGTATCTTTTTTGGGGAAACTCATTCCCCACCCCACCTTGATGAACAAGAATCACATTTCATAATACCCCTTCCCCCAGAATAGGCCCCCATTTGCAAAAGACAGAGACCAGTCCTTCCCATCTCTGAGTCTCCCTCTTTTTTAGGTTAAATATGTGTAATTCTTTTAAACATATTTCCATATTTGTCATGTTGTACAAGAAAAAAAATCAGATCAGATGAGAAAGAAAAAATAAGCAAACCAAAAAAATATTCTGCTTCAATCCATATTCAATCTCCATAGTTCTCTCTCCAGATGCAGAAGGCATTTTCCATCTCAAATTTAATGGAATTGCCTTCAATCACCACATTATTGAAAAGAGCCAAATCCATCACAGTTGATCATCACATAATCTTGCTGTTACTGTTTACAATGTTTTCTTGGTTCTGTTCACTCAGCATCAATTCATGGAAGTCTTTTCAGGTTTTTCTGAAATCAGCCTGTTCATCATTTCTTATAGAACAATAATATTCCATTACCTTCATATACCATAACTTATTCAGCCACAAATCTTCCTCTTTAATACTTTTTGACTCCACATCCTCCCATCCCAGCCACACTGATCCTGCCCACCCCTTCAAAGTTTCTCACCTGTGTCCTCACCCATGGCTGGATTGGGTTGGTTGAAGTCCTCTGTCTCTGCACACAGTTCTTTCTTGGGTGGAATGGGAGCTGTGGATTGATTCTTCTTACAGCCAAGAATCTCCCTTCTTAACACTCCACATCCTCCCATCCCAGTTTCACTGATCCTGCCCACACCTTCAAGGTTTCTCACCTGTGTCCTCACCCAAGGCTGGATTAGTCTGGTTGAAGTCCTCTGTCTCTGCACACAATTCCTTCTTGGGTGAAATGGGACCTGGGGATTGATTCTTCTTATTCTTGATAAGGATCTTACCCAGAAGGTCCTGAGGACTGGGGAGGGGGATTCCTGGCTTCAACTGAGAGATATGGAAGAGAGAGTGTCAAAGATAAATGTCACCCATCCTCCTCACCTGCGGCAACTAGGTTTCAACACTGGATCTAGAGACAGGCAAATCTGACTTCACATCCATCCTCAAACATATACTAAGTCCATGACCTTGGACAAGTCTCTTAACCTCTATCTGCCTCAGTTTCCTCATCTGTAAAATGGGGATATTAACAGTACCTCTCTCCTTGGGTTGTTATGAGGACAAAATGGGATAATATTTGAAAAGCACTTTACAAACCTTAAAGTTACATAAATGCTATCTAACCTAAGCTAGCTAAAATCCCCTGAAACATTTAGAATAGTATCCAAACTCCGCATTTTCCTATAGAGCTTAGGTATCTTGCAATCAACTACAATCTAGTCTTCCAATTACTCTCCTTCCTTACAGTAGTTATTTGATCAATAACCTGTTATTAAGTGCCTACTATGTGCCAGATACTTCTGTATGTACTATTGATACAAATACAAAGAGCAAAGCAATCTCTATTCTCAAGGATAGCATTCTACTTACAGGGAACTTATCCAGGGGCTCAGTGAGGAGCATGTCCCCAAATATGGTCCGACAGTACTCTGCCATTTTGGCCTGTTGTCGGGGCCTGTAAGCAATATAGGTTATAGGGTAAGAATGAAAGGAATACAACAACCATCAATTGGGCAATAATTATGATATAAGAATACAATAGAATATTATTGTGTTGTAAGAAATGATGAAAAGGATGGCTTCTGAAAAATCTGGGAAGATTCACAGTAAAGTGAGCGAAATCTGAACAATGTATACAATAACATTTTAAAGATAAACAACTATAAAAAGTTTAATCACTCTAATCAATGCAATGACAAACTCTTTGTCCAAAATATGAAATATGTTACCCACCTACTGACAAAATTTTGACACCCAGCATGAGAGGTGACAGACTCAAGGCATAAATTTTTAGACACGGCCAATGTAAGAAACTGTTTTGTTTGACCATATAGATTTGTTCTAAAGGCTTTTTTTTCTCATTTTTTTCTTTTTCCAAGGAAGAAGGTAGAAGAGAGTGAAAATAAATGCTTTTTGATTAAAAGAAAAAAATTTTTTTTAAATTTTAAGAGTTAAAAAAAGATAGAAAAGAGTGAGGGGGAAACAGTAAATGGCCTAAAAGAGATGCCTCTTTTCATCTCCCACATGATTTCAGGAGGAGGAGAAGTTGTTTCCCTGAGCCATTTTACCTGCTTCTCCCATTCCATTAGAATGTAATAACCAGAATAGGTTTTCTCAAAGGCTTCAGGGAGACCTGGGTGAGAGGGATTGGGAACTTATGGGAGCTTATAGGTTTTGAAGAGACTGAAGAGAGCTCCATAAAGGGTGGATATAGAAATGGGAGATCAGAGATGGAGGTAAGAGTTTGGGAATCCAGGGAAGATACTCACGAATCTACATGGTTTTCAAAGGACAGAATGACAGGGTAGAGTGAGGTCTTGAAGGCACTCTCAGCAATAGCCTCTACTGCATCCTGGAGAAGGAGAATGCGTGGTGATTAGAACTCTAGGGATGCCTTTCACACACCCCCTTTCCCTTCCCACTCCATGATCTACTCCTTCCCTGTCCCTCTGCGGGGTATCCTTTTCTTAAAGTTCTAGAGCTCAGTTCTTCTCCAAGCCCTCCCAGTTCTTAGCCATAAATTATTTAGACCTTTCCCAGATCTCTGACCTTCCTTTCTTTTTCTCTTTCCCAATTGTCCCACCTTAAATAAAATATCTGTGGTCATGGTGAAGCCATGGGTGATGATTGGCTCTTCCTCAGGAGGCTTTCCCTTCCAGCAGTCAAGCTCCACGCAGCGGCAGCCAGAGAGCAAGACCTGTCTGTACATCTCTGAGGATGAGGGTCCTGAGAACTGACCAGCTGGATGAGAGGATGGAATAGGATTGGGGTTAAGTCCAGACAGTTTTTTTTAATCTGAAATTCCATTAAATATATCTTTTTCATTTAATAGATGAAAAACTGTGGAAAGAAGTCACACAGCTACTAAGTGTTTGAGTTTCTCTTAGTTCTCTGGATTGTCAGTCAATATTATTTTATCACACACACACACACACACACACACACACACACACACCCTTCAGGGGGAGGGGGCATATCTTCTAAATGCAGCATCCTGAAACAAAGCCCATTCACCTCACTATAGTTGTAGAAGAGCTATCAAAAATTCCTTTTTTGAGGTAAGGAACCTCACCTGTCAGGTAGGTGTTGTGGGAGGAATTGATGAAGTAGTGATTCAGAGGCTGGCTCATGTCCTGGTGCAGTATCAGCTTGTCGTGGGCTACTATGCTGTTCTCAGGACCACTCAAGAACCAAACCATGCCCTCTGGTGAGAGTTGACCTGAGGAAGAAGGAAGTGTCATTATTTGGAGAAAAGTATAGGAGCAGGAGCAGGGAGATGGGTTGCTAAGGCTTGTTCCCCACTGCTAAATAAAAAAGGTTACCAGGAGATCTCACTGAGTTAGGGAGGGAGGGGAGAAGATCTGGCTGTAGCTCAGGAAAAATGACTGAAAAAGTGCCTAGATACACAGTATAGGGAGGAAAATAGAGTTGGAAACCTAGAGAGGTAGGAAGTCCAGGAGTAAAAAAGAGGGTCTAGGGTTAAAAAAAAGTTGTAGGTAAGAGTTTGGAGGCTCACCCCTCTGGATGTTGATGCCACTAGGCTCATACTTTTCAATGAGGCATTGTACTTGGTCAGGTCGGGCTGGTGGGAAGAGTAAGGAGTTGAGCCGGGCATCCCGCTGCTTTTGGTTAATGAACTTGGTCAGATGGTCCTTGGTCATGTAAGGCTTTGCTTTGGAATGACTGCAGTCCAAGTGGGAAAGGCAAATCTTAGATTCATAATCTCTAGGAATCCTGGGATGACTCTAATAAGTTCCTGATCCAGTACACTGATATTTACCTTAGAAGGCCAGAACCTGCTAGTCCTGTCTCTAAACTGATCCCAGCCCAGCCTTACCCTTCTCCCATAAACCATATCCTAGGTCTGTGCCCAGAAAACTCACTGAGAAGTAAAGATTTCATCAATTTCAGGTCGTGGACATAGATTCATGAGAAAACTCCTGTAGACAGGTTCAGGGAAATCCTCAGGGTTGATGGAATCATTCTAGGATTGGGAAGAGGAGGGGGAAAATAGGTTACCAACAGATTCCCTACCAATTACTTCCCTTCAGAAACCTCCCTGCCCAAAAGAATTAGAAAACTGTATACCCTTTGACCCAGCAATACTACTATTAGATCTTTTCCCCAAGGTGACCAGGAAAAAAGGAAAATACCTTATATGTCCTAAAACATTTATAGCAACTGTCTTTGTGTTCACAGAGAACTTGAAATTAAGGAATTTGATGGAATGCCCATCATTTGGGGAATGGCTTATAATTGTAACAGAATACTA
Organism: Sarcophilus harrisii; assembly: GCF_902635505.1. Classification (NCBI taxonomy): domain Eukaryota; kingdom Metazoa; phylum Chordata; class Mammalia; order Dasyuromorphia; family Dasyuridae; genus Sarcophilus; species Sarcophilus harrisii. The sequence continues at coordinate 261,241,890 of NC_045427.1, forward strand.
CTACGCTACTAGAAATAATGAGCAGGCTGATTTTAGAAAAACATGAAAAGACTTGCAGGAAATAATGAACAGCAAAATGAGCAGACACAAGAGAACACTATATACACTATATACATCAATATTGTTTGAAGGATAATTGTGAACTACAAGTTACTCTAAGTATTACAGATATTCAAATCAACCACAAAGGACCTATGAAGGAAGATACTATCCTCCTCCAGAGAAAGAACAGATAAATAGAAGTATGTGTAATATGGTTTTACATATATTTACATATCATTGTCTAATCATGGCATTTACTAGTACAGAGGAGGGAAAAAAATTTAAAACTGCATAGCAGCGAACAAAAAAATCTCAGAAAAAAGCACAGAAAAGGAAGGTAGCTTTGAAAACAATGTGCAATATATATTACATAATTTTTCCTTTTTAAATAATTAGTTTTATTAGCCACCATTTTATACCATGTAGCAATATTATTTTTTATATTTTTATTATTAATATAGCTTTTTACTTACAAAACATATGCATGGGTAATTTTTCCACATTGACCCTTGCAAAACCTTCTGTTCCAACTTTTTCTCCCCTTCCTACCAATCCCTCCCTTAGATGGCAGGTAGTCCAATGCATGTTAAATATGTTAAAATATTATTACATAGTTTTTAAAAAAAAACTAACAGTATGAAATGGAGATTCAAGGCTTCATATTGAATCTTCTCTTTATGTTGTGCTGCATACATGGAAATGGGAGATTTTGGGTGTTTTTTTTATTTAACCTTAAAATGAATTTTTAAAAAATTTTAAGACAGAAAGAACCCACACACACACACATGATCCTGATCAGTGCAGACACCAGGAACCAATTTAGGCTGGAAAAGGAAGAGGATTCCATTTCCAATCAATTAACAAATAGCTATTGAGCACCTATTATATTTGAGGCTCTTTGTTAGTTTCTGAATAATGAAAGCAATAAGAAGCCACAGTGTTATTTGTATTTCTCAAAAATACTTATTAAAAATAGATTTTTATTGATTCCTTTTTGATTCTTTTCCTTCTTATCCAAAGAGACATTCCTATATGAATAATATATAATTTTTTATTTTTATTTATTTTTTGCTGAGGCATTGGGGTTAAATGACTTGGCCAGGGTCACACGGCTAGGAAGTATTAAGTATCTGAGGTTAGATTTAAATTCAGGTTCTCCTGACTTCAGGGCTGGTACTCTATCCACTAAGCCACCTAGCTGCCTCCTATATGAATATTTTTTAAAGAAAAAAGGGAAACTAAATACATTTTAAAATATGTCAATGTTCCATGCCTGTAGATCCCCACCTCTGCATATCAGCTGTAGGCAGGGTAGGGAGGGAAATATCTAATTCCATTTCTTCTTTAAAGTTAACCTTCCCAAAATGCCTTTAATAATATTGTCCCAATTCCAATTCAATTTTGTACAAGGCCAACAAGCATTTATTAAATGCTAGACATTATGCCAAGCATCTTTCTGTCTGGTGTGGGTCACAGCTAGTCTAGGACTGAGATTTATTTGTAGGAAAGAACTGAACAGGACTCTGCAAGGAGTATATTCAGGCAGGCCAAAGCCCAATCCCATGTCCTGAGGCTGATCCATAGGAAAGGGGAACAGTACCTACTTAGCTGAGTGTGGCTGTTAGAAAAACCTCAGTGTGAGCTTCCCTCCATCACTTGAAAACCAACCAAGGAGTAAGAAAACAGCTGAGAAGTGAGCCAGGAAAGGAGCATAAGGTATCAGTGCTCTTTTGGGCAAGGCAAGGGCTTCTAGCTACTGCAGGGAACATTTCCATTGGGAGCCTGAAAGCTTGAACCAGCTCAGCAAGGTGCACAGTCAGGAGGAATACTTAGCACTTTGGACAGAGACATGTTTACACTTCACAGTGATCCAGCCAATAGGAAGGAGTCAAACACATGCCTAGTGATACCTAAACCCTGCAAAGTAAATTTTCTAGCAATGGAGACTAAAGTTCGTGCAGGCTAAGTGACTTAGCCTTTTAAGAGTTGGAAGGGAACTTCCATCAATTATTTTCACTTTCCTATTTGTGAGAGAATTCAAGTTGAAGCTCAGAGATATTACAACTTTCCTAGTCATACATATACTAAATGACAAAACTAAGGGTAAAATCAGGGGTTTGCTAGAGCTAGTTAGAACCTGCTTCAGGAAACTGATGGTTAAATTCTCAGTGTGAGTATTTAATCATCAAAAAATCAGCAAATGCTGCACAAATCAGAGTTTGATCCATTACTTTATTGATTGCCTAGTTTAAGAAAATGATAGAAGAAGCATTAATAATGTGGAATAGACTCAAAAGTTTGACATGTATCAAATATGGAAATACATTTAGAAGAATTGCATGGGTTTAACCAATATTGGATTGCTTTCTATATTGGGGAGGGAAGAAAGAAGAAGAGGGAGGAAAGAGAAAAATTTGGAACACAAGGTTTTGCAAAGGTGAATGTTGAAAACTATCTTTGCATGCATTTAGAAAAATACTATTAAAATCTAAAAAAAGTTTGTCTTGTGTACCTTTTTTCCAGGATAGCTGGTTATTAAACGTTTAACACAACTCCAAAATCAATTCTCTTTCCCCTGATTCTCTTTACCCAATTATATAGCTGATTAGAGTCAGAATAAAAGCAAGAACCCAGGTTTTCTGATACTGCATAATGCCTCAGAACTTCCTCCATTAAGGATTTCTTCAATGTTGGGGGAATAGTGAGATTCCCCTGTAGTTCTTAACATGAAGAGAATACTAACAGGCTCCCAACACAGTGCTACATAGAATTGTAGGATTTTGGAATCTTGAGAAGCAGCATGATAGAATAAAGAGCCACTGTTCAAATCCTGCTTGTGATATACTAGCAATGATGAAGTCACTTAATCTTATCATGAGCCTTCTCAGCTAGTTGTCCCTAAAATCATTCAATCAATAAGCATTTATTAAATAATACCTACTATGTGCCAGACTCTGGGGATCCAAATACAAAAAAAATGGACATTGTAGAATAGTTGCAGATCTGAATTAGTGAATAGAATTCCCTTATTGAGACATTTCCTTCCCTGGGGAATTGAAGCAAGTAGAAATTAAGTGACTTGTCCAGAATCACAGAGCAAGGAATTGTCTTTGATTGTATTTGAATTCAAGGCTTCCTGATTCCCAGCCCAGTGCTCTATCCACTGAGCTATCAGCAGTTTTAAAATATTTTACTATTAAATGAATATAAATCAACATATGCTATGTTCACATTTTTTCTTTTTTCTTTTGTTTTTTTTTCCTTTTGCGTTTTTTCCGTTGTCTGATTTTTCTCTCCCAACATGATTCATAAAGAAATGTGTCTTTTTAAAAATTAATGTACATGGGCATGTATCATGAAAATAATTTGACTTTGTAAACTCCTTGAAAATATCTTGAGGATCCCCAGAAGCTCTGGACCACACGTTGATCTAGACCAGAGCTGTCAAACAGAGTGTCTAATGGGACTCACAAAACTCCCCTGTGTGGTTTGAATCACAGTAAGATGTAATTCCTGTTGTTAAGGTGTGTTGATTAATATGTGTGGCTTAGTGCCCTCCCCTATCCTGTTTCTCTTTGAGTCTGACATTACTAATCTGGACCAACTCCTCTTATTACACATATAAGTAAGAACTGACACTGAACTTTGATCCTTAGATTCCTAGATCCTTCTCTACCAGCTGCACTATTTGAAAGCATGTTTCCTAATGATAATAAGATCAGCATCTTTATATAAAAGGGAATAGAGTATTGAATTGAAGTCAGGAAGCCCTGCATACTTTCAGCCTCAGTTTCTTCATCTACAAATGGGGATAATAATAGAACATTCCCTCAAAGGATTGTTGTGAGGATCAAATAAGATAACATATGGAAAGTACAATGCATGTTCAGAAGAACTGCACATGTTTAACCTATATTGGATTGCTTGCTGCCTTGAGGGTGGAGGAAGGAAAAAATATGAAACACAAGGTTTTGAAAAGATGACTGTTGAAAACTATCTTTGTATGTATTTGAAATAATAAAATATTATTGGGGGAAGAAAGTGCATTGCAAATTTTATAGCATTCTTTTTTTTTTTAAATAATAGCTTTTTAGGGGCTACTAGGTGGCACAGTGGATAAAGCACCAGCCCTGAGGTCAGGAGGACCTGAGTTCAAATTTGATCTCAGCCACTTAACACTTCCTAGCTGTGTGACCCTGGACAAGTCACTTAACCCCAATTGCCTCAGTCAAAAAAAAGGCAAATAATAATAATAATAATAATAGCTTTTTATTTTCAAAATATATGCAAAGATAGATTTCAACATTCACCCTTGCAAAACTTTATGTTCCAAGTTTTTCTCCCTCCCTTTCCCCCACTCCTTCCCTAGACAGCAAGTAATCCAGTATATGTTAAACATGTATAATTCTTCTATACATATTTCCACACTTAGTATGTGCACAAGAAAAATCAAATCAAAAAGGGAAAAAATTAGAAAAGGGGAAAAAAGCAAAAAAAATACAACAACAAAAAGGTGAAAAAACTATGTTGTGATCCACATTTAGTCCCAATAATCCTGCTTCTGAATGAAGATGGCTCTCTCCATCACAAGTCTATTGGAATTGGGCTGAATCACCTCCATCACAACTGATCATCACATAATCTTCTTGTTGCTGTGTACAATCTTCTCTTGCTTCTACTCCACTTAATATCAGTTCATGTAAGTCTAGTAATATCTTTTTATTTTATTTATTTATTTTTTTTTGCTGAGGCAATTGGGGTTAAGTGACTTGCCCAGGGTCATACAGCTAGAAAGTGTTAAGTGTCTGAGGTCAGATTTGAACTCAGATCTTCCTAATTGCAGGACTGGTGCTCTATCCACTGCGCCACCTAGCCGCCCATAGTAATATCTTTTAAAAGAATCATTATTATTATTATTTATAAGAAATGAGAACTGAGAATTAGTAGAGAAAGATAAGGATTTTCCTAGTAAATTTTCAAAAGAAAGCTGGCTTCAATGTTCCTCCACAGGTTTTTCAATTTGAGGAGACCACTTATAATGCTGCCAGTCTGGGGTAAAGACAAAAAGTGATGAGGATGGGAGTAGAGTAAGAGAAAATTATATGGAGAGAGAAGTTCATACTCACTTTGCCCTTGGGAAGGTGACAGGCACTGAGAGCAGCCTCTACTCGTTTCCGGTCAGCAGGAAACATCTGGAAAAAACTGAAGGGAGAAGAGGTAGGGGAATGGTACAAATTAAAGAAGGAGTCAAGAGGAGGAAAGTGATGAAAAGAAAGGAGAGAGGGAGGGTGGAAGTACCAGACGAAGAGAATGATGGCAATTTCTTGCACTCACTTCTTTACAGGGATCTTTCCTTCTGGATTGAGCTGCATCTTGAGCTTTACTAGGCTGGAGAGAGAGATCAATCAGTGAGGTCCAGGTTCTTCAACCCTCCTTGCTCTTCTCCCTATCCCAACACTCACTCTCTCTCTCTCTCTCTCTCTCTCTCTCTCTCTCTCTCTCTCTCTCCCTCCCTCCCTTCCTCCCCTCCCCCCTCGCCTCTCTCTCCCCATAGAAATTTAGCTGTAAAAACTTGGTAGGGAGTGATTGTTGACAGTGGGGAAAGGAAAGAGAATCACTTACATCTTATTCAGGAACTTGCTCCGGGGGGCATTGGCTGTTAATGGGTTTTTAGCCAAGGCCAGAACATCTTCAGCCCAATCCTGTGAAATGAAAGAGATGAGAAAGCAGGGTCCAGGATCCATATTAATCCCAACAGGATGCTTCTTCCTCTGCCCTTTCCTTTATACTGGATGACAGGCTCCCCTCATCTCCTTTGAGCTTTTATACTATATCCTCAGATATTTCCTCATTAATTTTTTTGAGGCAATGAGAATTAAGTGACTTGCCCAGGGTCACACAACTGGTAAGTGTCTGAAGCTGGATTTGAACTCAGGTCTTCTTGATTGGAGGACTGAAGCTTTGTCCATGGCTCTACCTAGCTACCCCTCTTCACCACTTCTTGAACTCTCCTCTCATGGGGAAGCTAGAAGCTAGATGTCTAAAGTGAATAGAGCACCAAAGGGAAACCTGAATTCAAATACAGCCTCAGACACTTAACACTTACTAGCTATGTGACCTTGGACAAGTCATTTAACCCCAATTGCTTCACCCAAAAATAAATAAATAAATAAAAGACAATTGAAAAATAAAATTGTTTTTTTAAAAGAAATAATTTTAAATTATTTTACATTATTTAATTTTTCAAGTTATTTTTCAAAATATATTCAAATTATTATCCTCCCAATCCTCCCCTACCCCCCCCACACACCTTACTGACATTCTCTTTGTAGGAGACAAAGTTATGGAAGGTCAGGTCTACCATATCTGGGCCAGACACAACAGTCAGCGTCTTCAGCAAGAAGGTGTTGTCAGGGAAGTCCAAGTTGAATACCTCCCGAAGCTTCTGGGTCTGCAATAGCCCCATTCAGGAGAGGGTTTGAAAGGTAGGAGCAATAGCAAAGGAGGGGACAAGCTAGGAAATTATCCCCCACCCCACCCCTAACATCGTGCTATTCTCCTGGCTCCCCCTCTCTCTAGATTTTCATTTACAGGAAACATCATGCCCATTTCAAGGGAGGGGCTAGGAGAAGAGGGAGATTAGAATAGAGAAGGAGAGAGGGTGTACAGCAGAAATAGAAAGGTAAAGGAATAAGAATGGGGAAAAGAGCTAAAAAAAAAAAAAAAAAGGGAGGGCAGATTGAGGGAGGTAGTGGTCACAAGGAGGAGGGAAGGTGGAAGTACCAAACAAGACACCCCTCCAACCCTTCCTGAGAACCTTCTTCTTGCTCCCTCCTTCCTATCCTCTCCTTATCAAAAAGAAGGATTTAAGGGAGAACTGAGGCTTACACAGGGTTTTCAAGCTACTTTTGTGAGTCCTGCTTCCCCTTCCCCAGGGAGCAAGCTCACTGCTGCTTCTCCTTCTCCTAATTTCCCCACTTGACTTTACCTGTCCAACAAAGGCTTCCTATAAATATAAGTAAAACCTCATGTAGGCAGTAACCAGGAGATTCTGGTCAAGTCTGGGGAACTTTGGGGGCAGGATGGTTTGCAGAAATGAACAAAATTCTAGTCATCTCTTTTCCTTCCCTGACTTTGCTCTCCCAGTTCTATGTTTTTCCTTTCCTTTTCTTTCTTTTTGTGAAAGGAAGAGAGGACAGCATCTGCCCAATGGCTTGAGGAAAGGCCAAAGACCCAAGAACAGTAGAAGCAGCAGAGAGTATATCCTTTTAGCATCTGGCTCTAGCTCTTGCTACCTAGGGAAAATTCCCTTCTTGATCAGAATTCATATATCCCAGCCCCAGCCTGCCCCAGGGTATGTTCCCCATCTACCCTTGAAATATGCTGAGTCCATTTCTTCTCTGTACCTTAACTTTGTGCCCTTCCCTTCCTTCTCTCCTACCCCAGCAAGACCCACACAGCCCTATTTACCTTGGGCATCTTAGCAAACTTCCCAAAACGAGTATCCCGAATACTGGTGATGTCCAGGAACTCCATCTCCTGGGATAATTAGGGTTTGAGAGTAAGATAGAGATAAAAATAAATGAGATGGAGTTAAAGATGGGAGAGTGGGGCAGCCATAAACTAAGGCCCTAAAAATGGTCTTTCTAATTCATCTTCCAGATAAAGCATGCTTGACTATAGATGTTCAAACCTCTTTTTTTTTTTCCTAGAAAAAGATGATATAGTTAGAGTAGACCATGGATTAGCCCTCCTTTTCTTCCTTTTTCCCCTTTTTAATTGCCATTTGATTAATCCTATCTTACTCCACTCTTTTTTTCCTTTAGAACTGAGTAAAGAACAGAACTCTGGCTCAGGACTGAGAAGATCCTGAGATCTGACCCAAGCTCAGTCACTAAATAGTGGTGATCTCAGCTTGTTCTTTTGTAAAATGAAGGGCTCCTACTCTAAATAATTTTTATTGCCTCCTCCCAACTCTGACATCTTACTGTTTGATTCATGTAGAGACCTAAGGAAGGAGAGCCTCCCCTTGGATCTCTGAACTCCATACTAGCTTCTCTTTTCCTCCTTTTAATCATTTTGGTGGAGCTGGCTCAAATCTTCCCTTTGTCGATTTTAGATTTTCCCAACATTTTGTTTATCAGATCACCAAAAACCCAGGCCTTTCCTCCCCAAGGATCCTGGGGTCCAGGCAGTAGCAGCAACTAAATAGAAGAGGTGTGACACCTCAGGGTGTGTGTGTGTATGTGTCTCTGTGTGTGTGTGTCCGTGTGTCTATGTGTGTGTGTGTCTCTGTGTGTGTGTGTCTGTGTGTGTGTGTGTGTGTGTATGGGATATATGTAAGGAGGATGTGGGTATGTGAATTGTGTAAGGGGTATATGTGTGTGAGGGGTATGTGTGTGCAGGGGGGATATGGTGTGTGTGGTGTATGTGTATAGTTTGTAGTGCATGTATATGTGGGTGTGGGTGTGTGGAGGGGTGTGTGTATGTGTACATGATATATGTGTGTATATGTATATGGGGGTATATGTATATGTGTATTGTGTGGGGGTGGGGTGTATGTGTATATGGGGGTATGTTTGCGTGTAGGTAGTGGGTGGTATGTGTTGGTGTATATGAGAGGTATGGGGTATGTGTGTGTATTTATAGAATAATTGTATGGTTAGGGCTGGGAGAGTGTGTAATTTTCCAGCTGTTCTTTGAGAGGAAGTAAAACCCTAACTCCATGTTCAGAGGGAAGCAGAGCTGATCATCGGGGTATTGACTTTGGGCCTAGAATCCAGCTCTGTCTACCCAGAGGCAGAGGCTGGGGCACTCCTGTTCCTCCTGTTCCAACGGGAAGTCATGAGAGCTCCACCTTCTGCAGTTTGGTTCCCTCTGGGACTTTTTTCCTATACATGCTTTTTTAAAACAATTTCGGGAACCATCTTCTCTCTTTTCTGGTAGAATAAGTAAAAGACAGATAAAAGACAGATGGAAATGGGTTCAGAGCTGCCCTCACCTTGCTTTGATATGTCCAGTACAAGTAATAGCCATTGGGATCCACTCGGAGGATGACTGGAGATGCCACAGAAGTCTCCTGTAGAGAAAGGAGCTCAGTTCTGTGGTCCAGCACCCATCTTCTTCCCCATCCTCCCCATCCCCATTTTATTCCTCTCCCCTTCCCTCTTCCTTAAGCCAAGTTGAATTAAACTTGATTTATTCTGAGCTCCAGATCTCTTTTAAAAAGAGGAGTCCTTACCTTACCGAGGTAAACCTCTCTCCATGCATCCTTGATCCCATCCCATCTTTTTTTTTAACAGAAGCAACCCTACTTTCTCTCTTCAGATGAGAGATTTCCTCTTCTTATCTAATCTGCCTCTCTACTGGTACTTTCCTTGCTGCCCATAAACACTCCTCTATCTCTCTCATCCTTAAAAAAACCTCATTTGATCTCACCATTCCCTTTAGCTATAATACTATATCTCTCTCTTCTTTTTCTTAGCAAAACTCATTAAGAAAGCTGTCTAGCTTTAGGCTTTTAATTTTTGTCTTCTAACTCACTTCCAATCCCCCTGGAGTCTGACTTTGGACCTCATCCTTCACCTGAGACTGTTCTCTCCAAAGTTACTAGTGCTTTCTTAATTGCCATATCTCCTGGCCCTTTCTCAAAAGATCCTCATCTGTCTTAGTCTCTCTGCAACCCTTCACACTGCAGATAACCTCTTTCTGTCAGATACTTTTGCCCTTAAGCCTTACCCAGGTATCCACAGCAGCTGCACAAGCAGAATTCCTTTTTTCCTCCCCAGCGCTCAGGATCTCCAAACCCTGCTCCCAAATCAATTCTTGTCTGTGGTAAGTGCCCCTAAATAATGGGCTGTGCACTCCAGAGGAGTAATTAATGAGTAAGAGCCTTCCCCCCCCCCCAATCCTTTTTTGGCAGAAAACAATGAGTTGTAAAGAATAAATAGCTATGAAGAAATTGTAAACTGCATTGTAAATATCACATTTACTATTTTCCCCAAAACATATATATCCCTCTACTGAACTTCCTTATTTTGATCCAGGAATTTCTAATCTCCTAGATTAGTAATCCCTCACTGTCATTTTTGACTCCTCATTCACTACTCCCCCATAACCCATCAGTCACCAAATCTATTACAATAACTTCCTACTTGGTCCCCATGCCTCCCATCTTCCCTCCAGCTTTGGTCTATCCTCCACAAGGAAGATATTCCCAAATCTTGGGTCTGGCCAAGTCACTCTCCTACTTGAGAAACTCCAGTAGGTCCTTATTGATTCTATAATCAAATATGATTTCATCTTCTCATTCTTTTTAATTCCTATTTTTGTGGAAGTTTTATAATGTACATGATTATTAGTACTATAGAACACAATTAAAAAGAGAGATGGGAATCAGACCTGAAATTTCATTGATCTAATTGCAAATCTGTATCAGTGGTAGGTGTTTCATCATTTGGGAAATAGAGAATGAGAAACCTCCTTCTACCAAAGCATATTTGAAACTCTTTTGTGGCTTATGGTGCTAGAGTGCTTCCTGGGACACAGAGAGGGAAATTGGCCAGGATCACACAGCTAGTGTATGTCTGACAGTCAAATCAGGATCTCCCTAGTTCCAGAGACAGCTCTCTATCCATTTTGCAATGCTGTAAATATATATAATTTAGAAATAGGTAAATATATACATAACATTATATATAATATAAATTATATAAAATGTTATTTATTATATATAAATAATATGTAGCATTATATACAATGTTATATATTATCTATGAATAATATATAACATTTATATACAATTTATATATTGTATATAAATATGAATTTTTTTTAACTGATAGGGATATGTTATCCAAAAAGTTTGAAGACTACTAGAAAAAAGTTCAAACCCCATTACTTGATACTCACAATCCCCTTTAGTTTTGTCCTTGTTTTTCTCTATATCTTTGTTTATATTATTCTTATAGAATACACAGATACATATGTATATACACACATATATGCAAATATAAATACACATATGTTTCAGTGTCCTCATCTGTAAAATGAATGTAATAATCTCACCCACCTTCCAGGATTGTTGTAAGGTTGAAATGAGATAATAACTGTAAAGCACTTAGCACAGTATCTACTATAATAGAAAGCATTATATAAATGTTAGCTGCTGTTATCATTATTATGCTACATATATAGAATATTGATGATATATATGCATATATAGAATGCTTCCAAATTTGAAAAAAAAACAACTTTTTTTTTCCCCAGCTTCATAAGGTAGGAATTACAGTTATTACTATGCCCATTTTGCAGATAATGAAGTGATGCCCTAGCTAGGTGAAGTGATTTTTCTGGTCATAGGTAGTAGACACTATGGAGCTTGGCCAGACATCTATGCCAAGATCATGCATCGCATCCTAAGCAATCACCAATCTTCTTGAATCTTGTTTTCCCAATGGACTCAGGAAAAGAAAATGAGATTGATATCTTTGTGTAACTTTGCCTCACTTAAATCCAATCAATTTGAAAGTCAAGACATCACCCATAATTATATAGGTCCTCTTAAAAAAAGAAAAAAAAAAGACTGAGTAACAATCATAACAATATAAAGGGAAAAAATTGAAGCTTTCTATGATCTAGGAATCATTTTCATTAGAAAGTATGTTTAAGGAAATGTTTCCTTTTCCTGTTTGGGAAGAAGTTGAGAAATTAATATTCTTTCCTTGGTTTTCTTCATTGTTTTCCACCCAAAAAAGGGAGCAGGGGAAGGAGGAGGGAATCTTATATCATTAATACATATGTTAATTATAACACTTCAGAACAGCAAACTTTTTTAAAATATGAAATTTGCAACAACAACAAAATATATATATATATATATATATATATATATATATATATATATATATATATGGAAGTCCCTGGTATCCATTAGTTTCCCTACCCCTAACTTCCTTCTTCAATAAGGAAAAGAAAAGCAATTGTATTAAATAGTCTCCATTTATCTGTTTCTATTTAGAGAATAAAAATGTTTCTTCAGTGTAGCAAAACCAGTAAAGTTTTGGCATATAACCAGATGTCACTAGAAATTTCTGTTCATGAGAGTTATATCATCACTATATTATTATATGTAGAAATACAATATGTAGGGATGTGGAATTTACATTCTGAAAGGGGTGCAATTTTCATGCATTGATTAAATTTTCTTTTCAAATGTGCACATAAGCACAAAGCTTTGGGTCAACTGTGTGATATCCTTGTGGTCATTAAAATGCTGAAATATCTGAGAACATACTGCATATATAGGTATGCCACAGTTTCTGACATATAATGAATTGATTCAGTATTCATATCTCTTTTCAAAGACATCAAAAATGAATGCTCTCAATTAAAAAAATATTTTTATGTCCTAGAATTTTTTTCTTTAGAAGTATTAATATTTCTCTAATGGTGAAAATGGAAAAGTAGACTTGATGTCATAGAAATTTATTTTCTATTTTCTCACTGTGATCATAGTACAACAAAATGTGTTCTAAATTATCTTTTTTTTTGTCCACATGAAAACTTACAATGCATGAGCAGAATAAGGCAACCAGTTAAGCTCAGAAATGAAAGGTGTTAAAGTAATAAAATGGCCATTTTTGCTATAGCAATAAAACGACCAAGTGCAATGGATTAATTTAATAAAATTATCTTTCAAAAACAGCTGCTATTAGTCATAAAATGTCCTAATCTAATGTATTTTTCTCTTTTGCTGTTGCATATTGCATTGGGTTTGATAAGTAATTCCAACATTATAAAATGTACAGAGTTCAAAAATCAGTGTAAATATATTGTTATGTTTACAGATACTGTAAAATGCATGTTTTCCCTGAAAAGAAAGAAAAGATAAAATAAAAAGAAAGTACTGCTACTAAAAAGAAAGGAAGAAATAAAGAAGGAAATAAAAGGAAAGAAGGAAGGAAGAAGGAAATAAAAGGAAGGAAGAAAGGAAGACAGGAAGACAGGGAGACAGAAAGAAGGGAAAACAGAAAGAAAGAAAGGAAGAAAGAGAAAGAAAGGAAGGAAGGAAGGAAGAAAGAGAGAAAGAAAGAAAGAAAGAAAGAAAGAAAGAAAGAAAGAAAGAAAGAAAGAAAGAAAGAAAGAAAGAAAGAAAGAAAGAAAGAAAGAAAGAAAAAGAAAAGATGAAAATACAATCACAACAATAGCTGGTAAGCACTGAAGGTAGAATTTAACCTGAAGTTTTCCTGACTTCAAGTCCAGCATTCAATATGTTATATACCATCCTGTAATTTTCTAAGCTGTATTCCTTCTTCAAGTTCAGTTGCAGCCCCACATCCTTCCTGAAGCATTCTTGGATCATTTCAGCTTGGAAAGAACTTTCCTTCTTCTGAATTTTTCTAGCACCCTTTGAAAGACCATTATCATCCTCTTATCTAAAAAACTCTAGTACCTTCCTATTACCTCCAGGATCAAATGTAAAATTTTCTATTTGGTGTTTATAATCTCATAATCTGACCTCTTGTAAATGATATAATTGATTGATGAGGCTATTTCTAGCCCTCAAGGAACATGGTCTTCACTTTTAGAAGACCACCCAGCTAGGAGACCTAGCTTCTGTAGAATATAAACCAAATCCAATCTGGGCAAGTTCTTTCCCCAAGGAAATGAGTCCCTGTCCTTTTTATCTCTTTGTTAATATTTAAGGTGAACCAACTCATGAAGAAGAAAACTAACCAGAGAGGTTCAGATGAAGATGGATTCCCAGATCCAGATTTCTGGAGGCTGATGAATCTCATGATCAAACTATATAATTAACTGGGGAAGCTAAAACCTACCTATTCATTAAATGTTCAATAATTAGGGTTGATTTTCACTTGTCAGGGGCATTCCTTTTCAGAAAATTATTTAAGGTTTTACAAGTCTCCACTGGGGATCTTTGGTTACCAACAGAAACCACTGACCATCAGTTTATTGATTGCCAGCTAACCTAATGAACAAATTGATTGTTAATTACCCAGAAACTCTCTGGGGATCTTTAATTTGTCTTACTACCTTTAGAGTTTTCTTACATTTCACTCCTTTCTACACACTCTGTGATCCCATGTAACTGGCCTTTTTTGCTATCCCTCCCACAAATGATGCTCCATTTCCTCATTCAGGGAATTATCACCAACTGTCTCCCATACCTGGGATGCACTCCTTCCTCATTTCTGCTCCCAGGTTCCCTCGCTTCTTTTACTTTCTACAAGCAGCCCTTTCTGATAACAATTCTTCAATTTGCCCTATCTATATCTTGTTGGTACACCGTTGTTTGCCATTCCTTCAGAGCAAAGAGCTCTCTAAGAGAGCTTTTACCTTTCTTTGTATCCCCAGAGCTTAATTCAAGGTAGCCATTTAATAAATACTTCTTGACTTCGAGTACTGTACCTATTTTCAAGGTGAGGTAGAAAATTGATTGCATCTTGTACTTTGAACAAAGTGACAAGAATACAGATTTTAACTTTGATGGATCTTGTGCATGCAAGGGAAAACTTCCAAACAATTTTAGCTGTACATAAGTGGAATATCCAAAAGTGAACTTGCTTGGATGAGAGTGAATTTTCTTCACTAAAAGTCTGGATGGTCACTTGTTGGGGACATTGCAAAGGGGATTCCTGTTCAGGTATATGTTACAGAGGCCTACAATGTCTCTTCCAATCCTGAGACTCAGTGATACTTAAATTTATTTTATTTCCTACATAAAACTATTTTGGAGGAAAGGGGCAGAAGGAAGGAAAACCTAATTGGGTAAGTAATTAATAATGTATATCTAGCAACAAATGTCCAGCAGCATTCAGGAAGCTTCCTGATTAGCTGAAAGTAAACCTGAGATTGAAGGACAAATGATCTTGAGCCAGGATATCCCAAGACAAAAATGCTAACATATACAAAACAAATAAATATTCACAAAAAATATAAAATACAGATGAACAGAATAAGAAATTTTTATTTTTGTTGTTATTCAATTGTATTTGACTCTTGGTGACTCCATTTGGGGTTTCCTTGGCATAGATACTGGAATGGTTTGCCATTTCCTTATCTAGTTCATTTTAAAGATGAGGAAACTGAAGCGAAGAAAATTAAGTGACTTGCTCAGAATCTCACAAATAGTAAATGTCTGAGGCTGAGACTGGACTTGAACTCATGAAATGAGTCTTCCTCAATCCAAACTGAGTGTTCAATTCACTGTACCACCTAATATAAAATAATCTAATCTTAAAAAAGTAAATGAACAAATTATAAATGCCACAAAAAAAACCTCAAGCTCAGATGGATTTACAAATAAATTCTATCAATTAATCCAAAAACAGCTAACCCCACCACTACATAAATTATTTTGAAAATAGGAAAAATATATTCTTCCAAACTTTCTATAAAACAATGTGGTCCTGGGAGATGACTAAAAACCATTACATTGAATTCCCAATCCCTATATTTTTGCCCACCTGCATTTTTGATTTCCTTCACAAGCTAATTGTATAATATTTCAGAGTCTGATTCTTTTTGTACAGCAAAATAACAGTTTGCATGTATACTTATTGTGTATCTAATTTATATTTTAATATATTTAACATCTACTGGTCAACCTGCCATCTGGGGGAGGGGGTGGGGAGTAAGAAGTGAAAAATTGGAACAAGAGGTTTGGCAATTGTTAATGCTGTAAAGTTACCCATGCATATATCCTGTAAATAAAAGGCTATTAAATAAATAAAAAAAAAGAAACAATGTGGTCCTAATACCTAATACATAATCTAGGAGAATTAAAACAGAGAATGAAAATCATATAGACCAATATCTCTAATGAATATTGATGTAAATGTAAAAATTATTAACAGAAAGGCTACAATCAATGAATGATCTTTTCATAAGATAATTCACTATGACTATGTTGGAGCTCAGAGCTAGTTCAACCTTAAGAAAACAACAGATATAATAAACCATATTAATAACAAAAACAATTAAATGTGGAAAAGCTTTTGATAAAATATAACAGGTAGTTTTCTTAAAAACATAAGAAACTATAGGAATAAATAAACCTTTCCTCAATATTGTTTTTAAAAAAAACATGAAAAACTTTTTAAAAATAGCTTTACCTGTAATGGAAAAATAATAGAAACTTTTCCAAAATGATCTGGCATAAATGCCATCATTATTTTTTATTAAAATTCTGAACATCTATAGCAATAAGACAAGAAAAAGAAATTAAGGGAATAAGCACGGGCAGAGAGGAAACAAATCATTATTATTTGCATGAAAATAAAATGAGATAATATTTGTAAAGTGCTTTGCAAATCTTAAAGTATCATGCAAATGCTAGTTGTTATTGTTATTATCTATGCCACTCATTTGCCACTTAATATACTTCATATCTTTTAGTTATCTTTTTATGAATGTCCTCTCTTACCAGCTATATTGTAAACTGCTTGAGGGAATCATATGATCTCAGATTTAGAGCTCAAAAGACATCTTATCCCAACCACCTCATTTATGGATAAGGAAATTGAGGTCAGGAAAAAGCTAAATGACTTGCCCAAGACCTACAAGTATAGTTATTGCTTCCACATCTCAAAATTAAATGGGAATTTTGGGAGAAGTTTTGCAGAAGGCACAGATGACAGTCAAAGTCCAGTGGGTGAAGCAGAATCTTTGACCAAATGCTTAATCCAAATTTTACAATAAGGTACTGTCACCACCCCATAAAAGAAAAAGGAAAAAAATCAGATTTCTTCTCAGGTACAAAGGGAAGGCCAAAAAATTTTATCCAGATTTTCCAGATTGAGGGGGTTCCGTTTCCTAACCCCCACAGTGTAGAAGGGATCACTGTAGTAAAGGCAGAGCTAGGATGTGAAACCATATTCTTTGCCTGAAAATCTAAAGTTCTTCCCACTCTACCAACAAAACCTTATTCTATACTTGTCCACTAATATAGTGCCTGAATAAAGGAAGTACTCTACTGAATTCACAGGTCAGGAACCTGCTTTATCCTCTAGAGGGGAAGGGATGAGGGTGGAGGTAAGGGAGGAGTCACAGAGGTATTGGCAAGGAATTCAGAAGTCCTTTGTTACTAAAACTTGACCTCGACTTGATTGGTTATACACTTTCCCAGAAGTACTAAGAGACTACTTCATCTTTCACTTTGGACCTGGTTCTCTTCTTTTGCCTGATTCCTGGAAACGTCTGCTACCTCCTCCTACTCAATACTTCCCCTTCCTATCCATCTACCCTTCTCAGAAACCCCCCATCCCTTCCACCCCCATCCAAAAACAAAACAAAACAAAACAAAAAAACCCACCTATCTCCTTTCTTATTCACATACATCTAAGGTGGGCTAAGGTGGACCAGATTCACTTTCTTTAATTTTTTTAAGGCAGTCAGAATTAAGTAACTTGCTCATGGTCACCTAGTACATCAAGGGACTGAGGTCAGATTTGCACTCCTGACTACAGGGCCAGTGCTCCATGCAATAGGTCACTAGCTGCCTTTAAGATTCACGATCATTCAAAGTGATGCTCGTTGAAGAGTAGGGCAGACTTCTTGTCTGATAGATTAGTAATCCTGTTGACAGGGGAGAACTTGGTGAAATAAAAAGAACTTTGGCAGTTCCCAACCTCTTTGGGCCTCAGTTTTCAAATGATATATGCTATGTAAAAGAAGGCACCGCTAAGGTCCCTTCTGGCTACTTTGATCCTGTGAGCTTCTACTATCTAAGTCCCATCACCAGGAAGAAAACCTTTTCTTTTTCTTTCTTTCTTTCTTTTTTCTTTTTTTAAGAAAACCTTTTCCCATGAGCAACTGGTCTACATCCCAAGGTCCAGGAAAGCCACCCTAACTGAGCCTTCACTCCTCTTCCCAGGACTCTGGAAGCACAGGAAATTTGCTGCATAGTTTTAATTTCCAGAGTCAGGAAGAATCTCCCTTAGGAAAAGGATTTCCTGGGTCCACCCTGGCACCCTAGTTCTTGTCTGATTTTTCCACGCCTTTTCATCTCTCCAGACCATGCAGTCACCCTTAATCTTTTCTTCCTCCCACTGCTTCCTCAGAGGACAGTTCCTGATTTTCTTTTTAGTGGCCCAAGGGAAAAAAAAGTTTCAGAGGGTTAGGGAAGGAAGAAATCATAGCGAGATACTTCTGTAGATAATTCAGTGGATGGAGCCCTGGAAATGGACTCAGGAAGACCTGAGTTCCCCGACATTTGGGCAAGTCACTTAATTTCTCTCTGCCTCAGTTTCCCCAAACTATAAAATGGGGGTTATATAATAGCCCCTACCTCCCCTGATTGTTGTGAGGTTCCTAGCACAGGGCCTGGAACACAATAGACACTACGTAAATGCTTATTCCCTTCCCTGTGCTTCTCTCTGCTCTCCCTTACCCTGATTCAACCCCCAAGAAGAATCCTTACTTTTCTAGTTGACAATGGGAAGGGACAGATGGATAAATATTTTGAGATCACTAATAGAAACTGACCTTTTATTTCCAATAACGGCCATAGAACGGTCAAATACATATTTAGATATAAACACCCCCATCCATACCATTAGAATATAAGCTCCTTGTGAGCAGGAATATTGGATCTGTCTTGTACCCCCCCTTCCCTAACACAGTGCCTCGCACTCATCAGCCACTTACAAAGTACTAGATGATTGATTAAGATTTTCTCTGAACCACACCCACTCATGACCCCAGAGAAGAGGGTGCCCCATTATGGATACAGCTACACTCCCCCCTCAGTGACACTAACGGACAAATCTGCAGATGAGGGGAAAGCACAGCTATGCCCCCAGACACACCCTACACTTTGCCTCGAATGAAGCCCCGATGTCCAGCCCCCGGTGGGAGAAGCCAGGCTCACTGATCCCCCTCCACCTCACCCAGATCTGATCTTGGGAGCTCTCTGAGGAAAAGCCCCAGCTCTGGCTTCCCCCCAGGGCTCAGGCACCCCCTGCTCCCCACTTACATCATCCCATTTGATGAAGCGCTCTCCTCGGGTTAGATAGCTCTTCACCTCAGGGGGCAGCAGGATTGGGCTGAGCAAAGACATCCTGCCAGGGCACCAGGGAGGCCAGAGGTTGGGCAGCGAGGGTCAGCGGGTGGTAGGAGACAGAGCAGAGTGAAACCTGCCTCACATGGTGCTCTCCTCCCCAAGTAGCCCAGTCCGGAAGTCAGCACCCTCTTATAAGATCCAAGAAGTTTAGGGGCAGCAGCCTGGTCTCTATCTGCATTGCAAATCAGTGGCTGCCCGAGCACCTGTGCCCACTGAGAAGGTGCATAAGGAACACCGTCCGGCCTAGAAAGACTTTATGGGGAGGCCATAATTTCTTTCTCCTTCATCCCCTCACCCCCACCCCCAGCACTTCCTGCCTTAGGACTTCCTTCTTCTATTTCTCTGTTGTCCTACAGCAACGGAGTTAGATTAGGGAGGCCAGATTCCAGATGCTTTTCTTCTCTGGCCTGGGAGAATCCCCCAAAGAGGCTCAGTGCAGAGGGAAGAAGGATGGAGGAGCAGAAAGTGGTGGCAGCCACTTAAAAGCACAAGAGGGCTTCCAGGAGATACCACGGGACACTGGGATCATGTATTTCCAGTTGGAAGGAACCCAGAGGCCATCTTGTCCAGCCTTTTTATTTTACAGGTGACAGAACTGAGGTTTAAACTGCTAAGGTGGTTTGCCCGAGGTCACACCAGACAGTAAGTGGAGGGATAGATTTTAAACCAAAGCTCTATTTCTCCCATTCCAGACCTGAGTAGGAGGAGCTGGGACATAAGGGAGGCAAGGCAAAAAGGCTTGTAGCAGGACCGGGGAAGGGGAAGAGTCAGCTGGAGACAACCAGATTTAGGGTATTAAGTGGAGGCTCTAAGTGTTTTGAATAGGCAAAATTTGCTGCTAGGTGACTAAGCACCTTTTCTCAATGCTTCCTCCCCATGAAAATCAGATGTAAGTCAGATAATCATTACCTTCTCAAACACATACCCCTCTCTCCTCCTTCAGAGTGTTCTTGTCTTGGCCCCTGTAGATCTAGCCTTTGTCCCTCCCCAGCTTCCTGTTAAGTTACTTTGCAGTCACTTAACGACAAAAGCACACTCCTAGAACTCCTCTTTCTCATCTGCCTGCTAGGACCCTGGATGAGAATCAGACTTAAGTCATCCCTCCCATACCAACCTCCTGGGGATCTGGAATCCCAACTGCCCCAGGATCATCCAAAGGAGTGGGCTCCCTTGCCCTTCTCACATTAACTCTCTGAAGGACTGGGGTCAGTGGTTGTGTCCTTTTCTATGGAACAGAACAGGGAACAGGCCCTCACCCACTTCCTCTTGCCTAACCAGCATCTCTTATCTTCCTCCAAAGCAGCTCAGTAGGGGAAGCAAGGAGCGCCACCCACTAGCTTACTTCCCCTATGAGGGGCCTGTCTGGCTGCCCTAGTCCTACTTTGGGGCCCCTTATCCCCTAGTCTATAAGACAACAAAAATCAAGAGATATGGACCCTTCCATCATTTCCCATTTTCATGAGCCACTCAGTGCTAGCAAAGAAATCAGCATGAGTCAGCCAAGGAAGGTAGGTAGTTATTTCTGTCTTTGTCCATGGGAAAGATCACAATGTGCATAGAATAGGGCAGCTATTATATTAAATAATTCTGTAATAAAAGCAAACCAGAGGCCAGAAGACTGGGAGCTGAAGATCATCACTCATTCTAAAAATTCTCCAGCTCCCCTCCCCATGCTCTCTTCTCTTACCTGTCACTTCATTCCATTCTCCCTTATACCCTCTAACTTTTTTTTTGGCCTTTTGCCTCATCTGCTCTCTTTGCCACTCCCTCTCTTCCAAAACACCCTTCAGTGAACCCAGGCCCCAGGGAGCTCTTCACTCCCATGGATCAGATTCCTCTCTTAACCCTTTTGAATGAACTTTGCAAGGGAAATCCCTTTCACCTGAAGCCCTCTGCACCTGCCAATAACAAAACACAGTCATCTGAAAATCCCCATCCTCTGTAAAGGAGAGCCCAAATGCTACCTTCCTCTCTGTCCTAAGGATGAGGCAATATTTCCCCTTTTGCCACCTATCTAAAAGTCCAAATTTCTTATCTCTTTTAACAAGTTGGGAAATTGAAGCTGGGAAGAAAGACTTATTTATCTGTGGCTCATGAACACCAGAAATGGGCTTAGGAATCCCAACTCTCAGTTTTATGCTTAGATGCTTTTGCTTCGAGATTGTTCTTAAAGTTATCTTGGAGGGGCAGCTAGACAATGCAGTGGACTGAGCATTGGCCCTGAAGTCAGGAGTCCTTGAGTTCAAAATCCAACCTCAGACACTTAACACTTAGTGGCTCTGTGACCCTAGGCAAGTCACTTAACCCCAATTGCCTCACAAAAAAAAAAAAAGAAAAAAAGAAAAAAAAAAAAAAAAAAAAAGAAAGCTATCTTGGAAGACCCAGCCCTGAAGACAGTGGAATACAATCCCATCTACTTCCCCAAGCATCAGAGCAATGGTTCCTGGACTCCAAGGTGCCAAAGGTCAGTCTGAGAATCTGGACCTGTTCCCTACTTACACTCCCCAGCTTTAGACCCCTTAAGACACAAAGATTTGGTAGAAACTCAGGAAACAAGGGATTTAGGAAAAGTCATGTTCTTGGAGAGAAATCTCTGGTCACAGAATAAAGACAAAGCTAGAAGGAAGACCAAAAGTCTTCTGGAACTTTTTATAAATAAGAAAATTGTGATTTTCCAAGGCCACATAGGGAATAAAGGACAAAACTGGGATTCAAAATCAGGTCCTCTCACTTCAAAACCAAACCCCTTCCGATATTGTCCATCATCTTCATTTGATAAATGAGGAAATTGGAACCCAAACATAATTTTTTGGTGGCAGAACCAAACTGGAACCTGGAATTCCTGATTCCAATCCAGACTACTTTAAACTTGGAGAATTTTTCTTGGATATAGGCTGTTGATACTTGGTTATTTTCATGTTATTTCTTCCCATTAGTTTGTGAAAGCAAACTTAAAATTAGGCACCGTTTGGTTTTGCTTTTCTCAGTATCCCAGGGCTTAGTACAGTGCCTAATACATAGTTGGTGCTTAATAAATGCTTGTTGACTGAATGACGACTGATTGACCTTCTCTACCTGATTAGAAGAGCAAGTGTTTCTCTCTCCCATTTAATTTTTTTATTTTTTAAAGTTTTTTATTTTCAAAATATATGCATAGTTTTCAACATTCATCTTTGCAAAACTTTGTGTTCCAAATTTTCCCCCCACCCAACTCCTCACTCCCTTCCCCTAACATATATAATCCAAAATATATTAAACATGTGCAATTCTTCTACACATATTTCCATAATTATCATGCTACACAAGAAAAATCAGATCAAAAAGAAAAAAATGAGAAAAAAAAACCCAAAATGCAAGCAAACAACTATAAAGAGTGAAAATGCTATGTTGTGATCTACATTCAGTCCTCACAGTCCTTTCTCTGGGTGCAGATGGCTCTCTCTATCACAAGACCGTTGGAACTGACCTGAACCATCTCATTGTTGAAGAGTCGTCCATCAAAACTGATCATCTTATAATCTTGTTGCTGTGCACTAAAGTTCTCTTGGTTCTACTCACTTCATTCAGCATCAGTTCACATAAGTCTCTCCAGGCCTTTCTGAAATCCTCCTGCTGATTGTTTCTTACAGAACAATAATATTCCATAATATTCATATAACACAATTTACCCAACCATTCTCCAACTGATGGGCATCCACTCAATTTCCAGTTCCTTGCCACTATGAAAAGGGCTGCCACAAACATTTTGGCACATGTGGGTCCCTTTCCCTCCTTTATGATCTCTGGGGGTCTCTATCCCATTTTTAATCCCTTTGCTCTAAGGTAATGGAATGATGCACAGCTATGGACTCATCATCATTCAAGGGTCCTAGGTCTCTAACTGGAGGGGATCTTGGAAACCTTCTAGCTTAACCCCCTCATTTATAGCTGAGAAAACGGATGCCCAGATAAGTTAACTGATTCACTTAGTTAATAAGTGACAGGGCAGGATTTGAATCCAGATCCTCTGACTCCAGGGCTGACAATCTTCTCTACTCTGGGTTCACATTCCAGCTGTGTCATTTCTCTTTGAGCCTCAGTTTCATCTCCTGTGAAAGAAACAAAGGGGATTAACTGCTAAGATTCTACTCTTCTCTAAATCTATTATTCTAATTCTATCATTCCCTTTAGGAGGAGAATGCCTGTCATTCCCACCACACATACCAGCCCTCCCCAACCTCACGCCAAAACCATTTGAATTCCCCCAAATCTGTAGGCTCAGGACCCCCATTCCCCAGTTTCCACCCCAGCTAGGCTGGTCCCCAGGGGATGGGTCGTGCCAGCTTTGTAGCAATTCCATGTTCTACTGATGCTCTGTGTGTGACAGGCCCTCCCAGGAGCAGCTCCCTCCCTCCCTCCCTCTCCCTCTCTCAGATCCGCTCTAGAGTTGGGGCCAAGACACAGTCACCCCCGCCTTGGCTTGCCAATCACAGCCCCCGCAGATGGCGACTGAAAGGCTGAGAATGCCCCCTGCTGGGTATTTTAGGCAGTGACTCGGCTCGGCTCCCTCCTTCCCTCCCACATCTTGCTTTCTGCCCACCGAACCAACATCCACGGGAGTATCTCCCGCGTCTCCAGCCCCCAAAGACACGGCTTCTAAGAGAGATGTTCTGGGGGCAGACTGCAAAATATAACAAGTACAATATTCTCTGTGCGCCTGTATCAGGACCTTGGGCTGTGGAGGCTGAGGAAACAAAAAAGCTATTGGTCTTTATTCACATGCGCACTAGTGCTACCACTCAGGGGCAGCTGGTGGCACAGGGCACTGGCCCTGGAGTCGGAAGTTCGGATCCAACCTCAGACATGTACTGCTTGTATGACTCTGGGTAAGTCACTTAACCGCGATTGCCTTCAAGAACAAAATAAAATCCAAACTAGAAGTGGGGAGATTGGAGCCTGAAATGAAAATAAGAGGCAAGACTCACTGCAGTTCAATTTCTATATTTACATATTTTATTAGAATTTTTCGAAACTGTTAATAACTTGTCAACGGAACCAAAGTAAAAGAACAAAACAAAACAAAAAAAACTACAGAACAAATTTTTTTTAAACTTGAATCATTTATATATTTATACATACTGTATATTTATATATAACATAAATATTTTTTCAAGGACTTAAGGGTTTGGGAATATTCAAAAGACTTTATTGCTATATTTCAATGTTTACATAAAACACCACAAAACAATTTTAAGCATCTAGCCTCAAGGTCAATCTCTAACTCATTAACTCTTTGGGCAAGACTGGATGACCTCTGTCTTGATTAATTTTCCTCTCCATAGACCAAGAAATTTGAATTCAAACCTCAGAATCCAATTCATTCACCTAAACAAGGGAGTGTTAGGGTAAAGGCTACTTCATGACCTACTGGTGTCATTTATTGATGAATCAAGATGCCACAAGAATTCTGAACCAGAAGTCTGGATGTGTATGGGTTTGGAATCTGTTTACTGTGGAGCATATCTCAATTATTAATCTCTTTTGGCTTCAGTCTGCCATACAAGGTCACACTCTTTACATTAAAATTTTAAGTTTCCAATAGCTCTCAGTCTCCCCCTCTGTTTCACTCTCTCCCTTCTCTCTTCTTCTTCTTCTTCTCTTATTTTCTTCTTCTCCTCCTCCTTTTCCTCCTTTTTGCCTCCTCCTTCTTCTCCTCTTCCTCCTCTTCCTCCTTCTCCTGTCCTTGCCATTACTCACTTAATCCAATCTAACAAAGAACTGGTCTTCTCATCAAGGTCAACCTCTTTATATGCCCCCTTGATTTAATCACTTTCTGTCCTCTACTTTGCTATTAGACTTCTAATGTGAGTGGTAAGAGCATCAAACTTAGAGTCAGGGGTTTTGTTCAGTTTTATCTGACTCTTGGTAACCCCATTTGATTTTTTTTGGCAACAACATTGGCGTTGTCTGCTTTTTCCTTCTCCAGCTCATTTTACATATAAGGAAACTGAGGCAAATAGGATAAAATGACTTGCCCAGGGTCACACAGCTAAAAAGTGTCTGAAGTCAGATTCAAACTCATGAAAATGAGTCTTCCTAATTCCAGGCTTGGCACTCTACCACAGCATAGCCACCTAGCTGCAGAGGATATAGTTCTACCTAGGACTACCTCCCTGTCTGTCCCTCATGTCTAGAACCCATTTCCTTCTTATCTATAATTCCTGGAATCCTTAATCTCCTTCAAAATTCAGCTTAAAATCTATTTTCTCCATGAAGCCTTTCCTGATTCTCTCCCACTGGCTATTAGGGTACTCAATTCCAAAATAACCTTATGTTCATTTTAAATTTATAATCATAAATGTGTATATTTTTATATATATGTATGTGTATATACATACATATTAGCTCCCTAATTAGATTGTAAGCTTAGTGAGGACAGAAGACTAGATTTCACTTCTGTATTTGTCTTCCAAGTGCCTGGCACATTAAAGGCTTGTTAATTGATTGATTTTATTAGGTGCCTGTTATGTGTCCACAGTGTCATGGAATAGTTCTTGCCCTCAAGATTCTTACATTCTACAAGGAAGGAGGGGGAGAGATGTAATATACTTTTGCTGTTGTTGTTCAGTTTTGTCCAACCCATTGTGACTCCTTTTGGAATTTTCTTGGCAGATATACTGGAGTGCTTAGCTATTTCCTTCTCCAGCTCATTTTACAGATGAGGAAACTCAGACAAATGGGATAAAGTGACTTGCTCAGAGTCACACAGTAAATGCCTGAGACTGGATATGAACTTAGATTTTCCTGATTCCAGGTCTGGTACTCCATCCACTGGGCTACTTAGCTGTAAATTAAAAAAAAACATAGAAAATAATTCAAAATAACTTTAGGGAGGAGAGAACATTAACAATTTTGGGGGGGGAGGGTTGAGATCAGGAATGGCTTCAAGGAGGAGGTCATCAACTGAGCTATTCCTTGAAGTAAGCTAGAAATTCTAAGAAATGGAGGTGAGGAAGAAGTACAACAGACTGAAGGAGAGGATTTCTTATGCTAAAATGCCAAAAAAAAAAAAATGAAATTTTGTCTATAAGGAATAGCCAATAGACTAATTTGATTGGAAGAGAGAGTTGGTGAAGGAGAGCTAACAGGAAATAAAGCTGGAAATGTAAATGAGAGGCAAATTATGAAAAGACTTAAAAACCAGGCTGAGAACTTTGCATTTTATCTTGGAAGTAATAAAGAGCCATTTGAAGATTTTTGCAAAGAAGAGGTGATATGAGTAGATCTTTGTTTTAGGAATATAACTTTGGCAGATGAGTGGGAGGGTTAGAAACTGGACAGAGAGCTATCCTTAATCTATGAAGATAACCTATTATATACTCTATGAAGATAATCTATGAATTTATCTTCTGAAGTATCTTTCCTGTAGACTGCACAGAACCTCCCACAATTTGTGTCATAACCTTGGGCTCATTAAAATAAGTACTATATAATCAATTGCGCCTACCCAGTCATGGACATCCTTTCCACAAGTGCCTTGTGAAAAAGATATAAAACTCTATCCTTCAAACCAATAATCCTATTGCTGGGCATAAACTCCCAAGGAAGTCAGACAGAGAAAGAAAAGGAGGAAGAAGGGGAGGAAGAGGAGGAGGAGGAGGAGGAGGAAGAAAAAGAAACAATCCAGGGTCAATACATAGTATAATATTCCAGCCACTCTCTTTGTGAGAAGAAGGAACAAAGTGGGTGACCATCATTTGGGGATGGCTGAAAAATGCAGTGGCAACTCTGTAGTACAAAGTAACACAATATGAGAAATTCAGAGCTATATAAGAACATCTGAATGAAATGATGCAGAATGAAACAAACAAAATCAAGAGAATTATATACACAAAGAATACGACAACAATGTAAACAAAAAAAAAGATACTAAAAGGAATTTTGAGTAATAAAAAAAAAATCGCAATGAAATATACCTCCTCCCTCACAGCAAAGAGGTGGAGGATTACTAGGGCAGAGTATTACATTACATTATAATTGTCAGCTGTTGTCTCCATAGAAGTTTATACTTAATTATTCTTCATTGTCATGAGGGAGGGTTCAATATGGAGGTGATAGACTATGATATAAAGGCAAAAGATATTAATGGATTTTTTTTTAAAGAAAAGAAATGTTATAGTTAACAATAAATTTCAGAGCCTGAGATCCATCTCCTTCCTTTAACCCCTAATCACATCCAGGTTTACCAGGGTTCCAACAGCAACAATATAAACAAGAAAGAAACTGGGGCCTGGGTCATCCAGATTATAAAATAAATAAAACTAAGAAATTCCCTTGGGCATATAACCATCTGCTCTGCTGCTATCCTACCCCTTCCTACCTACAATAGCACCCTCTGGACCAGCTCTACAGAGTTCACATTCCCAAAGGGAATTAATCTAAGCTTTGGAAGTTTTCCCTAGGGCTGAGCTATTCTGATTAGTAGATAGGTGGGTGAATGAGTAAGTGAATGAATAAAGGAATGAGTAAATGAATGAAAATTCACCTAACCAGTTATATCTAGCCATCCTGAGACCATACTTCACATTTGGTAAAGACATCTGCCGGGACATTTCATTATCTACCTTGCTATTGTGAGGGCATGGTCCACTTCTCCACTCCCCATCCCCTTTTTCATCTCTTACTCCGAGGATAATAATTTATTCAAACTAGTGCTTCTGAAGGGTGCCAGACAATAAATAAGCATTTAAAATTTTGTTTTATTGATATTTTCTATTTCTTACATTGATGAGTCCTGGGTAACTAGGTGGGATTGGCAGAGAAAGCCTGAAGTACTTTCAAGATTATAATGTCCACAAATATTTACTAAGCACCCACTGTGTGCCAGGTAATGTGACAAGTGCAGGAAATGCAAAAAAAAAAAGAGGCAAAAGACAATTCCTGTCCTCAGCAATCTCATGAGAGAGCTAACAAACAAATACATAGAAATAAGGTATATATAGGAAAAATTGGATATACATGAGAGAGGATATGTTCCAGAAATAAGAAGAGTTGGTAAATGCTTCCCGAAGATGGGATTTTGGTCGAAATTTAAAGGCCTACAGGAAAACAATAGATAAGAGAGAAGATGGGAAAGTATCCTAGGTTTGGGAGATAGCCAGAGAAAATGCCTGAGAGCAGAGAAATGGAATGTCTTATTCATTAAACAGCAAGGAGGTCACCATCACCTGACTGAAAAGTACTCAAAGATTATAAAGGGGTATGTATCAGGTTTTGGGGGGAGGGGAGGAGTTAGTAGGTTATGAAGGACTTTGGACACCAAATGGAGGATTTTGTAGTTTATCCTAGAGGCAATAGGGAACCATCAGAGTGGGACAATCCAGCAGTCTCAAGTCTCTACTCATTATGCCTGTAACTTCCCAAACCAAAACTCCCTTGTCTAACCACCATTCTTCTATAAATTGGCCTCTCTATTAAAATATAAACTCCTTGAAGTCAAAAGTCACCTTTATATTTGCCTTAAGGTCATAGGTCATTTTTATGTTTGCTTCTCCAGTGAAGTGTCTGGGACAAAGTAAATACTGAAACTAAAAGTGTTTTTGTGTTCATCATTCATAGGAACACAGAATTGGAATTAGAAGGAACCTTAGAGCTAATCTACCCCAATCTCCTCATTTTATAGAGGAAAATACAAGTCCAAAAAGGATAAGTGGATTTTCAACTAAAATCCCACTTTCTATAAAAAGCCACTCTCAACTTGTTACTTTTTTCCTACCTATCTTATATATATATATATATATATATATATATATATATATATAAATTTGTGTATAGACATACATATACATATATGTATACTATGAATGGGTATTTATGTAATTGTTTTTGTAATCTTCCCCATTAGATTGTAAATTCCTTGAGGGCAGAGACTTCTTTTGCTACTTTTTGTATCCCTAGTGCTTAGCTTAGTGCCTGACACATAGTAGGAACTTAATAAACGTTTACTGATTGATTAAACCAAGGGGCACACAGCTATTAAATGTCTGAGGCAGACTGAACCCAGACCTTTCTGATACAAAATTTGTTAGTTTATATATTACATCAGGCTGCCTCCTTATTCAAAGAAAAAATAAGGAGAAAAGGAGAAAGACAAGGAATGACTCAGAAAGAAGACATCTTCTTACCATTCTGAGCCTCACTTGAATGATGATGTTTCCCCTGAATAGCACCCAGGACCTAAGCATGGTTCTTCCCAATTGGGTCCTGAGAACACTGAAGAAGTTGAAAGATCTAAACTCTACTCCCAGCTGTGTGACATAATAGAAAGTAATCTATGCAGGAGGCCAAGAATTTGGGGTTCTAGTCCCAGTCGGCACATACTAGTTATTTCACTCTGGGCAACATCATTTAACTTCACTTGGCCCCACTCACTCACAGGATTTTTGTGAGGTTCAAATGAAATAACACATCAAAGTTCTTATAATACAAAATATAAGATATATTGGCTTCTTTGGTTTTCCAGTTCATAAAATAAACTTAGTTTTCAATAGTTGGGAAGATCACACTTTAGCAAAACACTTAATTCATTATTTCATTTGAAGAATGCCATTATTATGCCCATTTTTCAGATGAGGAAACTTGACATTGAGATTAAGTGACTTGCCCAGGGCCTTGCAGTTAACAAATATCCGAGGCAGGATTTGAATTCAGGTTTTCCAAGCTCCAGCTCCAGTGCTCTGGATACCTGGATACCTAAAGAGATAAATGAGGCATTTTAATGTTTATTTCTATGTAAGAGCAAAATTCTTTTTTCCAAATTTTTCAATTTCTGTTGAAGGCTCTATCATTCTCCTAGTTTCTCAATTTTGTAATATTAGCATTATCCTTAATTCCTAACTCTCATTTATTCCACAGAGTCCACATATGCAACCAATTGTCAAATCTGCTATTTATTGTTCCTTGATATCTTTCATTTTCTCTTTAGTCATAGTTTTCACTTTAGTCCATGCCCTCATCATCTCTTGCCTAGATTATTTCAATAACCTCCTTATTGGCTTCCCTAAATCAAGTTTCTCTCTATTTAAGTCTGTCTTTCATGCTTCTACTTAAAATAATCTTCCTTAGACAAGCAGGTTATTCTCTTACTCAATAATCTACCATGTTTCCCTGTTGCTTCTAGATTAGAATATGAACTCCTCTAACTTTCAAAGCCTTTCAAAACCTTATCCTGACCTATCCTTTCTTCAGTATACGTTATCCCTCTACCCTCTTCCATCCAGACAAATAGGTCTTTTCTCTGTTCCTCTTACACTATATTCCATCTTTCACGTCTTTGCACTGGCTATGACTGGAATGCATGTTTTCCTCACTTCCTCCTGATAAAACCTCTCTCTTCCTTCAAGACCCCACTCCAGCAATCCTTTACATGAAACCTTTCCTGAACTCTTTTACTTATATCTCCCTTCCCTTATTACCTTGAATTGAATCTATTTGTATTTATTCTCTTTGGATATTATGTACACATATGTGCACACATACCTGTATTTAAATACACAATATACATACATACACGTTAAATATGTTGTTTCTCCCATTAAAATTATCTCCTTAAGAATAAGGATTTTTTTTTCATTCTTTATTTGTATCCCCAGTGCCTAGGTACATAGTCATGCACAATCTATTTAAAGTACTTTTCAAATATAATCTAAATAGCATAATATTTGTTGCCCAAGTTGCTCCTGCCTGAATCACTTGTTCCTTGGGTGGTCTTACTCATTTTTTCAGGCCACTAGGAGATCATTTAGTGTTCTGTAATAGCATCACAATAAAGGATCAACTAATGGCTTAAGGCACTTGGGAGGCCTGGCTTGATTATATACAAAAGCATTTTGTCTTTTGAGAGTAAAAGGCACTAAGTAAATCTAGAAAGTAAACAGAGCATAAGAGAAAATTGAAAGAAACTAGGATCATTTTTTCTAGAGATGAGGGGTGAAAGAGGAACAAATAAGAACTTTCAGAGTTCTTGTGGTAAGTTTTTATGGGCAAGAATTTAGGAAGAGTAAAACTTTATTTTTAATCTTCACTGCAAAGAGAACTTGAACTTGCATCAGAAGATAAGCAAGTGCTATATAAAGTTTCCAGGGCAGTTGTCAGAGATTGGAATGGTCAGTGAAAAAGGTAATAAGGACCTAGACTCTTTAAAAATGGCCCACATGCATATCTAGCTAATTTAAATCTGTGAAGATGACAGGAGAGAAAGGAAAAAATAACCTCTAAGAATCAGAATTCCTTTTAAAATTTTTCATTTTATTTTTTTTCAATTAGCAAGCAATTATTTCCTCTCTCTTACCTTCATCATCCAGTGAACAAAAGAAAATCTTCCTAGAAAATATGCATTGACAAACAAAACAAATTCCCACAGTGACTGTGTCCAAAAAGATATATTTGGTATATACCAAAAAGATATATAAT
Source organism: Sarcophilus harrisii (assembly GCF_902635505.1). Lineage (NCBI taxonomy): Eukaryota > Metazoa > Chordata > Mammalia > Dasyuromorphia > Dasyuridae > Sarcophilus > Sarcophilus harrisii. The sequence goes on from NC_045427.1 coordinate 261,273,466, forward strand.
GCATCTTGAAGCCATTGCCTTTCTCTATCAGAAATTGGAGCTCATACCTCATTATCTGTCTTCTAGCACTTTGTCATTGTCTCCAGAGTTCTCAAGTCTTTCAAAATTGTTTTTGTTTATAATGCTGTTATTATGATAATGTTATATATAAAAAGTGGTTTAGTTCTATTCACGTTACTCACACAGGTCTTCCCAGTTTTTTCTAAAACCATCTACTTTGTCATTTCTCATGACAATAATATTCCATTACAATCATACACTACCATTTAATCATTCCCTAATCAGTGGACGCCCTTTTACTTTCAAGGGTAAGCATTTTAAAGCTGTGATGTTAAATAAGCCATTTTGATACTTGCAATTCCAAACTAAGCTCCTGCCTTCAATCAGTCCAGCCTTAGCTAAAGAGGGGGTATGATTGGTTGCTGCAAAACAATAAAGAAATTCTGAAAACCCCAGAGGCCTTTGGGATTTCTCAGAATGGAAAGAGAAAAGTCACTTCTTGAAATAGCATTCTTCTGGCATTAGGCAGGAAGGGAACCTGGGAGGTCAGGAAGCTGCTTTGGCTGTTAGATATTGCTCTTAGTATTCTCTACCAATTAGAATGTCTTTAGAAGCAAAATTGAGGAAACTAATCACATATAAATTTTCTATCGAGGGGGATGAGAGATTATAGGATCATAGATACTCTACAGGAGAATACTCAATGCTCATTTAATTCACCTATTCCCTTCCCACCCACAATTTTACAGTTAAGGAAACAGACCAGAGAAGCCTTAGTGATTTGCTAAGGGTTACACAAAAGTAAAACGTAGCATTGTCAAAATATTACTTTCAGGTTGGCAAATTGCTTTATATATGATCTCACTTGATCCTCACATTAACCCTGTAAAGTACATCACTTGAAAAGAAGGACTTTAAAAAAAGCCTTTGTCCCTAGAATCTAGCACTTACAGTAGTAAGTGCTTACATATTTCTTGAATTGAATTGAATTGAACACAGATAAGGAAACTGAGGACCAGAAAAGTTAAATTACCTCCAGCCATAAAAGTAGTAAGGCTAAGAGATGCCAAGCAGGAGCACTCCTGCCTCCATGCCCAGCACTGTTCCCATCACACCAAGCAGCTTCTCTGAGCTGTGGTTTACCACCAAGGTTTCTCTAACTGAGGTGGGAAAGGACTGAGGGATGGAATCCCTTATGGAGGCCACAGAATCCTAAGAAGAATAAGGGTTCATAAATACATTCACCCAGTGACTCACATAAGTAAATTGAGGGAAACATTCACAAACAATGCAACAATAGTGCAATCTTAGAATGCAAACACTCCCCTGATCCTTAGACAATACACAAGCATGGATCACAAAAGCACTCAGGAACCCAGGCAACTAGGATTCAAGGAGGAGAGGGCAAGAACTTCTGAGGAAAAAAATGGAAGGAAAGAGAACCAGGAAGGAAGAT